>NC_083233.1:4313333-4621429 GCF_032191835.1 Heteronotia binoei
AAAAACTTCTTCATTTTACATAGCTTGCATGTAACCGCATCATGAGCAAGGTGGTGTGACTTCCACCACTCCTTGTTTATTCTCTTTCCTTTTTTCCAGTGAGGGAAATGGGAAATTTAAGGGAGCATTAAAAGACCCCTGTGATTCCTTTTCCCTTTTGGAATACCTGAAGTGAAAAGGTATTATTCAAAACAAGTCGTATAGCAATCTTTATGCAAGATTACCTACAGTATTAGATAATGATAATTCCTAGGCACATTGGTAGACATACATAACTTGGGGTGGGCGTGGGCCAAAGAAATGGACGTCTGTGCAGGTTTGTTGTTCGTGGGGTTTATGAACCGCAAACCTCCACAGACTTTCCTGTTTAATGGTTGTGATTTGGAGGGAAGGCATTCAAAATACTCTCCCTTCACTCCTGAAAGTGTGCATGACTGGGGGAAGGGATGCTCCCCCTTCATTCGCCAAGGTCCCACCACGGTGGTGGCACACTTCCATGAGTGAAGGGAAGGCAATTCGCACCTCAGTGAGGGAAGGGAAGGCAATCCCCCCCCCCTTGCCTTCGCATTCCTTGGTGCCAGCATGCCTGGCTCATGGACCACTCCCATGGACCACACAAACCTGTTTCCCTCTGTGGGAAACATGGCAGTCCATGGGTGGGTCACAAGTGGTGTGATTGCATGAACTGGGCTCACAGGCCATGAACTGGGCATAACAAAATTGGCTCCATGAGCTGGTTCATGCCCATCTCTGTATACAACATTTTAAAGAATATTTTTGTTCAGATGTGAATAATTTGGGCGGCAACAAGAGCCAGTTTAGTGTAGAGGTTAAAAGCAGCAGACTCTAATCTGGAGAACAGGGTTTGATTCCCCAGGCATCCCCCACGTGCAGCTGCTGGGTGACCTTGGGTCAGTCACAGTTCTCCCAGAGCTGTTCTCTCAAGAGCAGTTCTCTCAGAGCTCTCTCGGTCCCACCTACTTCACAGGGTGTCTGTTGTGGGGAGAGGGAGGGAAAGGAGATTGGAAGCCGCTCTGAGACTCCGATTGTAAATCCAGTCTCCTCCTCTTCCTCTTCTGTTGTAACATGTCTCATAATAATATATTAAGGAGTTAAATGTTTTCAGTGTTATAAAGCTTAACTCAGTACCCAAATACACAGATAATCGGTGACTATATGTGTGTTTCATTCCAAATAATACTTTCTTGTGATTACCACAGAATTTGGTTTCTATATTGAACTTTTATTTCTCAAATTGCAAAAATTAAGATATATGAGCTATGTTAACATAGGGTGCAGCAGTTTGCAACTCTCTTTCAAGTACTGGGTATACTTGCAGAGGGGGTTAAATTCAAATTAAATAAAGACATTTAAATTCATGTAAATAGTATGATTTAAGTGATGGTGTATTTTATGTTGTTAAATCAGTATGAAAGTAAGCGTTGTATATTTCAGTTTTTCCCCAAATTTCCATTTTGTTGTTGTTTTTCTTTTCTAAAAAAGAACAAAAAGGGGGTGGGGAGATGTTTCCTCATAGCTTCACAATATCTGAAAATGCTACATCTTTGTCAAGTACACACCTGGTGCGCAGCCCAGTTCCTGTGTAGCAGTCAAGAGTGAGTCAAGAGAATTCTTCTCAGAGAGTTCTTCTCAGTCCCGATGTCTGGGGTGTCCAGTTCAGACTGCGGCTGTGGCACACATGAAGCCTCCCCTTCCCCGCATCATTTTTATGACCAGCAATGGCTCACTTAGCCAGTTGAGGAAGTACACATGCTGCAGTTGTGATCTGAAGTAGGCAAGAGGAATGGAGGAGCACCCACGACTGGCCTCCTTCATACAGCAAGGCCCAGGTGGATGTCTTTTCCTGTCTCCACCCACAAAACAAGGGTTTGAGGGAAATAGAAATATAAGAAATACTTCCTTTCTTAAAACAGCTAAACTAATTCCAGTGCTTTAACAACATAACATGCGTAATTTATAACTGAGGAATCAAGATATATTTATGAAATTTAAAAGGGTAAATGCTTTCCTGTTCTACAAACAAAATTATCAACACACCACAAAACAGGGAAAGAGCTACAAATGCTGCACCCTGTATATTGCATCTTAGTTTTTGCCATCTGAGAAGTGGGAAAATTTAAAAGTTGAAAATAGAAAGAGTAAGTTTTCTAATAAACAAAAAGGAATGTATTGTTTGTACGGAATGGCCTCATACAGTCACAACAGAAATCGTAGCATAAGCTAACACTGAAATCTCTGAACTCTTCAATAGTTATATGTTTGAACTGCAGACAAGGTTAGCTCCAGTTAAACAATAAACATATCCTTGAGAACAGATGTCTGCAGAACAGAGAGGAATTATTGTCTAATGCTGGAAATCGGTGTTGATTTCCCCGTACAGCAGACGGAGGCTGAGACTAGGAGGCATTAAGATACCCTGGCTTATCTCAGCTGCTTTACAGCTGGGGCCAGATTCAGACCTCGCGTTGTAGGCAGGGGACCAGGGAAGCTGTCTGCAGGCTTGACACCACTCTGGGAGGGGCCCAGAGCACCCACCCGACCCCATGTGTCCACTTTTTCCCAGTGGGCTTTGTTTATTTATATATCCCACCCTCCCTTAGGGCAGAATACATCATAACAATCAATGCAATACAAACATACTGCAATATAAAAACAGTGCTACTCAGATGGCGATAAAACCCAGCAGGGGCAGCTTGTGAGGGAGAGGGTGGGGGTGGAAGATGGGAGTGCTAGAGGGTGCAGCCATGGCTTCCACAGGAGCTCCCAGGAGCCTTCTGAGGGTGCCCCTCCCCCCCCCCACCTTGTCCGCTGAAGAGGAGGTGCAGCTGCAGAACAATCCCTGGAGGAGCTCCACCACCTCTTTTCCTACAAAACGACCCCTGGCTGTCCTCAACCAAAAGCTTACCTAAATTTTACTTTGTATGTGACCGAATGAATCTAGTAATAACTGGTTTTCAAATAGTTGGTACAATAATTAGAAAAGTAAAGGCAGGTAAGCAGACAAATAAAAGAACCATGCCGCATCTCTCTATAGACTGTCCCACACTGTCTCTTGGGGATGGGCTTCTGGAGGAGGGAGCCATCCGTCTGTAGCAGCCGCTCCACAGCTCTGCTCCCCCGCTTGGGGCGGGGCCTTTTAGCCCTCTCTCTACTCCTGGACTGGCGTACATTATTTTATTTCTTATATTTATATCTCACCCTTCCCAGTTGGGCTCAGGGTGGGTAACATCAGAGTATATAACATAAAAAACCAGTCAGTATATAATTTTTTAAAAGATAAAACAACTAACAATAAAAAGAAGGCAAAAGATATATTATAATTCTGCATTCAGAATCCACCCATGGACTGGTCAGATGATAGTAGGACATATTGCAGCAAGACTCCATATGGGTAGATGGTCCAGGCAGCTTCTATGCCAGGTGGTTGGACGTCGCCTCCTCAGCCAAAAGCCTGATGGAACAGCTCTGCTTTACAGGCCCTGCAAAACTGCACTAAGTTCCGCAAGGCCCTGATCTCAGGTGGGAGCATGTTCCACCAAGTAGGGGCCAGCGCAGAGAAAGCCCTGGCTGTGGTTGAGGCTAAGTGGACATCCTTTGGTCCAGGCATTACCAGTAGGTGTTGATCAGCAGACCACAAGGCTCTCCAGGAGGTGCATTAGGCTTGCCAGTCCCCAGATCCTCCTCACAGCCCTGCCCCCCTGCCCAGCCCTCCGACCCAGAAGGTGCTAGGCGGGGGTGGCATGCAACATGTCTGCTCATGTTGGAGGCATTCGGATCAGCTCCAAACACCTCCAATGCGAGTGAACATGCTGCCCTGCGCCTTCCGGATCTGTGCTTCACCACAGACCCGGAAGGGGCAGGGCTGACAGGGGGCAGTGTGTGGCATGTTTGCTTGCCTTGGAGACATTCGGAGGTGAGCAAACGTGCCATGGTCCCCTCTCAGCCCCCTCCGAATTGGAGGGCTGGGTGAGGGGGGTGGTGTGCTGCATGCCCCACCTCCTTGCCTGGAGCACTGGAGACCCCAGCACTGCTGCTGCTGCCAGAGTCCACCCACATCCCTGTCCAGCACCATGTTGTTTTTACCCAAATATTAGAGCATTCTCTGTGTCACATGCCCAATGAGATGGCATCAGTTCAGGGTGACTTCATTGCACCCGCACACATCCCCTGCTGGCAGCCAAGGAAGGCCTGGCAAGCAACCCTACTCCAAGGCCCTCTGGCTAGTGCTGGGAGGGGGTGACCTTGTTCTGTGTAGGGCAGAGTGACCTTTGATTTTTCAGGCGGGGGGGGGGGGGATTCTCTGTTGCTGCATTATATTGCCCTGGAGAGAGCATGGTGTTTTTCCTCATAGGAAGCCAAATAGAGATCAGATGGGTGGGGCTTGGAACCCTTTCCTCAATTCCCTTCAACTCTTGGGGGAGAGGTGGAGTCAGTTCCCTACAAATGTGGTTCCATTTTGATTATAAAACACCCACTCCAGACTCACAGAAAGATCCCCTGTTCCACCATAGAAAACGGTGGACCTGTAAATCCAGCCCCCCCCCCCCAGATGTGTGTGTATTTTTGCCTTCAAGTCACAGCTGACTTTTTAATTTATTTTTATTTATTTTGGTTAATTTATATTCCCCCCTTTCCTGGATGGGCTCAAAAATCACTTATGGCAGCCGTATGGAGTTTTCAAGATGTCCAGAGGGGTGGTTTGTCCTTGCCTGCCTCTGGGCAGTGACCCTGGACTTCCTTGGTGGTCTCCTGGGCTGAGCTTCTGAGATCTGACAAGATCTGTCTAGTCTTGGCTCTATCCAGATTAGGACCAAAACCAGTAAAAGGACATCAAAAAAATCAGAATTACGTTATTGGTGCCCCCCCTTCAAATTTCAAATCCAAATGTTATCATTTTTTCCCTAAAACGTGGGCCCTTAATGTTGAAACAAGATTTACTCGAGACAGGGATGGTTTTGTACCCCAGCACACATTCTCTGAGGCTGCTGGATTCCGTTTATGAATCAAAACTTGAGATGTTTCATATCATCCCAATTAATGTGACGAAATCATGACAACTGGTATCCAGCAAAAAAGTCTAATTTAGCTGTGCATGCACGAGTTCTGCCTCTCTTTTAATGTCATTATGGCTAAAAACCTGCACACTGGTGTAATGCTGCTTTAGAGCCAAATGGATTAGGATGCTTTCAGAATTGGCTTCAATTGGATTTGCTGAATTGAATGTACTTCAGAAAGAGTTTTCATTTGCAATGTCAGACTTCCTAGTGAAATGCCGATTTAAAAATGCAGAACCTCATCCAGATCAGTATTATTATTATTATTACATTTGTTTATTTATATTCTGCCCATTCCCCCATAGGGGCTCAGAGCGGAGTACAACATAAATAATAAAATCATAATAAAATCACAACAGCATGACAATAAAAACCAATCACAATATTCAGAATTACAATATTCAGCCCAACAGGGATGCCTGGGAGTTCATGTCATGCGCCTCTAGTTTATCAGAGGCTTCATTCACACATGCAGGCCGCTCTCTTGGTGACTGTGAGAGCCGCTGCAGACTGGACTGTGACTGCCCGGATCCACGTGAGCCCTTTTCAGGCATTGCAGCCATCTGATTTGGGTTTGGGAGTCTCCCAACAGTGTGTGGATCAGGGGTGTCAAACTCATTTGTTAGGAGGGCTAGACCTGAAATCAATGAAGCCTTGTCAGGCCAGGCCGTGTGTGTCATAAAATATAATGCCAGGTAGCAGAGCTATAAACTTTATAAAGGACACAAATACAATTAAAGATTTTTTTAAAAAACTTTTTAAAACATGCTTAAAACATTAGCACTCGGTCTTAAAGGTGCTTTCTTTATATCTCACCCATGGAATCCAGGGAACTGGGCAAAAGAAGCTCTGGCTTTTTCCATCCTTCCCCAGGTGACCAATATAAGGAAGAGAGGCTTGGCTCAGTAGCTCTGCTGTGTGATTGAGAGAGCCTGGCAAAGCAAGCTAATCCTCCCCACTTCCTCCCCAAGAGAGGAGCCTCAGCCAATGGAGAAAATAGAGGGTTTGCCCTATAGCTCCTGAGCAAGCCTTGCAAAGCAAGCTGTGATGCAGAAGGAACCAAGAGAGAGGGAGAAGGTAGCAAATGACAGCCAGTTGCTCGGGGGCCTGATAGGAGCCCTCTGGGGGCCTGATTCAGCTCCTGGGCCACATGTTTGACAGCCTGCTGATCTTCCTGATATGTGCATTTGTATTGTCTGGACAATTGCAATATGTGCATTTTGCATGCATGTGCAACTTTGAGGAGCCCCATGGTACAGAGTGGTAAGCTGCAGTACTGCAGTCCAAGCTTTGCTCACAGCCTGAGTTCGATCCCAGCAGAAGTTGGGTTCAGGTAGCCAGCTCCTGGTTGACTCAGCCTTCCATCCTTCTGAGGTTGGTAAAATGAGTCCCCAGCTTGCTGGGGGGAAAGTGTAGATGACTGGGGAAGGCAATGGCAAACCACCCTGTAAAAAAGTCTGCCATGAAAACATTCTGAAAGCAACGTCATCCCAGAGTTGGAAACAACCAAAGCTTGCAAAGGGGACTACCTTTGCCTTTACAGCTTTGGTATGTGTGAACTGACTACTGGATGCAAATTGATGGGTTGATTCACTTCATTTATACCCCACCTTTCTTCTCACTTGAACCCCAAGTCAGTTGACATTGTTCTGCTCTCCTCTGTTTTATCCTCAAAACAACCCTGTGAGGTGGGTTACACTGAGAGTGTGTGCATGGCCCAAGCCTCCATAGTAGAGTGGGGATTTGAACTTGGGTCTCCCAGAATTGTAGCCTAATGCTCAGGCTAGCCTCAGACAGTCCACTGTTCTAATAATATGGCAACCAAGCATATCGAGAGTGTGACATGTGCTTTGCGCTTCCCTTGCATGTGGTTCCTCAGCTCTTACTCCATGTGGATGTAAGGCCTGAAGAGCGACATTCCCTCAGTCACATGCTCTTCCATGGAGCTGGCTCACGTCTTCAGCCATCCTGTCTGCTTGTAGAAGAACCCAGGGGAACCAGTCCGGGGCTGACTTTGCAGGGAAAGTGGAGGGAAGAGAGGAGAGCTGCTCTTTCATGTCACTGAAGGTAAATCTGGCCATAGCTCAGAGTTGCAGCTGCATTCTTCCCAAAGGGACATGTTGGGGCAAATGTGGACGTTTCTGCTCAAGACAAGGCTGAAATGTTAAGATCAGCAACAAGAAAGAAAGAAAGAAAGAAAGAAAGAAAGAAAGAAAGAAAGAAAGAAAGAAAGAAAGAAAGAAAGAAAGAAAGAAAGAAAGAAAGAAAGAAAGAAAGAAAGAAAGAAAGAAAGAAAGAGAATTTTGCAAAAGCTGGCAAAATTGCCCACCTGAACATGAAGACTTGCTCACCCCTTCTGCTGGTCAAGCCGTGTGATGGACATCCTTCGTCTCTCACCAGCCACTCTGTGAACAAGCTCTCCAGGCAGTGAGCAGCCCTCAGAACTGGCATTTCTGCCACATTTAATTTAAATTGAGAGGCTCCTACTCAAGGGAAACTGGCAAAGGAGGTTGAATGAAACAGTTAATGAGTAGTGCAACTGAGGGTGTGGGAGGTCCTAGTCTGAGTCTCTGTGGCATTAAATAATTAGGTGAATTAATCTAGTTTTCATCTGCATCCAATTTGGAGGACAGTTCTTGATTACTGTCCCTGTTGGGGTACAGCTGCCCCTTCCACCCCATCCTCTGTCTAGTCTCCTGGGTCTTCTTCCAAGATTTGGGTCACTGGAGCCAGCGGTGGTGGCTGCTGCTGCGTTAGTGTCAAGACTTCCCTGGGCCGTGCTTTACGCGGGAGGAAGCCTTCTTGGAAGGGAAGAACAATTCCCAGAAGAAGAGGAGCTCACCATGGCTTGTGCATCACAGAAGCTCCAGGGAAAAGAGGAGACCCCGTGCCTGCTCCCCAACAGCAGTCTCCCATTGAAATCCCCATGGAACATACATTAAATTGCCACTGGCAAATTCCAGTGGCTACCTTGGTGAAGCACTTTCATGGTGGATTTCTGGGGGTCTGATTGCCCTAAGGGCAGTCCGTGCCATGGAAACACATGAGCAGTGTGATCATTCCACTCTGTTTCTGGCATTTCTTTTCCACTCCGAACCCAATTTCAGCATGTGCTTCAGAGCCCCCTTAAGAATGTGGCCTGGAGTGCACGTCCACTTGTTGACTTCTGCCCATGCACAGCAGGACTTAGGAGAAAAACACCAAGAATGAAGAAGATATTGGATTTCCTTCCTTCCTTCCTTCCTTCCTTCCTTCCTTCCTTCCTTCCTTCCTTCCTTCCTTCCTTCCTTCCTTCCTTCCTTCCTTCCTTCCTTCCTTCCTTCCTTCCTTCCTTCCTTCCTCTGACATTCTTGTCTTGCAGCTCTCAAACATCTGACATTTATTCTATGTGGCTCTTACATCAAGCAAATTCAGCCACCCCTGGCCTAGATGGACCATGGGTGTGAGGCAGCTTCTTCTGCTGTTTTAAGTATTAATAAACATTTCAATCCCTCCTTTCTGGATGTTTACTTCCTCTTCTGAGAATACTGCATAAATAGAAAAAAGCTCTTTCCTGATGCCCTTGATGAGACAGCAGCTGGGGGGGGGCAGCAAATTGAGATGTGTAATTGTTTGGGCTCTCCAGGTAGAGACACAAAGATCACAATAATTTATTGCTTGCAAAATGGGAAAGGACTGCATCCTCCTGAAATTAAACATAGTCATCAAGCTGTTGAGAGGTTTTACAAAGCAGGCAGAGAAGAGGGGGGGGAAGGACCCTCAAGACTAAAGAAATGCTATTTGCAGTTCTGATTGACTAAGTACTTATCAGTTTTGAAGTGCTGAGAAAGAGTCATCCTGAAAACAGTAGGTATTGATATGAGAAGAGTTTTGATGGAACTACCTTGAGGTTTATATATACTTATTATACATCAGACTTCTCTTGATTTCTCACTATTGTTTTGCGTCAGGAGAAGAGAAACAATTCCTTCATTGCACTCGCAAGTGAGAATGGTGTGGATTTGTTTGCTGTGCTGGTTGTTTCTGCAGGGCAAACAACTTCTCCTGCCTCTGGGTGGGGAAGTTTTCCCTTTATGCTGCCCTGGAACAAAAGCTGAGAAAACGGGAGAATTGGACACGCTGGTGGAGTCTTTGAGGACTGCAGAAGCTTTTATGCCCCATCAGGTTAGGGCTTATTTATCACCAGACAAAGCTATAAATATGTGGAAAGTGCCATCAGAAGCGGTAATATTTCTATGTACCTGTGGCCTGGGAGAAATCCTTTCTTCACAGCTGGTGAAGGGAGGAGTATTTCACACCATCAGAGTGTTCCAAGAGGAGTTTACAGTCTTCTTTCACCATCCCTTGTATTTCTTCAGTCTGCTCTGTCACAATCAACCTTATGTAAAGACAACAGCAGATGTTGCCAGCATTTCCTGATTCTGTTTGCTCAGACACATGCACAGTTTGTGTGTCAGTTGGAAGCCCAGGACCAGCCACCCAACTGTCTGTTGGCAAGGGAGGGTCCAGAGATCTCACTACATCTGTGCAATTTCTGTCTGCCTTTAGCTTTATAAGGGCACAACTCTCTTCAAGGGACTCTCTTGAAGTCTTCCTGCCTGTCTGGGAACTAATCACCTCCTTTCAGCATGAATTTGCAAAAAAGGAAAGAAAGAAATCTTTGTTGTTGCTGCATAAAACATAGCAGCTGTGTCATTAAAGTAAAGTAAGAAAAGTAACATTTTATTTATATCCCGCCCTCCCCTGCCAAGCAGGCTCAGGGCGGCTAACAACAACAGAAAATAACAATACATTAATAAAACATTAAATTAACCTTAAAACCAATTAATACATTAATTAAAAAACGTTACTAATCTAATAGCATTAAATTAACTCTAACCGTAATATTATCATTTGACGCTATGCCTGTCAGTTGGTATTGATGGCGGATCTCCGGACTGGACTATTTTGAGGTTTCTTTGTTATGCACTTATAGTTCAGCTATTCATAAACGCCAGTTTAAAGAGGGTGGTCTTGCAGGCCCTGCGGAACTGATCAAGGTTCCGCAGGGCCCGCACCTCCTCTGGGAGCAGGCTGTGTTTTGTCCTGTTCTGCATTTGGTGGCCTGTAGATCTGGCTGCAGGGACCCCGAGTGAAGCTTTCAAAGATAATGGGAGGGACCATTGAAATGCCCCCAAATAATCAGCTTCATTGTCATACAGTGTGAAGTTTCACGGGGGTTCATAGGCAAAGAGTAGGGTTGCCAGTCCCCAGTTGGGGGCAGGGGATCCCCTGGTTTGAAGTCCCCCCCCCCCATTTCAGGGTTATCAGAAAGTTGAGGGGGGGGGTTGAATTTCCACTGGGCACTCTACTATACCCTATGGAGAATCAATCTGGGGGCTGTTTTCTGAGGTAGAGGTACCAAATTTTCAGCATAGCATCTGGTGCCTCTCCTAACACACACACACACACAACCCAGTTTAAAAAAGATTGGACCAGGGAGTCCAATTCTTTGAGCCCCAAAAGAAGGTGCTCCCATCCTCCATTATTTCCAGTGAAGGGAAGACATTTAAAAGGAGTGTGGTCCCTTTAAATGTGATGACCAGAACTCCCTTAAGAGTTCAATCATGCTTATCACAACCATGCTCCTGGCTTCACCCCCACAGTCTCCTGACTCCACCCCCAAAGTCCCAGATACTTCCTGAGTTGGACCTGGCAACCCTAGGAAAGAGGAGGAGCTTGGATTTAAACCCCACCCTTCTCTCGGAGTCTCAGAGCGGTCACAATCTCCTTTCCCTTCTCCTCCCCACAACAGACACCCTGTGAGGCAGGTGGGGCTGAGAGACTCAGAAAATTGCTCTTGAGCAGAACAGCTCTGAAAGAACTTGTGATGGACTCAAGGCCATTCCAGCAGGTGCAAGTGGAGGAGCGGAGAATCAAACCTGGTTCTCCCAGATAGGAATCCATGCACTTAACCACTACATCAAGCGCCTGTGGTGCTGGTTGCTGGCTTGCTCACAGTGTCTCTCACCATGGACAGCCCTCATGTGCTTTCCCTCCCTCCCCTTCTGCTGGCCACACAGGCAGCACCATCTCCCCTTTGATGCAGTGCCACACATCTGGGCCTAGCAGGGCCTCCTACTGGCTGCCACCTCTCTGGTACGGGTCTGTATGGAAAGGCCCAGAGCACCCAACCAACCCTGTATCTTCCTTATTAATAGATACCTCCTAATTGTGTCCAAGGAGATGTGAAGACCCAAGGAGTATAACAACAGTTTATTTACAGTGCTCAAATAATGTGGGTGACAAAGATTTAGTGCTAAAGGGAATATGAAAACAGTAAAGGTTGATGCAAAGAAACAAAAGCCCTGACACATTTAATTATACAGTCCCTACTCTAATAACCAACACTCACCCCTTGCCTAGGATGAGGGATCTTTCCCCTGCTACAAGCTCTCTAAGCTTCAGCCTGCCTCCAGTTCAGCCTTCCAGGTAGGGTTGCCAATCTCCAGGTGGGGGCAGTGGATCCCCCGGTTTGGAGGCCCTTCCCCCGCTTCAGGGTCATCAGAAAGTGGGGGGAGGGGAGGGAAATGTCTGCTGGGAACTCTATTATTCCCTATGGAGATTTATTCCCATAGAAAATCATGGAGAATTGATCTGTGGGTATCTGGGGGGGGCTGCTTTTTGGGGTAGAGGAACCAAATTTTCAGTATAGCATCTAGTGCCTCTCCCCAAAATACTCCTCAAGTTTCAAAAAGATTGGATCAGGGAGTCCAATTCTATGAGCCCCAAAAGAAGGTGCCCCTATCCTTCATTATTTCCTATGGAAGGAAGGAATTGAAAAGGTGTGCTGTCCCTTTAAATGTGATGGCCAGAACTCCCTTTGGAGCTCAATTATGCTTGTCACACCCTTGTTCCTGGCTCCACCCTGAATGTCTCCTGGCTCCACCCCCAAAGTGTCCTGGCCCCACCCCTAAAGTCCCCAGATATTTCTTGAATTGGACTTGGCAACTTTGCTTCCAAGAAATGAACACCGCCTGAGCTTGGCCCTTTTATGTTCTTCTCCCAGGCCCCACTCCTCTGTGGCTGGTTTCCCTCCGAAACCTGGCCACCCAATCAGAGGGGATCCTGGGAAACAGGCTTTTCCCAGTAACTCCTAGGCAGGCTTTCCTGGGGCCTGCAGGCCTCACTAGGCCCAGGGTCATGACACATGGGGAGGATTTAAGTGTGCAGGTTGCCAGCTGTTGGACTGGCCGGGTTCCTGTTGGGCCCAAGTGGGCAAAGACAAGGGCTCCTAATGTGATGCCCGCTGGCACCTTTCATGGCATCCACCAAGTGCTTTTAGAAAGTGGGGTGGGGCTTTTGCCCAGCTGGGCTTCTACCTGAAATCACAGACTGACTTTGAGAGCTCTGCATAATTTGGCTCCCTGACATTTCATGATTGGCTTTGCCTCCTACAACGGCCATTTTGTGACTGTGCCCACCACTCTGTGTCGAAATTCCAAAAGTGACCACAGGCTCAAAAAGTTTGGGGACCCCTGGGGGTGAAGACAATAGAGTTGGTGACCTGCATTGGGAGCTGCAGTAGCAGGCAGAGGCGCAGGCAAGCTGTGTCGCTGGACTGCTCCTCTGTCTCAAGGGAAAGGGCCAGGAAAAAACCCTTTTTGGATCACAGTAACCCTGGAGCAGCCTTGCATTTCCCCCCTGCCTTTATCTAGCTTCAGGGTAAGATAAAGTTGCCTTGATCTCCCTCCCAACCACCACCAATTTTTCATTCTCTTGGGAGAGATGACAGATGGGTTGTCTGGTATTTGGGGCTGTTATGACGATGGCTTCCAGGAAGGCCGTAAGGCGCTGGAGAAGTCAGGCCCAGCCATGCTTTCCAGGCATGTCTTCCTAAGCTGCTTCATTCAGGCAGCAGCTATTCCAGCTGTTATGAACCAGCAGTTTTGGAAAGCAAGGAGCAGGAAGATGCAAAGAGGGCACGGTGGCCACAGGGGCCATCCAGAAATTTCTCACCTCGGTGACTTGAAAGTCCATTGCATTCTCCTCCAGTTGGAGCTCACATTTCTGCACCTTCAACTCCAGCTAGAGCCAGGATTCTGCACTAGGCAGGTACTTGGGCTCACTTTCCCAGGACATTTCTTGTGTCCTTCAGAGAGGGGACCTCCTGTCCCTGTTGCTTGCCCCCAACTCCCCACGCTTCATTGTGTTCCAAACAAATCTACGTTTCTTTATTTTTGCACCATTTTTGTTTCCTAAAACATAATTTTTCCTGTAAAATGAGCTGATCTTTTAATGTTACTTGTGTATCAATGAATTAGCCTTATTCATACAACAGATTATTTTAAAGGCATGCATTGTACATTTATATTGTATATAAAAACCCAACAACATGGCATATGTGTGTATACACCAACATGTCATAACTGAGTTTTGGCTCTTCTAATAAGGAGCTTTCTAGGCAAGTGAGAAGAAGAGGTGGTTTGCCATTGCCTTCCTCCACACAACGTGTGCACCAACACAAATTAATATGCAAAGTTAAAAGTGAAGGACTTGAAACCATTGAGGAAACTCTAAAATGAAATGGAACAGGGATCATAGCCCAGGTCCCCCAAATGATGCACTATGAATTTAGGCAGATCATGAGAGGGAGGGCAGGAAGGAATGAGCCAATTCTCAGCTCTCCTGGCCCTTTCTTGCATGCCCAGAATAATGCTGACCACCACTTTGGGGGCAGGAAGGAATTTTCCTCCAGGCCAAATTGCCGCAGGGATCTTGGAGGGACTTCCCTTCCCTTCCCTTCTTTCTTCTTTCTTTAGGGGAGGGACAGTGGCTCAGTGGTAGAACATCTGCTTGGTAAGCAGAAGGTCCCAGGTTCAATCGCTGGCATCTCCAAAAAAGGGCCCAGGCAAATAGGTGTGAAAAACCTCAGCTTGAGACCCTGGAGAGCCGCTGCCAGTCTGAGAAGACTATACTGACTTTGCTGGACCGAGGGTCTGATTCAGTATAAGGCAGCTTCATATGCTCATATGTTTTGGGGAGGGACAGTGGCTCAGTGGTAGAGCATCTGCTTGGGAAGCAGAAGGTCCCAGGTTCAATCCCCAGCATCTCCACTGAAAAAGGGTCCAGGCAAGTAGGTGTGAAAAACCTCAGCTGGAGAGCTGCTGCCAGTCTGAGAAGACTATACTGACTTTGCTGGACCAAGGGTCTGATTCAGTATAAGGCAGCTTCATATGTTTGGGGAGGGACGGTGGCTCAGTGGTAGAGCATCTGCTTGGGAAGCAGAAGGTCCCAGGTTCAATCCCTGGCATCTCCAAAAATGGGCCCAGGCAAATAGGTGTGAAAAACCTCAGCTTGAGACCCTGGAGAGCCGCTGCCAGTCTGAGAAGACAATACTGACTTTGATGGACCAAGGAGGCAGCTTCATATGTTCTTTTTTTTTTTTTTTTGCTTTCTTCTGGGCATAGAGCAAGGGTCACTGGGGGAGCAGGGTGGGAGGTGGGTGAGAATTCCCTTCATTGTGGAGGGGGTTGGACTAGATCTATGGTCTCCAGCTCTCGGTTGGGAAATACCTGGAGATTTTGGGTGTTGAGTCTGAGGAGGGCGGGGTTTGGAAAAGGGGAGGGACTTGAGTGGGGTATAATGCCAGAGAGTCCACCTTCCAAAGCAGCCATTTTCTCCAGGGGAACTGGTCTCTGTTGCTCGGAGATCAGTCATAATAGCAAGAGCTCTCCAGCCTGGAGGCTGGTTAGGATTCCTTCCAGCTCTCTGTTTCAGTGAATGCCAGATCCCCCGGAAGGCCCTATGAGGGCTTCGTTTTCTCCCCTTCATCCAATCATGCCCTTTTTGCCAGCCCCCCCTCCCCAAATCAAACAAGTACCCTTAAAGCTGATAATGGGAACAAACGAGAGTAGTTCCAGGTGGGGAGGGGGGATATGAGAGGCGCTACTGGGAGCCGGTTGTGTTAAAAGAACTTGGTGAAATATCACATTAATGCACTCAAAGCTCATTATGTTCCTTTTCCTGGCCGCCAAGGGTCTTGGGTGTTAGAAGCCAGTTCTAATAAGGGCAATTACCAGGGTTGTTTTAAAAAAACACATGCATGGTTGTTTTTCTGGCCAGCTTCATAACTTCACACTATGCATCCTGAGAGTGCAAGAGCATTATTAAAAGACAAAGACCTTATAATGATTTTTGTACAAGACCTTGATTACACGTTGTTGATATGACTTTTGCCAATGGAAGTTAGCAGCGCTGGCCAAAGAGCGCAGCAGTGTGGAGCCGGGAGGCTCAGAGGAGGCCGAAGGTAGGGGAGGGGAAGTTGTGGTTAGGGGCACCCCAGTGGCTGGCTGGCAGCTGTCTGCAAGGAGCTCCTCTTGAGGACTTGCATGTAGCTGCAGGAATCAGGAGTGGTCCCAGAGGCTACCTCATGGCTGGCAGGAAAGCGTGGAGCGACGACTAAGGCAGGAGTCCCAGAATGGCACCTGTAAGCACCATGCCTCCCACCAACACCTTTGCTGCTGCTGTGCTGGCCATGTTTTCAGGGAGAGAGGGAGGTCAGCTATAGTTTTTGCCCAGCAAGGCTTTTGGTTGGCCATCGGAGATTTGATTTGCGATGTGGATTTTGCAGCAGCTGCGGTTACAGCACAGAGATCGTCATTGTGTGACTAAATGTAAGCTGCGGCAGCCATTTTGTGGCTGGCTTCACCTTCCTGTGGCAGCACTCGCCTCATTGTGTCTGAATTCCAAAGGTGCCTGCAGGCACATAAAGGCTGGGGACCCATGGACTAGAGCCCCAGGCCAGGCCTAGTCTCCTGAGTGGTCCCCTCTGG
Source organism: Heteronotia binoei (assembly GCF_032191835.1). Lineage (NCBI taxonomy): Eukaryota > Metazoa > Chordata > Lepidosauria > Squamata > Gekkonidae > Heteronotia > Heteronotia binoei. The sequence goes on from NC_083233.1 coordinate 4,329,223, forward strand.
CCTCAGCAGAAGCCTGCAGGTGAGCTCCAGTGGTGTCCCTGGGTCCAGGTCTCTTTGAGGAGAAGCTCATGAGGTCTTAACCCATCAACAGCCTCCCTTCTTTGTCAAAGTTGCCCTCTGGCCAAAGCAGCTGGTGATCCCAGTGGGCCAGGTGGTTGACTGGAGACAAGAGAGCCAAGTTGAGAGTGCATAAAAGGTCCTTTCTGTTGATATTGGTGGCACAGAGGAGGCCACTGAAACACATCTCCTCCCTGCTGCACTCCAGCTGCCCTGTCACGTAGGGCACACCAGGATGGGATCTAGGACAACTGTGGTGTGAGAGGGAAGTGGGTTCCTCCTGTGCCTCTTGTGACCTCAGACCCAAAGATCCCCTGTGGTCCTAGAAAGTCTTGTTGGACAGAGCTCTGCATAGCCTTGGGGAACTTGTCTGCGGATGTAACTTACCTTACAAGAAGCAAAAACATGATGAGGACACCAAGGAACCAATCCCCTGAGCCATTGGGATGCAGTAGAAAATTCTGCCCATGAATGGCTAGTACCCAAGACCATTGCAGCTTTACACTTCTACCCCTGTTTAGTCCTCCTGGGTTTCAGATATGGGGAAGTCCCATTCAACATAACTGTGTTGCTGCTGGGGTTTCCAGACCCCCGCCAGGGGCGAGGGAAACCTTGCTTTTGTGGGGTGTCACATCTGTTAGACTCATCATGGTTTGGATATAAATGAACTTTGTATAAGGAATTGACTTTGATTTATTGAGCCTGAAGCAGAAAACTTCCTGATTGCACAAGAATTGGTGTTTGTCTACACATGATAGTTGAATGTGGGTGGGTTGTGTATGTGTGTGTGTGTTTGGGTTGGTTGGTTAGTTTGACTTGGGGTTATTTGGTGCATAACATTTTTAGGATGGTTGTCTTATCCTTCCTTTTGAGTAAATACGTTACATATAAATGAAGTCTTGTCTTCCAATTCATTTCACTCATTGCAATAGGGATCATATTTTATAGGAGCCTTCTCCTCCCCCCCAGCCCTTATATAAAACAAATGTCCATTTTATTCCATTGGGAGAAGAAAGCTGAAAGAAGCCGGGGGGGGGGGGGGGAGGGCGGGAGTTGAAAGAAAGAAGACTTCTCCCAGTTTTTTTGTGGTTTTCCAGGTTTTTCATCTCCAGTGATCTGTGGCTGGCCTTTCTGCCTCTTTCTCTCAGCCTTCCTCCTTCAGATTTGAATTCTTAAGATTGGCTGGTATATCCTGCATTGCTGTTCACATGAAAATGCCTTTATCCGTTCGCTGCCCCTTCTCTCCTTCTTGCCTGCCTTCTCCACTTCCACAAGCAGCTCTCTTGCATTGACACGGAAACCTATCTGGCTCCATCTATTGGTGTAATTCCCTTCTTTGCCCTTGCATTTTTAAACAACTTCCATGAGCATTCCTTCTTTCTGCCTGTTGCTTTACTAAGGGCAAGTTCCATGTCTCGTTTTTGTTTTCTACAGGTGCTCTAGGAACAAATTGTTGCTGCAGAAGGAAATGTTGAGAAATGCTGACAGTTTAAGAACGATGATAAACAGGCTTTTCATTTCCACTGGCTGCCCATTGCTGGCCAAAGACTGACCAGCGCCTGGTGGCAGTTTTAGTTCAAGGAGGCTTTTTAGGTGTCATGCCATTTGCATTTGTCATGCAGGTGTGGCTAGAGAAGCTAGTGCTTATTTTAAAACCATGACTTCCTCTTCATTTTTTGGACTATTTGTTAGTTATTCATCCATGACATTTAAAATCACTCCAGGTGGCTTACAATAAGAAGTTTAAAACAATACATTGATTAACATGTAGAATTTTAAAAAGAGCTACAAAGATTGAAGAACTGAATAGCAATAAAAGCAAAACAGAATAAAAACATTTTGAAGTCTGGGAAGAAAAGAGCCCAGTTATGGGCAAAGGCTTACCACTCCCGCCCCCTTTGAGAAAAGAACTCTTTTCACCTGTCCCCAGGAGGCCATAAATGGGGGGGGGGGGAGAGAGTGTTCAGAGACAGGAGTTCCAGGTCTTTGGGGCCACAGGGGAGAAGGCTGTGTCCCGCATGCCAACTAATCTTGCCTCCTGCTTCACTAGCAGGCAGAGCGCTCTCTCTCTCTCTCCCCAAGCCCCCCCCCTCCCCCCAGGCTCCACCCCCAAAATCTCCAGGTATTTCCTCACCCAGAGCAGGTGGCCCTGTTCAAGGAAAGGGCTGCTCTATCCACCACAGGCTGCACCCCGACTCCTGGATTTGCTTTGCCCCCAGCAGCATCACTTCTGTCTGGTCTGGATTAAGCCTCAGTTTATATGAGGCCTATCCACCCCTTCGCTGACTCCAGACACTAGTTCTGTATGCCTTACTGGATTCAGATAAAAAGCATGTGCTGCAGCTTATCAGATCTGACATGATCGGGCTGCCCTGGGTGATCCAGGCTGGGGAGCAGAACCCTTGGTGGGGTTTATTCCAATTCTGGAAAGGTCTAAAGATGCTCAGAAAGAGCCTCCATTAAAGCCCCCTCCTGTTAGGAGGCATGTTTGGTCCACTCTAGCCCAGCTAACCCTTCACTAGCAGCTTGCAATAGACGTGAAGTGAAAGGGTCAAACCCCAGAAACCTCTTCAGCAACTCTATTTAATGTGGAGTCCTCCTGTGAGCAAACACTGCTGGCTTTATCAGCCAGGCTTCTTGCAATATTGTCACAACCTGCCACTGAGGCTCAAAGTCCTGTTGGGGACCTGCAGGTGAAAGTCTCCGGGCAGCAGGAGTCTGAGGGCACAGGGGGCTGCCAGAAAAATACATCTGTTTGCTGCCATCCCCATGGCCTGGCAGGCCGGAAAACGAGACCTTTGGCCTCCTCTGCTTTCCAGGCTATGTGGAGGTTTAACTGCAGGCAAATGAACTGTTTTACCAGGTCTGTATTGTGAACCGTCTGTCACTGGAAGCTTCATTCCCAGAACTGCTAGAATGTTCATGAATGTTCAGCAGGATCACGTCATTCAATCAATCAGGGTCAAAGAATTCAGTTCCAGAAGCATGATAGAGTGTAAATAGCAGTGGCATTTTACAATGGAAGAATCCAAAAATAAGGCTTACTGTATGCTGGAGACTAGCCATTGTCAAGCATGGTGAAATTCCATTGATAATTGATTGTTGAAGGGTCCTGCCTAACCTGATCTGTGAAGTATCATGGAGGATCCAACTTTGATAGCTTGTTATTCTTTACCTTTCCCCCGTCTTGCTTTATGACTTATAATTAGAAGTAGTGAGAACTGAAACCAAGTAATCAGCACCTTCCCATACATTCCTGTAAGGGAGTAAGAGACATCTGGGGAAAGCAAGGACACAGTCCAGATAACGCTATGGGAATGTAGACATTTATGATAGTTTATGTGTGAATGCTACCCCACAACCCCATCCCTTGGAATCCCTTTGAAGTAGGCCTTAAAAGTATTGTATCAATGTGTGTTCAGCATTACTCTCAAGAACCTGTTACCAAAGTATCGGTCTATCAATAAACGTAGTCTTTGTATCAACTTCGACTCATCAATGAACCTGCATGCTTGACATTTTGAGAGTAATCCTCAAGACGTTTAACCACCCTGGCAACTTTCTAGCCGAATGGCTGAAAGGATTCCAGTAAGCACTGAACTTCCCGAACCTGAAGAAGGGGCGAGAGCACCAACCCCACCATGGCACATGCTGGACGCTTGGAGGGTAGCTGGACTGAGTTCCCCTCTCCACATCCAACAACTATTGGTCACCCCACAGCAGTGGCAGCCACGTACTTCCACCACCACGATGGATGAGGCCCTGGTGCGCCGAGAAGCCATCCTAACCAGGCACATGCGCAAGATAAAGATGGCCAATGAGGTGGGTGAGAACCCCCGACCCGGAGAAGAAGAGGGCGCCGCGGAGGCCAACTCCTCTGGGTGCAGGACTTGGGAACACCGAAGCACCAGGCCCGAGAGAGGAGGAAGACGAGATGGCTCATGAATTCCGAGCGATGATCTGCAAAGAGGTCGCCAAGGGATTGCGGGACGAAATGCAGGCGATGACCACCATGATGGCTGGAGAGTTCAACAGGCAAATCGACCGAGTCCTGGGAGCCCCACAACCGCTCACAGCTAGACCTCCGACAGCGCCACTGCAACCACAACCGGCGGCACCCCCAGTTCCGCGAGAAGAGGGACATGGGAGAGAGCTGGACGCCACCTTCGATGGGGATCCCGAGGAGGTGGAGTATTTCACGATCCAGGCGAATCGTTACATGCACTACTGGGGGAACACCTTCCCTAATGAATTCAGTTGTGTGGACTATCTGGGGTCGAAATTGAAGGGAGCTGCGAAGAGGTGGTATGTAAGCCTGTATGAAGCCATGAGCCTGGAGCTGGACTTTGTAGCCACCTTCCTACAAGTTCTGCTGGCCCAGTACGAAGACCCACTGCAGGAGACCCATGCCCTGGCTGCTCTGAGGGACATGCAGCAGGGCTCCAAGGCAATTTGGGAGTACGCGGCTGAGTTCCGTACCAACGCGGCTAAGGTGAGGGGGTGGAGTGAGTTGATGAAGATCGAGCACTTCACCCGCGGGCTGAACGCGAGCATCTTGGATCGAGCCCTGTAGCAGGCCAGACCAACCACCCTGGTGGGATGGATCCAGCTGGCGGGGGAGGTGGAGACGAACATGTAGAGAGTGGCCATGCAATGCCAACATCAAAGCAATAAGTCGAGTTGTGACCCAAAATCCGGAGGGAAGATGGAGGCGAAGAAACCCCGGGGTGGGGAGCCAGCAGAAAGGCCATGGGGACCCGCAAATATTTCAGGTGTGGGGATCCGAACCACCTGGCTAGCAGCTGTCCGAACCCCCCTTGACCACCTTTGAGCGCCTCTAAAACGAGCACTCCAACTCCAAAGAAGCCCTAAGGAAGCGGCGAAGAGCAGCACAGGTGCGAGCTCGGTGGCGGACGATGACACCATCGTCACGGATGAGCTGAGTGAGATGTCCTGGGCTGACGAGCCATTGGGAAACGAGGACGACTGTCAAGTCGACGGATTCAAGATTGAGTCAAAGTTGATACTAAGTTCCCATTTATTGATAACCGGTACTCTGGCACAAGCCTCTAGCTTGCTAAGAATTAAACCAATAGATTGATACATGGGTTTTAAGATACACTTCAAAAACATTCCTACGGGGGGGGGGTGGTTACAGGAGGGAACATTCACACATAACTACTAGATACTTTCTCAGACGATATCCAGCAAATGCCCTTGAATTGTTATGCAAGGCTTCCTCCCACCTCAGGCCCTGAGAAGGCGCCGACTAGTTCCTGCACACCAGTTCCAAATCAAAATAAGAAAAGGGGGAAGGGAAGTAACTAAGGTAAAACATCAGCAGCAGTGGATCCATTATGATTTTAACAGGGCCTATTGCTTAGGCCATGATCCCCCCGTCTTAAGTCGTTATTAGTCGATCTTGACAACAACCTGCTCTAAATGGTGCCAGCTAGCAGGTCGCCGCAGATGAACCGGCACCACTCAGGGTGAGAGTAACGGGGTCGTTGTATTTTGTACCAGTAATTTTGCTAAACAGCAAACTCAAGAGGTTCATGCAAGTGAAAGCCCTGATTGACTTTGGCTGCACCAGAGACATAATCACCCCTAAACTGGTGGATGCATTGGGGCTTCCCACGATGGCTTTGCACATCTGTTTGAATAGATGGATGGGTTCGTGATGAGGGGGGAACCCTGCGTGTTAGAGATTCAGTTAGTGCCAGTGGGCATCAAAGACCACTGGGACCAGGAGGCCTTTGTAATTGCTCCCTCCTCCTCCTACGATGTGGTTTTGGGAGTAGGTTGGTTGAGGGGACCAGACAATAGAATTCAATTACCCAAGATGTAAAGCCCATCACTGGACTAAAGAGTGGGGTCCCAGTCCCCCACCTGAAATGAGGAGGTCTGCTTGACAATGGAGGAGGTCCAGGCGATCCCCAAAGCTTATAGAGACTTGAGGGGGGTGTTCAGCGAACAGGGGGCCGATGAACTACCGCCCCATAGGGACACGGACTGCGCCATCGAACTGATCCCCAGGCAAACCTTACCTAAGGCCAAACTGTACTCAAAGGGGTGGGCGGAAAAGGTGGAACTGTGGAAGTTCCTCGATAAGAACTTGAAGCGAGGTTTCATCCGACCCGCCAGAGCCCCCCATGCAGCCCCAGTCCTTTTTAATAAGTAATGCATTAAGACTAGAATTACCAAAATCTGAATGAGCACAGTGTATAAGGCACAATACAGAATGCGGGTATAATGAAGACCAGGGTGTTTTGTGTGTGTGTATTTGTAGCAGGAACTCCTTTGCATATTAGGCCACACACCCCTGATGTAGCCAATCCTCCTGGAGCTTACAGTAGGCCCTGTAAGAAAAGCCCTGTAAGCTCCTGGAGGATTGGCTGCATCAGGGGTGTGTGGCCTAATATGCAAAGCAGGTCCTGCTACAAAAAAAGCACTGATGAAGACAAACACTACATCAGTAGGAAACAATGAAGTGACACGAGGATAAAACATGCAGTGAGTTGGTGATACTTTGTGAGCACAGTCTCTTTTCCCTTATAAAGCGCCTTCATGAACAGTGCAGTTACAGTAGAAGAGAGCAAGCGTCTGGTAGTACCTTGAAGACTAACCAAATTTGTGGCAGGGGAGGAGCTTCTGTGAGTCAGTGCTCACTTCTTCAGATACTTTTGGTATTTGAAGAAGTATCTGAAGAGTGAGCCGTGACTCAGCAAAGCTCCTCCCCTGCTTCAAATTTGGTTAGTCTTTGGTTAGACTCTGGCTCTTTTCTACTACTACAGACATGGCTACCCATTTTGATCTATTCTGTTACAGTACAGCCTTATTGTTATTGTGCAGTCGCACAGTCGAGTCCGACTCTTTGCGACCCCATGGACCAAGTCACGCCAGGCCCTCCTGCCTTCCACCATCCTCCGAAGTCCACTCAAATTCTTGTTTGTTACATCACTAACGCTGTCCAGCCATCTCCTCTTCTTTTGCCTTGTTTTTCCCAGCATCAGGATCTTATCCAGTGAGCACTCCCTTCTCATTTGGTGGCTAAAGTATTTGAGCTTGTTTCAGCATCTGACCTTCCAGTGAACAGTCTGGGTTGATTTCCCTTAAGACTCACTGATTTGATCTTCTTGCAGTCCAAGGGACTCTCAAGAGTCTTCTCCAGCAGCACATCTCAGAAGCATCTATTCTTCTGCGCTCGGCCTTCCTTATGGTCCAGCTCTCACAGCCATACATTACTACTGGGAATACCATCACTTTAACTATACGGACTTTTGTTGGCAGGGTGATGTCTCTACTTTTTATTATACTACCCAGGTTCACCATAGCTGTTCTCCCAAGGAGCAAATGTCTTTTAATTTCATGGCTACATGAAATTAAATAAATTAAATAATGAAATTAAATACAGCCTTATTACCTTTCTTTAAAGCTTTCCTGAACTATTTCATTTGGATCATGGGAGCCTCCTTAGCCTTCCCACAAAAGGCCCTGAACAGGTGAGCCAAGCTGTTGTGACAGGACACAGGAAGAGGAGTGGTCCTGTATTTATCAGGGTCCAAAACCCTGCAGGGCCTTGTGTGAGAGTCCCTGGCACTGAATCTGGGTGGCAGCCAGTGGAGTGGATGCAGAGCAGGTGTGATGTGTGTGCCCCCCCCCAATATGGGGTGTGATAATAACCAAGCTGAGGCGTTCTGTTCCACGGACTCCTTCAAAGCAAGGGGTCAGTCCGAGTAGCTGGAGGTCAGCTCCAAGCTTCTAAAGAGGAAACCGAGCCCAGCTCAGAGAGCAGAGAAGCACGCTAGCCCTGCAGAATGGCTGAACAAGCCAGGCTCTCCATTGTGCCCAGGACTTGAAGATCCTGGAGAACAAGAGGCCTCACCTGTTCTTCGGTGTCATCTGGCCAGGGCTTGATTGATCCCTATTCTGCAAAGCACTCTGGGAATGTAGGCAATAATCTAGTTCAGTAGCTGGAGCATGGGCTGTGCCTGCCTGGCTCTTTAATACCACTCAGCTACAGATACCTGAGGTCTGGACATTCAAGGCGGGGGAGTGGCTGCCCTGGGGTCTGACCCATTGGCAGCAGCATCTGGATCTAAGCCTTCAGGGGCAGTTTTTAGGAGACCCGGGTCTGGTGGGGGGTCTTCTGACCCTCCATATCTCACCCTAGAATGTTCTCTGCCTCTTCCTCAGTCTGGGGAGCGTGTCCTGGAGTCTGGCACAGAAGGGGCTACACAGCGATCACGCAGGAGTCTCGTGATAAAACATGGCCCTCCAGGGAGGCTCAGCTGCCATCTCCTGGATTTCCACATGGTGGTCCGCTCTCCATCTTTGCCCTGTCCCATCAGCAGCAGAAACAGGGAAATGCAGAAGAGATATAAGCAAATTTACTTGCTTTGGATCAAATTTACTTGTTTTGAATCAAAGGATTTTGCTTTAAACACAGAATCTGGTGGAATATTTGTATTATTTCAAAGTGTTTATGACCTTTGCTACAAGAATAGGAATGTTTCTGCAGCTTGTATTTATTTAGTAATTGAAATATTTATGCCCTGTCTTTCCTCTTGACTGCAGGCGGTTCTAGCAACACAAGGCCGATTGTTGCCCACTCATTGTTTCCTCTCTTTTTTTAAAAAAGGTAAACAGAAGTACCTCTGTGCCAGCCGCAATGACTGCACCATTGACAAGTTCAGAAGGAAAAACTGCCCTTCCTGCCGTCTTCGGAAATGCTATGAAGCAGGGATGACACTTGGAGGTAAAAGTGCGGCACCGGCAAGCTTGGCTTCTTTTGGGGAAGCGTTTTTGCTCTTGAGGTGTCCTGCAGCTGGAGAAGGCCGTCATTGGGCAGGCTGCTCGATGTTGTCTCCGTTGGTGCTGGAGCCCTTGTCAAAGAACCTTTGTGGGCTCCCAGGGCAAAAGCACACAAGAACCAGACTGCTGTTCTAAAAAATAATTAATAAGGGTTTTTTTAACGAAATATTAATTAAAAAATATTTCCAACACGTTACTCTGAAATCAATAACAAATCTAGCTCCAACTACCTAGCAGTCAAAAGAACTATGTTAAGCAGCACAAACTTTAGGTTCGGTAGGAAGACCTCAGTTCAGTGTGGTCTTCGTCTCTAGTAATTGCAAACAATCGTTGCGACCTATAGGCCATGAAAATCTCACTTTGCCTTTAGTAATCCAGGCCATAGTCCACATGATAGTTTCTGGCCATGCACATCAGGTGATGATGAGATCCAGTCAACGAACTCCCTGGAGAATTGCTTCATCCCTCTCAGCCTCCCCCCCCATCACAGATCTCGAGTTCCCCTGAGAATCCAAGCACCTAGCTTCCATCCACAGCCTTGAAGAAGGGAAGAGAGATGCAGGCCGAAATGAAATAACAGCACCTGCAGGACAGCTCAGGCCCCAGAGCATCCATAGGAACCCTTAGGGGGCAACAGAGAGGAGGGGAGATGCTTTGCCTGCCCTGGGCAGCCATTCCCAACAGCCCTGGAGGGCAGCTGCAAAGGGCAGGCCTGCAGGAAACTGTGGGAGAGGGACAATCCAATCTCACCTACCCCCCCTCTCTGCCCCTTCACCTCCATTCCCCCCCCCACACACACACTCTTTCTCTCTCTCCCCTCCACTTTGCTCTCACTGCTGCCACCCTCTCCTCCTTTCTCCACCCTGCCTCCATCAGGGGGCCCTCCTCCAGTCACTCTTTCTTTCTCCCTCACCCTGGTCTGATCTTACCATTTAAAAAATGCCTGCTTATAATGCCAGCTCTCATCCCCACAAGATCTGTCGGCATCTTTTTGTTTGAGTTGTGATGTCTATGCAAGTACACACACAGTGCACCTCTAGTTTGTTTATTGGGGGGGGGGGTTTAAAAAAAGTTTGAAAACTGTTCTGATTTTTCTGCTAACACTGAGGTTCCCCTGTGCTTATAGAAACATCTCTCCACCTGTTTATGGCCCCACTGTGGGGCATTTTTAAGAAGAAGATATTGGATTTATATCCCACCCTATACTCTGAATTTCAGAGTCTCAGAGCGGTCACAATCTCCTTTTCCTCCCCCCCCCCCCCCCACAACAGACACCCTGTGAGGTGCGTGGGGTTGAGAGAGCTCTTACAGCAGCTGCTCTTTCAAGAACAACTCCTGCAAGAGCTATGACTGACCCAAGGCCATTCCAGCAGCTGCAAGTGGAGGAGTTCTCCCAGATCCCAGGTCCACTCTGAGACCACATTCAGAATTAATATAAAGATCCCTTCCTTTGAGAAGCTTGAATGTCCTGACTGAAGTGGCAGTTTTGGGGCAGAGTCAATATATGGCCAGTTTTGTCCAAATAACTTGTTGGTTCTGAAGGCAGCCCACAGCATAGGAAATAGCAATGACTGTATTTATTGGCCATCTTTTCCCAGCTTGGTTTATACTGAGTACACAGCCCTACTTTAGACTACTTTTCCGTGTCTCTTGTCTTCTCTGACTAGCCAGGGGTGCCTCAGTTCTTTGGCAGAGAGACCTTTCCCAGCCCTGTTCCCTGGAGACATTTACCTGGAGATGTCAGAGATCTGGGACCTGTTGCATACAAAACCAGGGCACTGCCCCCTAGTCCTTCCTGTGTGCCCAGTGCCCTTTAGTCTACTAGAGCAGTAGGCCTCTGAGGCCTGCAAAGGATTGGGGAAATTGTCTAAAAGTAGCTTAGCTGGAAGAACCAGCCTGCTGGAGCTCTTTGATACATTTATGGGTTTTAATGATGCCACTGAAGTTTGCCCTTCATGTGCTGAGCATGCCTGCCATTGCTTCCTGTGTAGTTGCTCCAGCTCTGTGGAAGAACTGGGGGAGACAAAGGCCCTGCTTTTTTTCATAGTTCCTTTTGAATTCTGCAGCACCATAAGAGACCTGCAAGACCTTCAGGGCATCAGCTTCCAAGTGTCAGAGCTCCCTTCATCAGACATGCGTGGGAATGGAGATATCTGCATTTAGGGTCTCCTCTCACCACCAGTAAGGGTTGCCAGATCCAGGTTGGGAAACTCCTGGAGATTTGGGGGTGGAGCCTGGGGATGGCAGGGACCTCAGAGGGCTACAGTGCCACAGAGTCCACCCTCCAAAGCATCCCTTTTCTCCAGGCCAACTGATCTCTCTAGTTTGGGGGTGAGCTGTAATTCTGGGGGATCCCCAGGTCCCACCTGGAGGCTGGCAACCCTTGATTGCTTCTGTAGTCTGCTGGCCCTTAAGGGCAGGACTCTATTTCAGGTGGTGTTTGTACGGCTTCTGCTGGCTCTTTGAACAGTTTGGTGTTTTCAGCTTCCTGTGTTCCACCCAGTCTTTATTCTGTTATCCTCCTTAAGCCCTATATAAACATGTTAAGTAGGCACTGTTTGCTTCTCCAAACCCCAGAGAAACCATCTCTGGCTCAGACAGCACATGAGCCAGCCAGCCAGCCAGCCAGCCAGAGAAGGGTTCTGCCTCCCCCCACCCCGTTGCCAAATTACCTGCTTCTGTGCTGATTGGTGGCGCCACGCTGGCTAGCTTGGCAGGAGGTTGGCAGAGTCCTCGTCCTGGCACCTCACCTGTTCCCTCATCAGCTGAAGCACCCCAGTGCATATTGGGAAATGAAGCTCTGGAAACTACATTTCCCAGAAGGGATTCTTCAGTCAGTGGCAGAACAGGGGAAACAGGGAGAGATGAAAGGAGAAAAATTCTTTCTTCTTCTGAGTCAGCATTTGTGGCTGCAGCCACAGTGCAGGAAGTAGACTGGCTTGCAGCCAGGGTCTGTAGGAACTCCTCCAGGGGGCTGCCATGGCATTCCAGGCTGCTCCGGAGTGCCTGCAGTAAGGTTTCGATGAACCCCCAACATATCAGCACAAAGCTGCCTTTACCTAAGCCGGATTGATCTCAGACACGCAGCAGGGCCTTGCTTGGATTTATTCCTGGTGTAAGGACAGGTGGGAAAAGGCAGCAACTCCAAATCATCTGCATCCCAAACTTGGACAGAAAGGCAATTTTAAGACTGACCAGAATTCCCCGGGTCTGAGCAAATGATGGAAAGTGCAACGTGGTCTTTAATTGAAGTGCCCCTACAGAGATTTTGCAGTCCCTCTTTGTACAGCGGTGGTTTCTGATTCCCCGTAGAAAGAGAGCCATAAAGATGAGGTTTTTAAAAAGATTAATGAAATAATTACACAATCCACAGAACAGAGACAGAACTCCTTTTCTTTCTACCTGCCCCCACCGACCAAAAAATTGGGGGGCAGGCACAGCCCAGCTGGGGAGACCCGAATGGAAGAATTGAGCTGGGAAGGGCATGAGGAGCAACAGGGAAACCAGGGCCGCCTTACACTTTCCTGGCATTCTGGGTTCTCTGGTGGGGCATTTCTTCTCTGGCTCACCAGAACTGCTGATCCCACTGAGTTCCCTCACACACACAAGCAGAGTCTCCAGGAATTCCCCACCCAGAGTTGGCAACCCCTTCCCTCCAGGAGTTGGCAATCCTGGCATATTGTCATGTAGAGTTCCAGGGAAACTCGTCTCTGCAGCTGGGAAATCAGTTATAATTCTGGGAGATCTCCAGGCCTCCACCTGGAGGGTGGCAACCACATTCCAAAGCAGTTGGTTGCCCAGACTTTGGTCTTCCTTTCCCAGCCAGGAAGCTCTTTAGAAGCCAGAAAATGGACCCTGATGAGGCCATCCTCTGTTTCCTTTTTCATCGCCAGCTCTAATGAGGGCTCCTCCGTGTCGCATGCCAGAGCTTGAGGTGGCTTCGCGGAGGGGCAGCTCTTTCAACGAGGCCTCTTCCTTCAGAGGTCTGCAGCACAAAGGGAGCCACTCCCCTGTTGCTGCCCGGGTTCCTCTTTTCTCTCTTTCTCTGCCAGTTCCAGTGACTCCCTGCCCTCTCCCCCTTCCCCTGTCAGCCCAGCTCAGTCGCTGCGAAGTCTGACTAATTGGCTCACCTTCCTTCCCTTACTAAAGGAGAGCTGGAGGAGGGAGATGAGCTTCCCCCACAAGCTGTAATTGAGGGGCTCCCACTCATTTATTAGTTTGTGCATTGGCTCCCAGCAACAAACAGACAATGCGCTGAAATGTGCCCCGTGCTCTGCCTCTGGCGATGCTGGGTCAGGTTTGCCAGCCCCATCTCCTCCATCCGGGCAGGACATTTGCTTGGTGTTGCTTCCCCAGCAGTTGAGACCTTAAATAGGAGTTTTCTGTCCTGGAATGTGAGCAGTGCAGGTGAATCCCACCCACAGAAGGATAATTACAAGCCTGCTAAGGGCTTTTGTTCTAGTGCATAAATATTGACGCTCAAAGATTTACCAGATCCTGGCAAGGAAGTGCCTTGATCCTTATCAGGCGGAGAACAACAGGGGCTGGTTGGCATGAGGAATCAGGTGGCATCTGGTGGGAGAAGCCATTGGCAGTCTCTGCCACGCAGAACAGTTGCACCTCTTGCTTCCTTTGTTAAAACTCAGCCATGTGCACCAATTACCCTTCTCTCCACATCCTCAACCCCTTCCTTTATTTATTATCTCTAAAAATGTACGGTCTTCTTTTGGTAAAGCACCACTCTCCCCCGACTGCTTACAACAAAAGTAAAGACAGCATCACAGAAAAGGCCTGCATGGTTAACAAACAAAGTAATGGAAGCTGTAAAAGGTAAGAAGGACTCCTTTAAGCGGTGGAAAGCTAGTCCAAGTGAGATTAATAAAAGGGAACACAGGCTGTGGCAAATCAAATGCAAGACTGTGATGAGGCAGGCAAAAAGGGACTATGAGGAGCATATTGCAAAAAGCATAAAGACCAACAATAAAAATTTCTTCAAATATATTAGAAGCAGGAAACCAGCCAGGGAGGCAGTGGGGCCCTTGGATGACCAAGGGGTAAAAGGATTACTGAAGGAGGATAGGGAAATGGCTGAGAAGCTGAATGCATTTTTTGCCTCCGTCTTCACTGTGGAAGATGAGAAGTGTTTGCCCGCTCCAGAACCACTAATTTTGGAAGGGGTGTTGAAAGACCCGAGTCAGATTGAGGTTACAAGAGAGGAGGTCCTACAACTGATAGATGACTTAAAAACTAATAAGTCACCAGGTCCGGATGGCATACATCCAAAGTTCTGAAAGAACACAAACTTGAACTTGTGGATCTTCTGACAAAAATATGTAATCTTTCATTGAAATCTGCCTCCGTTCCTGAGGACTGGAAGGTAGCAAATGTCACCCCCATCTTTTAAAAGGGTTCCAGAGGAGATCCGGGAAATTACAGGCCAGTCAGTCTTGCCTCATTTCTTTGAGGGGGTGAACAAACATGTGGACAAAGGAGACCCAATAGATGTTGTTTACCTTGACTTCCAAAAAGCTTTTGATAAAGTTCCTCATCAAAGGCTCCTTAGGAAGCTCGAGAGTCATGGAGTAAAAGGACAGGTCCTCTTGTGGGTCAAAAACTGGCTAATTAATAGGAAGCAGAAAGTGAGTATAAATGGGCAATCTTCGCAGTGGAGGACGTTAAGCAGTGGGGTGCCGCAGGCCTCAGTAATGGTTCCCATGCTCTTTAACTTGTTCATTAATGATTTGGAGTTGGGAGTGAGCAGTGAAGTGGCCACGTTTGCAGATGACACTAAATTGTTCAGGGTGGTGAGAACCAGAGAGGATTGTGAGGAACTCCAAAGGGATCTGTTGAGGCTGGGTGAGTGGGCATCAATGTGGCAGATGCGGTTCAATGTGGCCAAGTGCAAAGTAATGCACATTGGGGCCAAGAATCCCAACTACAAATACAAGCTGATGGGGTGTGAACTGGCAGAGACTGACCAAGAGAGAGATCTTGGGGTCATGGTAGATAACTCATTGAAAATGTCAAGACAGTGTGCGATTGCAATAAAAAAGACCAACGCCATGCTGGGAATTATTAGGAAGGGAATTGAAAACAAATCAGCCAGTATCATAATGCCCCTATATAAATCGATAGTGCGGTCTCATTGGGAATACTGTGTGCAATTCTGGTCACCGCACCTCAAAAAGGATATTATAGCATTGGAAAAAGTGCAGAAAAGGGCAACTAGAATGATTAAAGGGTTGGAACACTTTCCCTATGAAGAAAGGTTAAAACTTTCCCTATGAAGAAAGGTTTACAAGATAATGCATGGGATGGAGAAAGTAGAGAAAGAAGTACTTTTCTCCCTTTCTCACAATACAAGAACTTGAGGGCATTCAATGAAATTGCTAAACAGTCAGGTTAAAACAGATATAAGGAAGTACTTCTTCACCCAAAGGGTGATTAACATGTGGAATTCACTGCCACAGGTGGTGGTGGCAGCTACAAGCATAGCCAGCTTCAAGAGGGGGTTAGATAAAAATATGGAGCAGAGGTCCATCAGTGGCCATTAGCCACAGTGTGTATATATATATGTGTGTGTGTGTGTTTGTGTGTGTGTGTATATATATATTTATATATAATTTTTTTGGCCTCTGTGTGACACAGTGTTGGACTGTATGGGCCATTGGCCTGATCCAACATGGCTTCTCTTATGTTCTTAACGCTTTGGGCTCTTTAGCTTGGAGAAATGTCGACTGCGGGGTGACATGATAGAGGTTTACAAGATAATGTAAGGGATGGAAAAAGTAGAGAAAGAAGTACTTTTCTCCCTTTCTCACAATACAAGAACTCGTGCTAAGCAATCAGGTTAAAATGGATAAAAGGAAGTACTTCTTCACCCAAAGGGTGATCAACATGTGGAATTCACTGCCACAGGAGGTGGTGGCAGCTACAAGCATAGCCAGCTTCAAGAGGGGGTTAGATAGAAATATGGAGCAGAGGTCCATCAGTGGCTATTAGCCACTGTGTGTGTGTGTGTGTGTGTGTGTGTATTTGGCCACTGTGTGGCACAGAATGTTGGTCTGGATGGGCCATTGGCCTGATCCAACAAGGCTTCTCTTATGTTCTTATTCAATAAAAGAAAAGAAAGAAGTCATCAAAAATAAAACAAAAAAGACAGATCAAAGAAAATCCTCGCAGATGGCAGCATCAGCAGAACTCAAACTGACCCTCCACCACTGCACCCCTCACCTTGAAGCAACGCCTAAAGGTAGATCCAGGTGGGGTCTGAAGCAGCAGAACAAAGTTTGACAACAGTCAGGCACCTTGAAGGTCAACTAAGTTTTATTCTGGGTGTAAGTTTTCTTGTGCATGCTGTGTGTGAACACAAAAGCTGATACCACCCCCCCCCCCTTTCTTGGTCTTCAGGGTAGCTGACTGGACTCAACATTTGTTCCAGCACCTAAAAGGTAGTCTTCCTTTGCCTTTGGAGAGTTAAAAGGGGCAGTCTTAAGGGCAATGAATGTGGAGCTGCCTCCTTAGACCCACCCAAACCCCGCTCTCTTTTAAATAGTCTGGGAGGGAAACCCTGGGATGGCAGGAGCTCCTGGTGTTGGGAATTCAGGCTTTGGGGGGGGGTGCCTTCCACCCCCCCCCCAAAGCACTGTGTGAATCCATGCTGTTAATATTGGGATTTGTGTCCCAGGTGGCTTTTTAAAGGCAGTTTCAAGGACTGTCTTGTCCAGGTTGGCTGAACAGAACCTGCGTATTCAGGAGCATTTTACCACTGAATACCAGTTGCCGGTAATGGGAAGGAGCTGTCACCTCTAGATAGGGCTTGTGGACTTCCAGGGCACATCTGATTTGTCCCAGTGTGAAACAGAAGGCTAGAATGGATTAGATAGCACCTCAGTCCCATAAGGCTCCTTGTTGAAATCTGTACAACAGCTCTGTAAGGTAGGCCAGTGCTACTGTCCCTGCCTCGCAAGCCCCCCCCCCCCCCATGAGAGACGCAAAGTGAAGCTGGGCTTTCTGAAGCAGGGTTGCCAACTCCAAGTTAGGAAATTCCTAGCAATTTGGGGGTGGCTCCTGGGGAGGGGAAAGCCACAGAGCCCAGCCTGCAAGGCAGCCATTTTCTCTGGGCAAACTGATCTGTGTGCTCTAAATACCAGGAGAACTCCAGCCCCTACCTGAATGGGGTGTGGGTCTCTCCTCAGTACTTTCTCCACCCATGAGAGCTGAGGGGCTCCCCAAGAAGCGTCTGCCTGGGACGACATCCCTTCACACTGCCCTCGCCACTTGCCCCAACAAACGCCTCTCTTGGTGTGAAGAGCATAATAAGAGCCTGTCTAGTCCAGCACCCTGCCTCACCCTGTGGCCACATGTTTCCTGTGATGGGGCAACAACGGGGCCTTCCCCTCCTGGCACTGGGATTCAGAGGGTGGGTGCCTCTGGATGTGGAGGTTCCTCTCAGTCACCAGGGCTAGTAGCCATCGGTACTTCTATCCTCCAGGAATCTAGCTCATTCCCTTTTAAAGCTGTCTATTCCTGTGGCCATCACAACGGCCCTGCAGTGACTTCCACATTTGTATCACTCTCTGTGCAAAGCAGCATTTCCTTTTGTGTCTGTCCCAAATGTACTACCATCAGCCTCATTGGGTGCCCTCAAGGTTGGGGAGGAAAAGGTTTATTTCAACTCTGTTTACCATGTGCAGAATTTTATAACTCTGCCTCGTGTTTGTGCGACCTTCCTGGGGGCATGGCTGCAGGAGTGCTGGGATGCGGCTATCGGGTGACCCTCTTTCCTGTACAGAACTGCCACCCTGAGCCTGCTTCAGCGGGGAGGACGGAGTATACATTAAGTAAATCTATAATTCATTGTTGAAGAACGGAAGACAGTGGAGGATTAGGGTTTCCCCTCATGTGAGATGTTGTCCCCCTAACATGTGCCGTGCAACCAGAGAGTAACATTGTGAAGTTTAGCCACAGTAAAATCTCTGCCCGCTTTGGGGAGACACCCTGGTCCAGAGACCCACAGCACATTGACCCACAAGGACCCTGCAGGCCCAGCCTTTGTGCCAGTCCCTTCGAGGAGCAGAGGCAGCTCTGCTCAGCCTTCTGACAGCCCCTTGCCAGCTCAGCCCGTGGGCCACAATGTCGCCTCCGTCGTCAGAGACAGCAGCGAGTGGCAGAGCATTTCCTATAATTGCCTGGAATTAACTGACAAATGCATCCAGATTACCCAAATGTATGTTCCTCCAAGGCCAGCACAAACACCATTTGGAACGTGGAGTGCATTGGCACCTTTCGGTAACAGTGAAAGGGGAGGTCGTGCCCCACTGCTTGCAGGCGCTCAGGCGCTGGCTGCGGGGCTGGAGAGCCGCAGGGGGTTCTGCTGTAACTGCTGAGCTCGGCTGATGTGATTACCAGGTCACTCTGCCCCTCCTGCCACCCACAAGCAGAGGGAGGAGAGTCCAGAGGCTTCGCTCTGTTTGCCTGTTAGGACGAGGGGAGGGAGACAAAGTAGGTTTTTGCAGCTCCTGAGAGTGAACAGATTTTTTGAGGCCAAGGTCTCTGTGGACTGGAGCCTCCCTCCCACCTTCCAAGGCCCAGCCAGCTGCTCTTCCTGCACTCTCTTGGCACTCTGGGAAAGGCACCGCAGTGGCCAGAACACGCTTGTGGAGCTGCTCTGGTGGAGCCGAGAACCAGTCTGTCCTGTGGCCTCAAAGCTATGCAGCAGGCTGTGAACTCAAGGCTAGATGCTGCAGCTCACTGCAGGGGTACAGAAAGAGACCACAAAGACCTTCTTATCACCACATTTGAATCATTTGTTTAGCTATTTCATTAGTATCTTGTCTTTCTCCCCACTGAGAAGCCAGAGCAGCTTACATTGTCCTCCTCGCCTCTGGTTTATTCTTACAACGACCCTGTAAGGGGCATCAGGCTGAGACAGTATGACTGGCCCTAGGTCACTCAGTGTGCACCCATGGCACAAGTTGGGATTCGAACCCAGATCTCCCAGATCCTAGTCTGACACTCTTAATCACTACCCCACAGAGGCTTCTCGAGCTGCAGGTGGAGCCCACTGGAAAGGGTCCTAATTAATCAGAAAGAGAACTATAAGTGTGCCAGTGGGCTCCACCCACAACCCCCCAAGTATTCCCCCCTCCCCAGTAAGAAGAGCCTCCTCTGCTGGTTTGAAGGGACACTTGGCATTACCTGCCTTCTGGACTTGCCCTGCCTGTGGGCGTGGCCTTCTGTGGCTGCTGGAGGGCTCTGCTGATGAGTCCAGCGGCACCTTTAAGACCAAGACTGGACTCACAACCAGGGGCTTCCACGATGGGAAGAATTGGCAGGCAACACAAAACCCTGCGCAGTTCAGCTTCTTGCTCTGAGGGCTGCAATAAGAGCTCACAGTTGGCAATCTTTCTTTCTCCACTTTAACACCCTTAAATAATTTAGCATAATACTTAAAAAATTCTCTCTGTATTCCTTCTTGATCTACCATCTCTTTTCCATCAGCCACAATTTTATTAATAATTTTACT
The DNA here is from genome assembly GCF_032191835.1 of Heteronotia binoei. Lineage (NCBI taxonomy): Eukaryota > Metazoa > Chordata > Lepidosauria > Squamata > Gekkonidae > Heteronotia > Heteronotia binoei. The sequence continues at coordinate 4,348,622 of NC_083233.1, forward strand.
TTCTCTCTTTTTCTTCAATTGCCAGGCCAAGTACTTTCCGGGTTTGTTTGCTCCCTCAAAGGATTTCTGTTGTAATTTTTTCAAATTCCATTCCATTTCTTTATTTAACAAATTTTGAACAAAAATGTTGAAAAGACATTGATAGTGGGAGGTAGTAGAATAAGAATTATGAAAGAGTTGCCAAGACAAGTGCTAACTGACAGGAATGCATATAAAAAACTGACAGAAAAATTAAGCGACAATGGAATGAGGTACAGATGGATAATACCTGAAGGTTTGAGCTTTGAACTTCAAGGGAAAAGGATTACAATTACAAACACACAGGAATTGCATAGATTTTATGGAGAGAATAAAGAATTTGCACCATGATGGATTACAGATTGATATCTTGGAATGTAAATGGACTAAACTCACCACAAAAAAGAAGGGCAACATTTCATTGGATAAAAAAACAAAATTGTAACATAGTTTGTTTACAAGAAGTGCACTTTAGACAAAAGGATTATAAATTTTTATGGAATAAGCAACTGGGACTAGAATTTTATACATTGGCTGAACAGAAGAAGAGAGGAGTAATTAGATCTGAAATTGGTTTTTAAAGATAAAGATGGAAGATATATAGCGGTGGAAATTACATTGAACGCTTAAAAAACTTTATTGTTGGAACTTTATGCTCCAAATGGTGCAAAGGACAATTTCTTTAAAAATATTATGCAACACCTTGATGAAGTGACCTATGAGCAAATTTTGTTGATGGGGGACTTTAATGGAACAATTCAGAACACAATAGATAGATCCGGGAAGAAAAAAATTGATAAAGAAGGGAAATTGCCAAAATCTTTTTTTGAGTTGGTTAAACAAGAGAATTTGGAGGATATATGGAGGAAGTTCAATCATAATGTATGGGACCATACCCTTTTTTTAGCCAGACATAATTCTTTTTCTAGAATTAACACGTTGTGGGTTACCAAAGATTTGGGACTTATAACAAAGAAGATAGAGATTTTACCCAAAATAGGAGCTGACCATAACCCAATAATGTGGATTACAAAATTGTCTAAAAAGTTGAGAGGATGGAGATTAAATGAAGATTTACTACAAAATAAAGAAATAGTGACATCTTTAGAAAATGAAACTAAAGCTTATTTCCAAGTCAATATATGTTCCAAGAGAAGATATAGAATTTCAGACGGTATGAAATGCCTATAAGGCAGTAATGAGAGGAATATTAATAACATTGAATAATAAAGATAAGAGAGCAAAAGATAAACAGATCTTGGACATTCAAAATGAAATTAAGAAAAAAGGTGAAGGGTGGTGGGAAGGGCAGGATACAAATCAAAATGAAAGAAAGAAAGAAAGAAAGAAAGAAAGAAAGAAAGAAAGAAAGAAAGAAAGAAAGAAAGAAAGAAAGAAAGAAAGAAAGAAAGAAAGAAAGAAAGAAAGAAAGAAAGAAAGAAAGAGGCCAGGGGAAAAGAAGATTATAAAGGAGATTACAATACTACAAACACAAATGAACACTGGGAGAATCTTGAAGGACTGAATGAAGAGGGAGGAGCTTTAATTCCCAACGAGCCCTTTGGCAGGCAAAGCATCCGAGGAGCAAAAGAAGCAACTCTCTGCCTGTCTTAGACAAATCTTGGAAGGCAGCTTCCCTGGCCTCAGAGAGCAACAGGGATGGAGCTGCCCTGCCTCGTTGCCCATTGCCAGCATGTTTTGCCATCCACACTCCTAGCTGCCCAGCATCACTGGGGAAAGGCCAGTAGGGCACAGCTGGCAACTGAGCGTGGGCCCCCTTTGGCGGGCTTACAAGAGGGAGAAGGTGGGGGCACCCAGGTGGGGGGCAGGTGAGGGCCTCTCAGCACTGTCTGCCCAGGGCCCCTCAAAACTGGGAATGAGCCTTGCCGTAGGCAGATGACAGCTGGGGTTGTCAAGTCTGCAGATTCAATGATGAGTCGGTGTGGATACAAAGACTCTATTTTATTGATACTGATACTTGTGGCCTAAGCCAGGTCTTGAAAAGACTAAAGAACATACAGTAGATACATTGCATATAAGGTATACTTCAAAAGGATTCCTACGGCTGGGGAATTGTGCAGGGGACATTCACACATAGATGCTACAAATACATTCTCATGTTGATTAGAGGCCCAGTTGGCCTTGATGCTCCCAGGCTCCTTCCTCTCCCCCTAGCCTAGGCTGAGAAGGCACAGATAAGACTTTCACACATTACCATTTTAAAGCAGTAACAGATCTCTAAAGGGAGGGGGGAAGGAAGAGAGGGTTAGCTAGCAGCATTTGGTTATACTTTGGTTCTACCCAGAATGCTCTGTGCTTGAGCCAGAGTTATAGACAGACTTGACAGGGGCTGGTTGCAAAAGAGAGGCAGTGCAGGGGCCAGAGGTGTCTGGAGGCCAGGGGGAGGCCTGAAGTGGCAGGTCAGAAGGACCAGAGTGACTTCCCGGGGAGTTTGACATGGACGCAGGCCAACAGAAATGCCCTTTGCCTGCTTCTGGTTTAGGGTTTTTGCCCCCAAAGCTAGAATGTTATTTGAATAAGCTGGCCTGTTTACTTAGCAAAATGCATCCACATCAGGCAGGCTGTGCTTTTAGTTGGACCGACCAACAAAATGAATGCTCTTGACAACTGTTTATATTTATTTATTTAGAGGTCACTCTGACCCTCTTCTGCCTGGCTTGGTGGAGATTTGTTTTTGATGTTCGCTTTAAAGTTATTGTGAAAAGATACGCTGTGAATTAGAGCTCAGTCCTGTCCCTGGCACACACCCCCTCCCTCCCTCCCTCACCTACCCCCTGGAAAGGTGCAAGACTGATGGAAGCCCTGGCTGTGAGGAGCAGGCTGGAAGGATTCTGCTGCCTTGACAGCCAGTGCAAAAGAGGGCCTGAGGGCTCCTCTTCCGGGTGAGCCACACACAGTAGGGGAAGGAAGCACTTGGTTGATTTAGTTCCTTCAGACATTAGGCCCAAAATCCATGTTATGGCAGAGGACAAAAGAAACCTCTCTCATTTGTCACCTGCATCTAGCCAATAGAAGCAAAAATAGGGAAGCAGAGTCATCAATCAACAGGAGCTAATGTGGGCAAACTTACTTATTTAGTAGGCTTATATTCTGCCCTTTCCCATAACTGGCTCAGGGCAGATCACAACATATATTGGACAATAAAAACCTACAATTCAAATTTAAAACACTACAATAAAACCAAAACAGTAGAACAATAAAACAGAATAAAGTGCATCACCACAGAAAGGGCACATTTCACAAAGTACAACAGTTTTTTGTCCCAAGATGAGATGGTGTTAATTATCAGATTCAACCCCACAACGAGGCTATAAAGCATGATTTCACAACAAGAGAGGCCGATTGATGGAATAGTTGGTGGAATAGGACACCTGCTGCCTCAACCAAAAGCTCGACAGAACAGCTCCATCTTACAGGCCCTACGAAACAGCAGTAGCTCAGGTAGGGCCCAGATCTCAATAGGGCCAAAATTTGTGGCCAAAGTCTGCCAAAAGGAGTTCTCCCTAAAACTTGTTCCTGCCTTTTGGCACTGCCATTCTCTGGAGGTGCTCCTTGCCCTCACCTGCAGTGACCTCTTCTCTTGCTCTCTTGCCTGCTTCTCCAAGCAGACATCATCAGACAGGGTGATTCTGGTTTTGGCCCGTGTGGATTTTGCCTTGTGTTCCTCTGTCATTCCACTAAGCAGTTCCACACTTCTTCAGCAACAACCAGTAAAGCATAGAGTGGCCTCCAGATTTGACATAAGTTGCATGACACAAGGATGCAAATCTTAAAGAAGATGGAGTCCAGGCAGAAGTCCAGTGGGCAGAATATCAGTCTCATCTCAATATGATCTGTACATTCCACTTCCTCATGCCCTCCTGAAAATGCTTCTGTTCTTGGAGTACATCCCAGGCAGGAAAGCACTGCAGAGACAGAGAAGACACTGGCTATTTCCGCCCAGGTTATCTGTTACTGGTTCAAAGCTGTTGGGAAACAGGTTTTCCCCCTTTCTTCCCCACAGTCCCAGTGCATGCTGGGGTTTCCCTGGCTTTTCTCCAAACTTTCACAGACCTGCTGTGATCCAATGCTTTGGGAAAGGTCATAATGAAGCCTGGATGGGAAAATCCAGATTCTCCAGCCCACATGGCAGCCATTTTCCCTCCCCCTGCCACCAGGAGCTTTTTGAAATAATCTATACTAGAATATTGTTATAGCAATACACTGTTGTAACAATGCAATACAATACCTGCTGTGCTGGGGTGGGTGGGGGGTGGGCTCCCTCTGGGTATCCTACCCCCCCCCCAGGGAAAGTGTATGCGCAATACATAGCCTCTCCTCTCCCAGTGTAGTGAATGCCGCGTGGTCACTGTCTGGCTATGCCTGGCAGATGGTCACTGCAATGGCCTCTCCTGCATTACTGCATCTGTAGCAACACCTTATCGCTGGTCCCCCCCCCCCCCCCGTTTTTCACAGAGTTTGCTACGTCATGGTGCGACCGAATTGTCCGGCGGTATAACCGGATGGGCAGGCTGGGCCCACCAACCTTGCCAGCCTAAGAGAAGGAAAACTCTAACATCAAACCTGGGCAGATAGAGCTCGTTAATGTAACACCAACCACCTGGAGGACTCGCTGCCGGCGTCCCGGCTTACTGGGCCATAGCAGATGACCCCCAGGTGAAAGGGTGGAGCCAGTACCGCGCACACTGAGCTTCACCTAAAAAATTCCTCTGCGCAGGCCTGAAGGGCATATCCACATACACAACCCACAACGCATCAAGTCCTGCAGCGATGGGCAAGGGGCGAAACGGCAGGTGGAAGGTGCCACTGGAAGCCGCAGTCCCGATCCTGCATGTAGGCGGTTCAGGGTATTGGTCGCCTGATGCTAACCCGGAGACGAAAGCATTTTTCGGCAGCACCCTGAACGACCAAGCAGCCTTATCTAGGGACAGCACTGCTTGCTCCACACGGAGAGGGGCCTAGAAAAGGTGGCCTAAACAAAGCTCGTCTCCTCCACCCCAGTTGGCTAGCCGCGGTCAACGGGCATCCTTACTTGCGGTCAAAAAATAACAACAAAGAAAAGGCATGCACCTGCCTCACAAAGTGTGCAAAGACTAAAGCTTGCGTGTTGGAACATCAGAACCATGCTTGACACAGTAGACAGTGGTCGCCCTGAACGACGCTCTGCTCTAGTTGCCCACGAACTTCTCAGGTTGAATATCGACATAGCAGCTCTCAGTGAGGTCCGTTTCCCTGAGGAAGGTAGTCTTCAAGAACACGGTGCTGGCTATACCCTCTACTGGTCAGGTAAGTCAAAGGCTGAGAGCCGCCTTTCTGGCATTGGCTTCATGGTCAGGAACTCCATTGCCTCCAAACTCGAAAACCTGCCAACAGGTCACTCAGATCGCATAATGTCCATGCGCCTCCCACTTCAAAACAAGCGGCATGCAACACTCTTCATTGTGTATGCCCCAACCCTTCAAGCAGATCCTGCAGAAAAGAACAAGTTCTATGCTGATCTACACAACCTCGTACGGAAGACCCCTACAGAGGACAAGGTGATCATCCTTGGCGACTTCAATGCCAGAGTAGGTAAAGACTCGGAAGCCTGGAAAGGAGTACTTGGCAAACACGGCATTGGCAACTGCAATGACAACGGGCGCCTCCTGCTAGAATTCTGCATGGAGTACCAGCTCACCATCACCAACACTATCTTCCAGCAGAAGAACAGTCTGAAGACAACCTGGATGCACCCACGGTCCAAGCACTGGCACCTTATCGACTACATTCTAGTGCGCCAGAGAGACCTTCGAGATGTCTTACACACCCGAGTAATGCCCAGTGCAGAATGTCATACGGATCATCGTCTTGTACGCTGCAATCTCCGTCTTCACTTTAAACCCACACCCAGGAGAGGAGGTATCCCTCGGAGGAAGTTTCAGGTTGGCAGTCTCCAGTCAGCCGAAGTTAAAGCTGCCTTCCAGGCACAACTCCAGTCAAGAATTGAGGACCCCAGTTGCCCCACAGACCCTTCCCCAGAAGCACTCTGGGAACACCTAAAAACTACCATCCTGCAGATCTCTGAAGAAGTCCTCGGGTTCTTCACAAGGAAGAACAAGGACTGGTTTGATGAGAACAATCAAGAGATCCAAGATTTACTGGCGAAAAAGAGATCTGCCTACCAAGCACATCTTGCTCAGCCCTCCTGTCCTGGGAAAAAAGCAACCTTTCACGGTGTATGTAGCAACCTCCAGTGCAAGCTTCGAGACATTCAGAATGAGTGGTGGACCAAGCTTGCTGAGAGAACCCAGCTGTGTGCAGACACTGGTGATTTAAGAAGGTTCTACGAAGCCCTGAAGGCAGTATATGGTCCATCATATCAGACTCAGAGTCCCTTGCGTAGTGCAGACGGCCAAGTGCTCCTCACAGACAAGGCATCCATATTGAACCGGTGGTCGGAGTATTTTCAGGTTCTCTTCAGTGCCAACCGCGTAGTTCAAGATTCAGCAATTCACCTCACCCCACTTCAACCAGTGAAAACAGAGTTGGATGAGATCCCCACTCTAGAAGAGACTGTTAAAGCCATCAAGCAACTGAAAAGTGGCAAGGCAGCAGGAGTTGATGGAATTCCACCAGAGATCTGGAAGCATGGGGGCACAGTACTACATAGCTCACTTCACAAAGTACTTGTCACCTGCTGGGAACAAGGCAAATTACCACAGGACTTTCGTGATGCAATCATCATCACCCTATACAAGAACAAAGGGGAAAAGTCGGACTGCTCCAACTACCGGGGGATAACCCTGCTCTCCATCGCAGACAAAATCCTTGCCAGAATACTCCTGAACAGACTGGTGCCCGCCATTGCAGAAGAAGTCCTCCCAGAGAGCCAGTGCGGCTTCAGAGCTAACAGGAGCACCACCGACATGGTATTTGTTCTCAGGCAGCTCCAAGAGAAATGCAGGGAACAGAACAAGGCTCTGTATGTGACTTTTGTCAACCTTACCAAAGCTTTCGATACCGTTAGCAGGAAAGGCCTGTGGCAAATCTTGGAACGTTTAGGATGTCCCCCAAGGTTCCTCAGCATGATCATCCAGCTACACGAAGACCAGCGAGGCCAAGTCAGACACTGCAACGACCTCTCGGAGACCTTCCCAATAGGCACAGGTGTAAAGCAAGGCTGCGTTCTCGCGCCAACTCTCTTTACAATCTTCTTTAGCATGATGCTTCAAAGAGCCGCAGTAGATCTAGATGATGACGATGGTGTCTACATCCGCTATCGTACCGATGGCAGCCTGTTCAACCTGAGGCGACTAAAGGCCCACTCCAAGACAATGGAAAAACTCATCCGAGAGCTACTGTTTGCTGATGATGCTGCACTCGTCTCCCACTCGGTATCAGCTCTGCAGCATATGACGTCCTGCTTTGCAGAGGCTGCCAAGCTATTCGGCCTAGAAGTTAGTCTGAAGAAGACAGAAGTTCTCCACCAGCCTGCACCCCAGGAAGATTATCACCCTCCCTGCATCACTGTGGGTGAATCAGTTCTGAAGACAGTCCAGCAGTTCAGCTACCTGGGGTGCATCATCTCCTCAGATGCTAAGATCGACAAGGAGATTGACAACAGGCTGGCAAAGGCAAACCGTGCCTTTGGCCGACTTCACAAAAGAGTGTGGAGCAACAAGCATCTGAAAAAAGGCACAAAGATCAATGTTTACAAAGCGGTTGTAATGACAACCCTCATCTACGGCTCTGAATCGTGGGTTTTATACCGTCATCACCTGCGACTCCTTGAGCGCTTTCATCAGCGCTGCCTTCGCACCATCCTCAACATCCACTGGAGTGACTTTGTGACCAACACTGAAGTCCTTAAGCGGGCGGAGGTTACCAGCATCGAGGCACTGCTGTTGAAGACGCAGCTGCGCTGGGCAGGGCATATTTCTAGGATGGAAAACCACCGCCTTCCCAAGATTGCCCTGTATGACGAACTCTCCACCGGCCATCGAAATAGAGGGGCACTAAAGAAGAGGTACAAGGACTCCTTGAAGAAATCCCTTGGCACCTGTCGCATCAACCATCACCAGTGGTCTGACCTAGCCTCAGATCGCAAAGCATAGAGGCACACCATCCACCAGGCTGTCTCTTCCTTTGAGAACGCACGCATAGCTGGTCTTGAGGACAAAAGGAGATTGAGGAAGAATCGCACTGCTACAGCACCAACCCTAAATCAGACTTTTCCCTGCAGCCACTTTGGCCGGACCTTCCTGTCCCGCATTGGTCTTGTCAGCCACCAGCGAGCCTGCAGCAGACGTGGACTATTGCACCCTTCTTAAATCTTCGTTCGCGAAGCCAAGCCGAGAGAGAGAGACCTGCTGTGCTGGAGATTAAACCTGGGACTTCCTGCATATGCCAAGCAGATTATCTAGCACAGAGTAGTTGCAGCCCCTCCCTGATCCTTAAAAATGTGTGTCTAGGTGCCTTCAAATTGCTGCTGATTTATGGGAACCCCAGTAAGGGGCTGTCAAGGCAGAGAAGCAGAGGAAGTTGACTGTTGCCTTCCTCTGCAGAGCCTTTCTTGGTAGTTTCCCTTCCAAATACTCACCATGCTGAGCCTCCGAGATGTGGAGAGAGAGGGCTAGACCATCCTGCCTGCCTTCCGATCCCTAGAAACAGGGGAGTCTACTTGGTGGAAAATGACCCCCAAAGGCACTAGAAATGGTTGAGGTTACACATTTAGATGGCAGTTGCTTGCTGGCATTCTGCACTCTGTCTAGCTGCCTTCAGTGATTCCACTCCTCCGTGTGACGCTGTCTGCTCTAGATGGACACTGACCCTCTGCTCATCGTGCAGAACAGAGCAGACCTCAGGCAAGGCCAGCATCTTAGATGTAGCCCCCCCCCCCCAGGGCAGGCAGACGTTGTCTTGCTTCCCCAAGATGGCTGCCAGACAGGGTGGCATTTGTGGCAGCCACCTCCCTACTGCAGAAGTATTAGCACTATGCCTGGCACTGCCCCAGGTTGGCTGATAAGGGGGTGCTGCTTAAAAGTCAAGAGTGATCTTCCAGGCATCTGCTGCCCACCCCAGCTCAGGGCACATTTTGTTTTCTGATTTAAAAAGCATTCAAAATGAGTAATGGCCTTCTCCCCTCTGGCAGAAGTAGGAGTCCTAAACAGAACATTCCCGTTTTATGGCCCTTGTGCCCGCCTGCTTAATGGCTTCAGTCTCATCTTACAGACTGCACTGCTGTTTGGTCTTGGATTGCCAAACTGGAGCTTTTTCAGATGCACACCATTCCTGGCCAGCTGTTCCTCTTGCCCAAGGCTCCTGGGGCCAGATTTTCAGTTCCATTAGGCCAAGTGATGGGCAGGGCCTTGCTTCAGGAATGCTGGGTGTTCTGCCGCAGTCCCCTGCGGGTTTTCTGCTCCAGTGAGCAGAGAAATCTCTGAGATGGTCATTTCCCCCCTCTTTGTTTCTGGTCCTGGTGTCAGCCTCACAAGCTGCATTTGGGGGAGCAGAATTCTCCTCTTGGGCCTCATGAAGGTCTCTCCTTGTCACATCTGCCAGGGAAAGTCCGTGCTCTCTCTTCAGGAATCCAGACCCATGTAAAGCAAAGCACAATTTCTGCGTTTGGGAAAGCTGCACTGCTCTAAGCTGGCAGGAGGGGAGGAGCAAGCCAGAGTTCCTTGTTTGTCCAGATTTTAAAATGCCTTTCCCACGAAAATGCCCTCTCATGTTTTTCAAGTAAAACTGTGGAATGAAAGGCTTGTGGGTCTGCCTTTCCCAGCTGTGTCTCCAGAGAAAGGAGGCTGTTTCTCACTTGTGCTTAGAGCAATTTTAGAATCACCTCTGGATCTCAGGAAGGGTTTAGGCTCTCTGGGGCCACTTCTGCACTGTGATACACTATTCCTCCTCGTTCTCTAGATCAAAAGATGCCACTCCCCACCCTGCCGTGGAATCAAAGGCTGGCAGACTGCTGGGAGGGATCCAGGGAGGGATCCCACAGAAGTGCCGGGGGCGTTGTCCTTCCCCGGCATTTAAGAAGCATCCTGCTCACGGCACCATTTGGGGTCACAGCTGAAGACCCAGGGAAGTGGGCAAGAGCGAAGGCAGGCAGAAGAGGGGCTGAAGGCCCTTCTATTGTTGCCCTGAGGCAAAGGTGTACCAGACGAGGGCCTGCAAGCCATCCTGAGACTCTGCCACCTCATTCCCCTCTCACTGTGTGGCCTGTGCAAGCAAGATATCGCAGCACGCCTGATAGGAAAGGGAGAGGTGGCTTTCCGATCTACTCCCACGTGCACTTTCCCAGATGATATTGGCACCATCCACCCTCAGGGGGCACCAAGCATCTGACCTGGACTCTAAGGCTCTCTTTGCAGCTGCAGACTGCTGAGCCTGCAGGGTCAAAGGCCACCAGGAATCATTGGGCAGCAGCAGCAGGTGAGTGGCCTTCTCTCTCTGTCTCTCCCCAGAGTCTCATGGGATTCTTGTGAGGCTAAAAATGCTGCTCTGGGCTCTTTCAAGAGAGGTTGGAATAAAAATATCCCCAATCAAAGAAGTGTCCAACTCTGGGAGTTTTCCACACTTCTTGGCATCAGAGCAGCTCTATGGAGACACTGAGTCAGGCCCGGGTTCCTCAGAGTGGCTGCCCGAGACCCTTGAGATGGGAGGAGATGGCAGGGCTGGACCTGTCTGCTGAGCTCACGCCCCTGGGCCACCCTGGCTAAAATCTAGTTTGAATTCTACGCAGCAAAGCTTGAGGATTACCTATATAATACTACAGTAAATGCCAGTTTTCCCTTTGTACGTTTATCTTAAGGATTTGGCCTTTGGCCTCAGTCTGATCTTTTCCCCCTCTGAGCCCAAGGGGACTCCGGGTGAGGTCAGAAGTTCAGAAAATCCCACTATGGGCATGAGTGGAGTCCGGAAGCATGTCGGATTTTAAGCGGTTGACCAAACGTCAGCATCTGCGAATGGTGGTTAGCTCGTTCGAGTCCCGTGTTGAGATGACTGGGGCGCGAACTAATTTGATACTGCTTTAAATCCAGAACAAAATTCTTCTGACGGTTCCTGAGCGGAATTTCTCTGTTTGAACACTCCATCATTGGCGACTCGTCGGAAGCGCACCACCGCTTCCCTAGCAAAGCCCCCTGCAAGTGATATCACTGCGCCAGTGAATGAGCGAGCGAATGTTGGCTCGATAAATCGTTTACCCACCCCTATGTCCGGAAACAAAACTAACTTTTGAAACTAGATGTGAACTAGATGTGAACTGATTTGAACTACATGTGAACTGATTTGAATTCCTGGGTTTTTTTCTGCACGCGTAGTGCTCGTGCTGGAAAAGTAGTGCCAACGGACTAGCAAAACTGTTAGTGATCCGACCCATTTAAAAGCGACGCGCATCCCTGCCCTCGAGAACGAGGTCATGGTGGGTGTGCGAGGTCTCTCGTGGAGAAGGGAGGAGACGCTGGATCTGCTTGATAGTGCAGATAGCGGGCATCACTGCACCTGCGCTAATGCAGATTGATGTCTCATGAAATGAGGTCCGGTAGAGCACTCTGATTGACCAGCGACGGGACCCACATGGGATAGAACGGGAGCCTGGCTGTTGTCTGATTGGAAAATTGGTTGTTCGGATTATAATAGAGGTGCATTGCAGATGGATTTAATGGTGAGTGTGACCGCACCCTCCATGTCCTAAAGCTATGTAGACATTTTTAAAGGGCAAAAAATGGAAACCAGTGGTCACGTTAACCCCCTTTGTTCTCATCCTTCTTACTCTCATTCACTGTTTGGTCTCCCTTTGATGAGAAGGACGAGCCGTGGGCAGGAGAACGGGGATCATTTCTCATGGCAGACAAAGTTGCTGGTCCAGATGAGGGGCTTCCATTGGATCTGCTGAGGCTGCTGCCTGGATTAATGGCCAGTTGTGTCCCTTGGACAACTACCACCTTTCTCATCTGTTCTTTACCTTTAGGTATTGGAGAGACACAAACGGAGACCAATGATGGGCTCCTGGGGGAGGAGAAACCTGATTTGCCTCCTGCCCTCTTGCTCAGCCTCCTTCTCACCCACACCCCCTGTGCCCTCCCTTCCTCCCTCCCTCCCACCCACCTCTGCCTGCCTTCTCTCTTCTCAGCCAGCCCCACACTCCTGCCCCTTCTCCCCCAGCGGCTGCCATCACTGCCTCCTTGCCCGCCTTCCTCACCCGCCATTCCCTGCCAAGAGGCTCTACCAGCTGCCTTCTTTTTACTCCTCATGGCAAAGTTTGTTGCCTAGCAACACCAAGATGGGTGCTGAGATCTCTCTTTCTCTGGCAGCTCTTGGCTTGTGATCTCTAACCTTGGAACCCACAGGAGCTTTGAGAGGTTGGCAGTGCCAGGAGAGATGTGGCTGCATTTGGGCATTCTGTCATGTTTGGGGAAGCTTCTTCTCTTATGGCTGCACATGCATATTTGGGTTAGACAAACTCATCTCTTACACTTTGTGGAAACAAAAAGCAGCACAAGGACTGTTGAAGACATGTCCTTTCTCTAGCTGCTCTACATGTACATCTTCTCTGGCAAACAGGCGTGTGTGCTGCCTTCTATATGCTATTATTTCTCTGCATTTTTGGTTGGGCAGACCCAGAACAAAACCTCAGAACAAAACCTCAGAAGCTGCCTTCTTCTGAGCAGAAGGGTCCCACGTAGGGTTGCCAATCCCCAGGTGGGGGCAGGGGATCCCCCGGTTTGGAGGCCCTCCCCCCGCTTCAGGGTCATTAGAAAGTGGGGGGAGGGGAGGGAAATGTCTGCTGGGAACTCTATTATTCCTTATGGAGATTTATTCCCATAGAAAATCATGGAGAATTGATCTGCGGGTACCTGGGGCTCTGGGGGGGGCTGCTTTTTGGGGTAGAGGCACCAAATTTTCAGCATAGCATCTAGTGCCTCTCTCCAAAATACCCCCCCAAGTTTCAAAAAGATTGGACCAGGGGGTCCAATTTTATGAGCCCCAAAAGAAGGTGCCCCTATCCTTCACTATGGAAGGAAGGAATTGAAAAGGTGTGCCATCCTTTTAAATGTGATGGCCAGAACTCCCTTTGGAGTTCAATGATGCTTGTCACAGCCTTGATCTTGGCTCCACCCCTAATGTCTCCTGGCTCCACCCCAAAGTCTCCTGGCTCCACCCCCAAAGTCCCCAGATATTTCTTGAAGTGGACTTGGCAACCCACGAGCTCCCATTTATCCTGCCCCATCTGAGCTCTGGTTCAGTCAAAGCCTTGTGTCTCCCGGTTCTTCTCTGCCTTTAGCAAAAACAAGTGACAGGAGCACAGACCGGCCCCCTCCGCTGAAGCCAGAGTTCAAGGGGAAACTGTCTCAAGGCAAAATGGAGCGCCAGCTGCAGTTCTCGGCAGCCTGCTCATCTGGCTGTTGTCAGAACTTGGTGGGAGCCAGAGATGAGTAGATCTCCAGCCCAACCCTGCTTTGGTTGTGACCTGCACAAATAATTGCCAGGAGATGTCACACTGCACTTTGCTCTTGTTTTTCCAAAGCTTACTCACTCTTATTTTTATTGCCATGTTCCCATTTTTTACAGAGCAGCCTCCCTTAATTGCTCTTACTGTAGATCATCCAAAGCATATTATTTAAAGATCAGCTCTTGCACTGATTTACTGAGCTGCTCTTTGATTTGACGTTTTTACGTTTGGCGGCTTATTTTTCTAATTATGGCCAAAGGAAGTTTCAGATAAGTATCATTTAATGTAGAGAGCTGGAGCCCCAAGGACAGCAAATTTCATGTTATTTTTCTCTTGCTGAAATGGAGCTATGAGGATTCTCCACCCCACAGCCCCCCCCCCCGAACTCATCATTTCCCCCCTCGTCAGAGCTGCCCCTTGGAAGGCTGGGAATGGGGCAGCCGGGGGGGGGGGGGTGGAATCTCACCATCTAGAACAGCAAAATCTGTTTATGCAGACTTTGTGGTCACAACTATGCCTGTAGTGAAGACCACAGCTACTGGGGTATTTAAGCCACGCTCAAGCGCTTAAGCCTCCCACTTAAGCCTCCTTGGGATTTTTACCAATCAAGTGTTTATTCACAAGGTTAAACACACATGACTTCTTTTCTTCTCACAGCACTCAACCCTTGCAGTCCACTGGGCAACTAGCCCCGGCCACAACTGGCCTGGACAGAGCAGCTGAACACACTGACAAGTCTGTAGCTGCCTTTGCTTATGGCCAGTCACATCGTGATAAAGCAGACGGTGGTGTCATGGGACACTTGTGGGGTAATAATGTTCAGCCATTTATCCAGTAACCAACTCCCAGCGCTACATGTGGAAAACTCTGCTTGGCCCAATAATGAATGTGGCTGTTGCAGAAGAAGGGAACATTTTTTTCCATTTTTCCCAAAGAAGGTGCGTGTTTGGCAGTCATGAAGACCTTTCTCCGCCACTATTTGCCCCTAGAGTTGTATTCCGGGATATACCAGTTCTGCCACCTGGCCTCCCCTCAAGGGTTGATGTTTAATAATGGGCCTTGTCTCCTTGCAGGTCTTACTAATTAGTTTTTTGGCCTTCAAGTTCAGAGTGGGAGTGGACAGTTAGCTCCCCATGAGAGCATGTCTTCAGTGATGGGAAGGGGGGAGACCAGGAGCAGGGACGTAATGTTTCAGAGCTTTCTCCTGAGAATGTGTCATGATTGGATGTCATCTGCACCTGACTTGGACAAAAACTATAATTGCTGTATGACTCCAGAGATTAGCTAGCTGAGATATCCATGTACTGCAGGCCTATTTCTACGCTTCACAATTGCTGAGACTGTAGGCCACACTCCTTGGAGGCCTTCATCTCAATGTAAGTTTGTGCCGTCTAGCAGAGCTCCTAAGTGGTATTAGGTTGATAAAGCTAACTTTATTGTTTTATATTGATTGCTGTTTGATCTATGTTAATCTGTTAGCTATATTTTAATAAAAATGTCTATCTTCATTTGGAGAGCCAGTTTGGTGTAGTGTGTGGACTCTTATCTGGGAGAACCGGGTTTAATTCCCCATTCCTCCACTTGCAGCTGCTGGAATGGCCTTGGGTTAGCCTTAGTGATTGCAGGAGTTGTCCTTGAACGGGCAGCTGCTGTGAGAGCCCTCTCAGCCCCACCCACCTCACAGGGTGTCTGTTGTGGGGGGAGAAGATATAGGAGATTGTAAGCCGCTCTGAGTGGAGGGCAGGATATAAATCCAATATATTATTATTATTATTATTATTATTATTATTATTATTATTATTATATAACACATTAGTCTGGTTATTCACATGCAACTGTCCTAGGAGGGAGGGAGGGAGGATTCTCCTTGACAAGCTCCATGTAGCTATCACAGCTAAACCCAGCAGTTCCTATCATGTCTAATATTGTTCCCTCTGGGGCAGATGTGAAAAAGACCTTTATGTGGCAGGAGGCAAAGATGCAACCATTCAGGAGTCAGGCAAATCAGGAGGCCATCCAATAAGCTGACTCTGTAGTAGTGTTTCCCAACCTGTGGGGGAGGACCCAAAAAGAACGTGAGCTGCAGGCCAGCCCTTCCTACTGCCCTGCCCTGCCCTGTTCTGCCCATTGCTCTCTTTTGTGTTTTGGAAAGCAAGAGCTGACCCTGGAAACAGCATTGTCCATGTCATACATTAGTTGGGTTTTTTTTCTTGTCTGCATATTCCTGTTGATCAAGTAAAACATGTCCTGATTGTTACTAGAGCAAGTTTCTTAAATCTCAGTGGGGATGAGGGGGAGTAATGGAAAAGGAGAGGATGGTCAACGGCTGGAACGTATCCTGTATATGCTGGAATGCCACTTGCTTCAGGTTCCTTTATGCAATGTTTGTTGGTTTCTCAAAAAAATCTGGTTAGCCACTGTAAGTAATAGAATGCTGAACTAGATGGGTGCCAAGGTCATAGTTTACATAGGGCACCAGAAAACCTTGTAAATTTGGACTTGTGGGTCAGCAAACCCCAGAAGCTGGAAACCACTGCTGTATAGCAACACATAGACTTCAGTTCTTGCTATGGCACTGCCCACTGGCCCTCTGAGGAATTAACGGCTACTGGCCCAAGCCCAGATTCTGCCTACAGCAGTGGCCTCCCTGCCACCAGACAAGAGCTGAGACAGATGGGCTTGTAGAGAACTGACCCCATGAGTGCCCTTCACCAAACCATAGTGGGGATTTCTCAGAGGGATCTTCTTATTCCCTGCAGCCCGCAAACTGAAGAAACTGGGCAATCTGAAGATGCAGGAGGAAGGAGAAGCAGCAGGCCCTTCGAGTCCCACAGAGGAGCAAGCCCCCAAGATGACCATGACCCGCATCGAGAGCCTGGAGTGCCAGCCTATCTTCCTCAACGTCCTGGAAGCCATTGAGCCCGGCGTGGTCTGCGCAGGCCATGACAACAACCAGCCTGACTCCTTTGCCGCCCTGCTGACCAGCTTGAATGAGCTTGGTGAGAGGCAGCTAGTACACGTGGTGAAGTGGGCAAAGGCCTTGCCAGGTAAGGAAAAGCTTTTACATTTTTATACCCATGCCAGTTGTCTCAGAGTCAGGCATCACAAACAACACCAAATCCCTCCCCCAGAGCTTCATCAGCTTCCATCCCAAAGATCCCTAATGCTAAAAAATTTGGCTTGAGAATTCAGGTTGGATTCCCTCAAGTGAAGGTGAGATGTCTGCTGTCTTTGTCACCAAAGCAGTCTGCACTTCTCTGCCCCAGGCAGTCCTGCGTCACTGGCTTGTGTTTCCTTCTGTCCGCATTTTTGATTGGCATCTCCCTCCTGGTCATTGGAGTTCAAGCCATTGACGTCTTTGTTGCAAAGTCTTTCCTACTCAGGCTTATAAATGGGGTGATTTGGTTGTGCTCAGAAAAGCCCATGACAAGTTGACTGCTATGTATTATGCAAAGAAGTAAACTACATGTATTTACACAGTTTATTCTTCTGTCATAATTTGCAGTTTGTTATTTGGAGCTGAAGGAATGACAAAAAGGTAGTGGAGTACAAGAATGAAATGTAAAAAAATACAGTAATATATTTAAAAAAGACAAAATGTTTCTGGAGCCGAGTAGAAAATCTGGATGAAAGAATTGGGAGTTCATGGGAATGAACTAATCCATGAATCATGATTTGTGGTTCATTTCTAACTGGTTTGTTTGCTCGCGCCATGCCCGAACTGGAAAATGAGCCCCCTTTTTTTCTTGGTGCTTCATTTGGTCTGTTTTTGTGATTCATTTTCCCAGACAGCCTGGCACCAGTTCAATCAATTCCTAGGCAACACTGGGGGTGGACTTCTGCGAACCCTAGAAACACCCATAGCAGTTGTCCATAGCTTGATTGGCAGCATTGGGAGCCAATCATAGAGCTCCCGTTTTGTTCTATGGGAGTAGACACCCTGATTCCACTGCTTTCACTTGGCATTGCAGCACAAAGAGAGAAAAGTTAGTTTTCATTGTGGGAGCTGAAGCTGAGCTCTCCTGGGGGCACCTGTTCTGGGGGGCTATAATAACTCAGGCATTCCAGACCCAGTCTTCACCAGAATTGGAGGACAGGTGGAGGAGAGCCTGCTGAAGACTCCCAGTGAGTTTTACACCTCCCAAACCAAATGAAATAATGAACCATGAACCGGTTCAGGCAACCGGGGAAATCACTAAATGAAACTCCCGTTCAGGTGATCACAAGAACCAACGCGAAGCACCATTTTTGTATTCTGGCCCAAGGCCTATTTAGTATTTTAAAATGTGTGGGGACTGCACATGACCACAAATGTATTACAGAAATACATAGCAGTATGGAGATCTTGAGTGTTATAGTTTCTGAAGAAGGCAAAAAAAAACAGGATCCCTTGGAAAAGTGGCCTGGAGAAAAATTGCTGACAGACCCTAAAGTGGCAATCAGCATTTCCCTGGACATGTAAGAAAGGGCCACAAAGAACTAAGTACTGGTGCAACCCTTCCTGCCCTCCCTCTCATGATCCACCTAATTCACAATATCAACATTACTGTCAGATGGCCATCTAGCCTTTGTTTAAAAACTTCCAAGGAAGGAGAGCCCACCACCTCCTGAAGAGGCCTGTTCCGCTGAGGAACCGCTTTAACTGTCAGGAAGTTCTTTGTAAGGTTTAACCAAAAACCTTTTTTGATTTAATTTCAACTCATTGGTTCTGGTCCTACCTTCTGGGGCCACAGAAAACAATTCCACACCCTCCTCTATATGACAGCCCTTCAAGTCCTTGAAGATGGTGATCCTGTCAACTCTCAGCTGCCTCCTCTCCAGGCTAAACATCCCCAGCTCCTTCAACCTTTCCTCATAGGACTTGGTCTCCAGGCCCCTCACCATCTTTGTTTATTTATTTAATTTATATCCCACCCTATCCACAAAGGCAGGCTCAGGGCGGCTCACAAACCAAGGGGCGACACAAACACATTAGTGTGACCAATACAATAAGTAACAGTAAAAACATAAAAACAATTAAAAACATTTGTATGTGCTACAATCATAATTTCAGACAGCGATTTAGATTCTGGTGGTCAGCTCTACTCAGAGGTCTCAGGATCACCAGAGCGCAGTGAAGAAGGCCATTGGTGGTGTTCTTATGGGCCAGTCCCATTGCTGCAGATGTTACCATTCACGTAAATGCCTGGCGGAAGAGTGCCGTTTTGCAGGCCCTGCGGAACTGTAAGAGCTCTCGCAGGGCCGTAACCTCCTCTGGCAACTCATTCCACCACGGAAAAGGCCCTGGCTCTCGTTGTTTTGAGCTTTGCTTCTCTGATGCTGGGAACTGTCAACGGGTTTTGAGACCCAGACCAAAGTGCTCGCTGGGGCCTGTGCAGGGAAAGGCGGTCCCTAAGGCATGCAGGACCCTGGCCATAGAGGCCTTTAATGGTAATGACCATCACCTTGAAGCGCGAGTGCGCAGACGCAATCATGGTCATAAGATATATTTTCTTAGCAGTTCTCATGTACGACCTATAAGCTGTTCTTGTCACTTAGTTGTGGGCTCAATGCCACTGCCTCTCTATCCATCTGAGCCTCCGCTTCATCTGCTGTAGCCCCGGTGTATACAAGGGCACCAGCTTTGTACAGGGGCACAGAGGGCGCCTGGGAGTGATTTCATCGATGGCCATGGCGAGCCAGCAATGCCAGGTCTCCACGAGCTCATCTAGAGAATCGCCAGGGAGCCAAGGATCCCAAAGAGCCATCTGGAACCGCATAGGGTCCATTTGGCTCCACGGGCAGGCTAAAATACACCCACCGCCCAAACAGGGTTGGAGCGGGATATTCAAGCGGGCCTTCAGAGCATCAGTAGTAATACGGTCCAATGTCATTCCCGCTGCAAAGATCAAATCCAGAATGTGTCCAGCCTGATGGGTGGGAGTGGTTACATATTGAGAGAGTGCCCGTGCTGCCATCGATGACACCAGGTCCGAAACCAATGTGGAGCCCACGTCATCGGCGGACATTGAAGTCTCCCAGGACCAGACGTCTAGGGCAGTGGTCCCCAACCCCCAGGCCAGGGACCAGTAGTGGGCCGCCACCTGTTTTCCAAGGCCCACATGACCTCGCCATCCCTCCACGCGGACCTCCTCCCCCCTGTTTCCTCCTCCCTCCTTCGCCCCCACACAATCTCCCTGCCTCCTCCCCCCCACCAATCAGCTGATCTGCTGGGAAAGCTGCCTTTGCTTCCTCCTCAAGTGGGAAGGAGGCAAGGGCAGCGTCGCTCGCTGCCGGTCGCCAGCCGCCCTCCCTTTCCCTTCCCGTCCCTTTGCCTCCCACCCCAGTGCGCCTGGGCTCTGTAGCCGCGGCGTGCCTGCCTCCTCCTATGTCACCTCTTTCGCTTCCCTTCCTGTTGCCTCCCCCACCGCCCTGCCGGCCACAGCATGTCTGCTTCTTCCTCCAAGCCCACCACCGCCACCCGCCCCCTCCTTCCCTTTCCTTCCTGTCCCGTTGCCTCCCCCCCCCCCCCGCCATGGCAAAGGTGGCGCGCTGTGATTGCAGGCAGGGGGGAAGGCAACGGAACGGGACAGAAAGGGAAGGGAAGAGAAGGAGGGCGTGAGTGCCACGGGCCCAGGGGGGTTTGAAGCGCTTTGGGGGGTGCCTGCCTGGGGCACAACGTGCCTTTGGCTGCCACTGGCTGTGGTGTTTTTTTCCCCTGCAGCTGTTTTGGCGGGGGGGGGGCTGGGAGGACTTCACCACCCCTTCCCGAGCCTTAAAATGGAGAAAACAGGGGGGGGGCGTGGTGAGGAGGCTGCATGGGGGGGCGAGGGAAGAAAATGGGGGGGGGAGGAGGATAGATCCAGGTGGGCAGTCGTGTTGGCCACCATATCACATTGCTGACATGCTCAGTGCATGATCCACTAAGACCCTTAGATCCTTTTTGCATATTCTACTGCCAAGACAAGTCTTCCCGTCCTATTATCATGCATTTGATTTTTCCTACCTAAATACAAAACTTTACATTTATCCTACTTCTTTTTATTTTTTTGAGCCCAGTTTTCCAGCTTGTCAAGATCATCCTGTATCCTGTTTCTGTCTTCTACTGTATTTGCAACCCCTCCCAATTTGGTATCATCTGCAAATTTAATAAGCATTCCCACTATTCCTTCATCCAAATCATTTATAAAGATAGTAAACAAAAGAAGCCCCAGAACACTCCACTTGTCACTTCTCTCCACAAAGATGAGGAACCATTCACCATGGTGTGATCTGCCAACCAGTTACAGATGCACCTCACAGTAATAGGATCCAAACCCAATTTTACCAACTTGTCAACAAGAAAATTTTGTGGAACCTTATCAAAAGCCTTACTGAAATCAAGCTAAACTATGTCTACATCATTCCCCTGATCCAGCAAGGTAGCAACTTTCTCAAAAAAAGAGATCAGGTTAGTCTGATATGACTTGTTCTTCATGTACCTCAACTGTTCTCCTATAATTCTCAGAAATAATGGAAAGAGGCTCAGAAATTATGTCTGCAAGTTCTTTTAGTACTCTTGGATGCAGTTCATCTGGCTCAAACGACTTTCATTTAAAGAAACGAGATGTTTATGTACTACCTCTATGCTGATCCTAGGCTGCAACTCCCTTCCTTCATCTGTGTTCTGTTTTCGCCATGTTGAGCACTTTTTCTCTCACAAGAGAAGACTGAGGAAAAGTAGGAATTGAGCAGTTCTGCCCTCTCTTCATCACCTGTTACAATTTCACTTTCCTGTCCCCGTTAGAGTCCTACCATGTCCTTGCTCTTTTTCTTATTTTAATCATAAAAAAGAAATCCTTTTTGGATGTTTGTAGCACCTCTCGATAGCCTAAGCAATAGCCTACTGAGCTTTTGCTTTTCTCTCTTCAAGCACTGGTTATTTGCTTACATTCATCCTTGGTTATAAGACCCTCCTTCCATTTCCTAAATGAGTCTTTTTTATTTCTCAAGTCTTTAGAAAGCTGTTTGTGGAGCCAACTTGGCTTCTTTAGGCTCCTCCCATTTTTCCTTCTCATAGGAATCATTTGTGGTTGTGCCTTCAATATTTTGCTTTTAAGAAACTCCCACCCCTCTTCAACTCCTTTCTCCTTGAATAAATCTGGCCTTGGAATTCTACCCAGCGTAACTGTAAGTTTATTGAAGTCCAACCTTTACGTCTGACTACATACAGCTTTTCCTTTACCCAAGACTTTACTTTCACCTCATCAACCAGTTCTTCCCTGTTGATGAGGATCAAGTCCAAGGCAGCAAATCCTTTTGTTTCCCTCTCCACTGTCTGGAAAATGAAGTTGCCAGCAAGACAAATTTGATCATTCATTTTTAGCAGAGGTGAACTTTCATCACATATCCAGGTAATTGAAATCTCCCATGATCACTATGTCCCACCTCTTTGAGAACTGTGTGATCTCTTCTAGGAGCATCTCCTCCAAGTCCTCTGCCTGGCTTGGTGGTCTATAGCAGACCCCCACCATGATATCACTATTAATCTTGCATCTCTCTTCTCTGCAAGTTGGAACTCAGCCTTACCAGCCTGAAATCCACATTCAGTAACACGTAAATATGGAATCCAATGGATAATTTGCATCCATGCTTATCAGCTGTTTAATTGGATGTATTTGAGTACTGGGGATTTGTGGGTGCACATTTGTGTTAGTGTTTTTTAATCCCATATATTACTTTCTACCTACCCCTCCCTCCTTTACTTGACCCCTGCCGGTGTACTAAATTCAAAACATCATTTTAAAAGGTACCCCTAATTAATAAGAACCAAAGTTCATATCTTCCCCCCACTTATACTTAATAATTGTCAAAGATTGTCCAATGTCCTTTTATTTTCCATTCTTTTTCTACGTATCTTCTGAACTTCTTCCACTCCATTTTAAATACTTCTAAATCATAGGGCGTTTTCGCACTGACCTTAATCGGCAGCGACGTCCCTCTTCACCACGCAGGATCTGTGCGGATTTCGCACCAATTGCTGCGGAGCACTCGGAAGAGCCGCAAAGTCCCGCGGCTTTTGCAGCGCAAATGGAAACTGGTTTTTGGCGGTTTCCATTTGCACCGCAAAAGCTGCGGGACTTTGCGGCTCCTCCGGGTGCTCCGCAGCAATTGGTGCGAAATCCGTGCAGATCCTGCGCGGTGAAGAGGGATGTCGCTGCCAATTAAGGGCAGTGCGAAAACGCCCATAGTCTCTTAAAGTTCTTGTTAACTTATCCATTTCACTCCATGCCATAACTTTAACAATCCAATCCCATTTCTCTGCTATTTTTTCTTGCTTCCACAACTGCGCATACAATGTCCTAGCAGCTGAGAGCAAGTACCAGATTAAAGTTCTGTCTTCTTTTGGAAATTTTCCCATTTGTAATCCTAACAGAAAAGTCTCTACATTTGTGTTAGTGTTAAAGCAGAAATGTGAGCTTGCATTAAACTGTGGTAGATCGTTCTTGTATACATTGCCTTCATTGGATGAACCACAAAGGACTTTTATAAGTGTACTAGTAGTAAGGACCATTGTGAAGAAAAGCAGGCTCTAGAAGGAGTCTCTGGGCAAGTGCCCCCCCTTGCTGTCTTCCCACCCACCCAAGTGAAGGCATTCACCCCCCAACACCAACACCACCTCAAGGGGAGCTGATCTTTGCCATCTGGAGAGCAGTTGTAATTCTGAGTGATCTCCAGCCCTCACATTAGAACAGACACATGGAGGCTAAACACTGTGGTAAAGGCAGAACAACCGTTGGGAGCAAATGCACCTTTTGAGAGTTGACTCAAAACCATATAATAGCTTCTTATGAGAAGTCAACCTCAATTTGGAATATTATAAACCTTCCTTCCCCCCTTTTACGGATGTTTATATTTTTATATGTTTTGAAGTGTGTGCTCTTTTACTTTGACTTTAGGCTAGGGGTCCCTAACCCCCGGGCCGTGGATGGGTACTGGTCCATGGCCTGTTAGCAACCGGGCTGCAGAGTGAGGCAGAGTCCTTCACCTACTCCTTATTTAAAGACCCCCATGTGGGGGCAGGGATGGGGTGTGGGCTTGGGGGCAGCCTGAGGCAGCAAAAACCCCAGCCCCCCACCCACCCACACTGGTCCGTGGAAAAATTGTCTTCCACAGAACTGGTCCCTGGGGCCAGAAAGGTTGGGGAACACCCTCTAGGCCACTGAAGAAGGCAAATCGAGCAGAAATGCATTTGGCCTGTTGGTTTTGTGTACAAAATCCTTTTGGTCTGTACCTAAGTTTCAACTATTGTTGAACGATTGCATTTTATTTTTTATGCATTTTCTATACTTTCAATTGTAATAGAGTGTAATAAATACCTGTAATACTTTTAAATTGCTGAACTCAACCTTTGAGTACCCAACCCAGCTGATATATCCTGCCATTACCAAAAGTTCTCAGGAATCACAGACTCAGATGTGTGGATTTGCAGGTCTGAGCTGATGGCATGTGAAGTTCTGGAGAGCATGGAATTCTGAACAGCAGCTTCCCTTATTTAAGTTTTTATCTGAAATCTCAATTTTCTTGTCTTCAAAAGGTGGGGGGGTCATGACCGCTCATTGCCACAGATCCTGACACAGGACGGGCTGGCACTTCGAGAAGCTGATGGCTTCTAAGACTGTTACAAACTAATACACTATTTAGCTTAAAAGCAGGTAAACAGTCATGTAAGAAGAGCCAGCAAAATGAGAGATCAGGTAGAACAGGAGTGGGCCGTTTTTTCCAGCCTGAGGGCCACATCTGCTTCCATTCCTGGCAGGTGAAACAGAAAGAGCTGGCAAACGAGCTGGAGTTCTTGAAAGTGATGGGAGCCCGGATGTGGCTCTCTCTCCCTCTGGTATGTTCTTAAAGGTTCTCCTGCCATTCCACAGTTTTTCTTCAGCTGCAGACTGATGCTTTCAACAATTTGTAACATAGTCTGGGAGCCAATGAAAAGCTTCCACGGGGCTCAGGCCTTCCCACCTCTGTCCCGGGACACAGAGGGAAAGATACAGAGAAATCGCCGCCCTTGCTTGGGATGACGAGCCTGGGCTCTTGAGAGTGTGGCCACCGGACGTGGGGCTTGCTTGTGACTTCTTTCAGGCTCAGTGGCACTGAATGACAGCAATGTCTCCCTTCTGCCCCTGCAAAGCACTCCTTCTTCCCACTTTGCAGTTGTTTAAATAGGGCCTACTAGAACTTTGTCTGTTTTGCAACTGATTCGTTGGCTCTTCATATTTGATAAGATTCACACGTATGCTCAATCCTAGGTTGGGTTGCCATCTCCAGGTTGGGAAATGCCTGAGGATTTGGGGGTGGAGCCTGGGGAGGGCAGGGTTTGGGGGGGAGGTCTTCAGTGGGGTCTAAGGCCAAAGAGTCCACCTGCCAAAGCAGCCATTTTCTCAGGGAAACTGTGGTCTGCCTCCTTGAGACCAGTTTCAATGGCAAAAGATTGGTTGGCAATCCTAAGTCTAGGGAACAGGAAGCTCAAAATAATGAAGTATGTAAATAGTGTTGTTGTTTTGCTGGATGTGTAATGTAAATTGAAAGTTAGCACGTACAATAATAGTGACAAAAATAACACCATTATGTGTTCAGTGTGCCACTGAGCTGCTTTCTCCCATGGGCGGAAGCAGAGAGTGCTGCAGCCTCTTCTCTGGCTTCCCCTCTCAGCTTCTCAGTTTTAAATGGCACACATGATATTTGCTTCAGAAAGAGACACCAAGGTGAGTTCTCTGTATTGGGTTCAACGTAAAAACAGATCCATTGCCTTGGAAGCACAGGAGCTTCACACATCACTGTAACTGGTCCAGCCACAACAGTTCTCTGCGTGCTTCAGCAGATGCTATGTAACCAGACTCTGTAGAAGACAAACATACTGTAGTTTGCTTTCTCCTGGCCCGGGAGATTGGTTTACGTCCATACAGCTTCCGGATTTATGGTCTAAACTATCTCCTGCATCTGTGTAACCAACTAACTTTGGTTTATTGGTGGATGACGACTTTCGTTTCAAATCTAAAATTCCCTTTAGATATCTAGCCACACTTTTTACTGCAACCCAGTCTTTCTTGCTAGGTGCACGTGTCTTTCTACTAAGGATACCAACACCTGTTACAATATCAGGTCTGCTAGTGGTGCTTAGGTATAGAAGTTTTCCTGTGGTGTTTCTGTACTGATTGTCTTTAGGTAAAGGCTCACTTATTTGGGTATTCTTAAGAAAGTCAGTTTCCATAGGTGTTGCCATTGTGTTGGCATTTTATAGACTGAATGTCTGTAAGAGTTCAGTTATTTTCTGCCTCCAGTTTAGGTGAAACCTCCCTTTCAGTTTTTATGCCTGGGTACTAAGAAGCAACTCCTAACTCCTTAACTTCTACTTTTCTGTTCAGCCACTCTGCTACACCATTGCAGTCTGCCAAGCATGGAAGTTTCAGATAACCAAGTAATTGTGTAATACAACGTCTCAGTTTATTTGACAATCCATTGTTGCTTCAAGGTGGCACACCTTGAAAGTGATACAAAATACTATAAGGCATGAAGCTTTAAGGGCTACATCAAAGCACATAGGAGTGATAGTTCAAAGACATAACAAGGATGTGTGAATTACTACAAATATGCAACTTGCTATCTATGCGGTTAAAACTTCCCTCGGTCTCAGGCATTCTTCTTACAGTTGATGGTTCCAGCGTGGAAACCTTTCAGGGAGGCGCCGCCTATCAAAACCTGGCGTTCCTACATTTGTTACTCCAAAGGTGGGAAAGGAAAAAAGGGAGGCGAGAAGAAAGGGGAGCTACTTAGCTTTGATATGCAATTACATGGGAACTTATTCTACAAGAAAGAGCAAGACTTAAAATATAATACTGAGCATAAACCACATGCTTGACACAGTGCATTTGTATGTCGTAACTCAGAACCAAGTCATCAACATATTTGAGAATAAAACATCTTTGTGTTTAGTTTACAGACATGAATCCACTTCTCCTTGCATGAAGCCTTGGTGACCTAGCGTGAGCCACAGTTCTCACAGAGCTGTTCACTCAAGAGCAATTCTCTGAGAGCTCTCTCAGCCCCACCTGCCTCACAGGGTGCCTGTTGTGGGGAGAGGAAGGGAAGGAGATTGTAAGCCACTCTGAGACTCCAAGTGAAGGGTGGGGTATAAATCCAATCTCATTTTCTTCTTCTCTCCTGTTTTGGGTGCAGCACTCTATTCCCCTTACTTCCAGAATCATATCTCACAAAAACACTTTATCTGGTTCTGGAATCCAATTTGGGTTCAAAGGCAAATACCTTGATGCCAAATCCCCTAATGTGTCCCATGTTTGACACCTTGCCATGCCATATGTGGCAAGGTGAATGGGTGCTCCCTTTGGTGGGCAGTCTGTTCTGGAGAGAGTTTGCAGTCAGGATTGCTTCACTGCACCATGGATTGGGTAGGCCTGCATCCATGAACATGCATTTGCTCATCTCCAGGGGGAAGATCTCAGTTTCCTTTCAACAGCATCATTCTGCTCAGGTTTGAAGCAGAATGTGGAGGATGCCTTCCTCTGCCAAGAAGGTTTGTCTGTGATGTGATATAAATTCATCACCATTATCCATCTGCAGCCTTTGAGGCTTTCTTCCAAACTTGTTAAAATACACAGTAACATATCTCTTGAGGAATTTGTGAACTTCACTTTTTTGCTTCTGCAGATATATAGCTGGGTACCTGGAGAAACCATCAAGAAAGTTTAAAATATTTATTTATTTTATTACACTTATATCCCGCCCTCCCCTGATGGGCTCAGGGTGGCTATCAGCAATTAAAATAGTAATAATTAATAATAATAATTTTTAATTTATATCCCGCCCTCCCCGCCGAAGCAGGCTCAGGGAGGCTTACATAGCATAAAATACAACGCTACAATAATGCAACAATAAAATACCCCAATTTCATAACAGTTAGTTAAATATACAATTACATTTAAAACAGCAATTAAACTAACAGTTTAAAACCACACTTGGATTTGGTGATACAATCTTGATATAAAACATAGAGCGTTTTCGCACAGAGCTTACCCCGGAGCGACGTCCCTCTTCACCGCGCAGCATCTGCGCGGATTTCGCACCAACTGCTCTGCGAAGAGCCGCGGCTTTTGCGTCGCTAACGTAAACTGGTTTTTAGCGGTTTACATTTGCGACCCAAAAGGCTCAGCACTTCGCGGCTCTTCCTGGTTCTGCGGAGCAGTTGGTGCGAAATCCGCGCAGACGCTGCGCGGTGAAGAGGGACATCGCTCTGTGCGAAAACGCCCATAGTTTTCATGGTGATGGTACAATAATTCCACATTAAAAAGCCAGCTGGAAGAGGATGGTCTTGAAGGCCAGCGGAACTGGTTGAGGCTCCACAAGGCCCGTACCTCTTCTGGTAGCTGGTTCCACCAGTGGGGAGCTGTAATCGAGAAGGCCCTCTCCCTCGTAGCTTTCAATTTGGCCTCCTTCGGCCCAGGGATGGTCAGCAGATTTTGCGAGCTAGATCTCAGTACTCTCTGGGGAACATATGGGGAGAGACAGTCCCTAAGGTAGGCAGCCATATAGGGCTTTAAAGGTGATAACCAGCACCTTGTAACGAACCCGGTACACAATTGGCAGCCAGTGCAGTTCCCGTAGCCTAGGCTGTATATGTTCCCACTTAGGGAGTCCCATTAACAGTCTGGCTGCTGCGTTCTGCACTAACTGCAGTTTCCGGGTTCGGCACAGGGGCAGCCCCATGTAGAGGGCATTACAGTAGTCTAACCTCGAGGTGACCGTTGCATGGATCACTGTTGCCAGGTCATCACACTCCAGGAAGGGAGCCAACTGCCTCACCCGCCTAAGATGAAAAAAGGCAGATTTAGCAGTGGGTGCTATCTGGGCAGACTCCAGTAGCACCCCCAGGCTCCTGATCCTGTGCACTGTTTTCAGTGGCACACCATCAAAAGCTGGTAGGGGGATTTCCATTCCTAGGCCGCCACGGCTCAGGCAAAGGACCCCTGTCTTCGCTGGATTCAACTTCAACCTACTCAACCTAAGCCAACCTGCCACGGCTTGCAGCACCAGGTCCAGATTTTCTGGGACATCGTCAGTCCAGCCATCCATCAGTAGATAGAGCTGGGTGTCATCAGCGTACTGGTGGCAACCCAGCCCATACCTCTGGGCAATCTGGGCAAGGGGGCGCATGTAGATGTTAAACAGTATCAGGGAGAGATAACATAATAAAATCACAATAAAATCCTTAAAACATCTCAAATGTATACAGTGCTGATTCCTAGATGGCATGATTATTAGCTCTTGATTAACGCTCTTTACTATGATGTTATTAGATATCTATTTCCATCTTTTGATGTTAAATGTACTGGACCAAAGACATCACTATGGATTAATTCTAATGGCTTGCTAGTATGTTTCTGGGTTCTGGGTGGAAATGAGGGTCTAACTCCTTTCACTTTTATACAACATGCACATTTAGAATAATAGAATTGGATGGGACCTTCAGAATCATGTATTCCAACCCCCTGCACAATGCAGGAACTTCACAAATACCTCCCCCCACACACACACACACATACATCCCCAGTGACCTCTGCTCCATGCCCAGAAGATGGCAAAAAAAAACCCTCCAGGATCCCTGGCAAAACTGGCCTGGAGACAAATGGCTACCTGACCCCAAAGTAGCATTTCCTTTGGTGTGTAAAAAATGGCATTGCTGATGTCATTAACATCATACGGCATTACTCTTTGGTGAGGTTCTAGTTCAGAAGGCCTCAGATTCTCGTTGTGTATCTGTGCTGCAGTTCCAGGCTTTCTTTGTCTTTCCTTCAATGTGCCCGGTGTACCTGTTCACCTACAAGACTTTGTTCATGCACATTTCCTTTTTGGTCACCTTGTGCTTATACAATGTTGTCTTAGCTAATAGCACATTTCTTATTTTCAAAACATATCAAAGCCTTTGTTGTCTAATGCAGACATGCTCCATGAAATATAGCTTGATTCAGGTATTTTTTCAGGAAATTTTTCTGAGGGGCACTACAGCAGGAAGTGCCAGTACCTGTGTCTTGAATCTGCGTGGATTCACCATTAGCCATTTTTATTTCTCCTTTCTCACTTTCATTAAGTTTGTCAAAGAAATCCTTGCAGTGTGCATGAGGGATGGGCATGAACCAGGAACATGGAGGTTTATCCCAGTGTGAGGCTCGTGATGTGGTGGGATGGCCCCCTTGTGGGCTGGAGACACCAAACTTCACAGCAAGTCTCCAGATGACTCTGCTCTGCCTGCCAGAACCAGGACAAGGGACAAGGACAGCTGCTGATGTTAAGCCTGGCGGGGGGGGGGGGTGTTCCCCAGAAGGCAGAATTTGAGGATCCCAAGGTCCAAAGTGCAAAGGGGGAGCTGCAGGAGGCCCGGGAGAGGGGGGGTGAAAAGCTGGAAAACCAAACCAAAGGAGATATATTTTAGAGAGATCTGTCTCTATCGCCTGACTGTATTTGAAAGGATAACATTTGAAATCTCAGCTGGAGCTATTGTGAAAGGTGGATTAGCAGGAGCTTGAGGCTACTTTAAAATCTGAACTAGGAGACTGAGTTTGCTGTCAGAGAAAAATGGCATTGCCTAGTGAAATGTCTTATAAAAAAGATATCTTTTCAAATATATCTCTGAAACAGGATCTTGGCTCATTTATGCAGCTTATTAAAGAGCAAATGAGTTGTTTTATGCTGAAAGCTAGTGAAATTGCAAATCTACAGGAGTTGAGGGCTGAAGAGATTCTGCTGACGTCTGTGGAATTGGAATGGGAAAGTGATACGCTCCAAAACAAAGGAAAACCAAAATGGTCTCCTATGTTGCAGTATTAAAACAAGACCAGAAATTAAGATCCAGTGAAGTCATGCTGAGAGGGAAAAATGGTGTTGAATTCTTCCTCCCACTGTTGAGGGGGCAGGCCACATTGAGAAGAGAAAAGGTACACTCCGATCAGCAAATTAAGATGTGGAAAGCTTTCCAGAAGAAGGATCTTGATTTTTTTTTTCATTTTTGTGGATGGTTTGATATGGAACCCTGATTAAGAAGTGGCATGTGATTTCAAAAGGCAAACTGTGATGTTTGGGTCACATTAAATGGGTTGTCTCTGATGTAATATGGATGCAGAAATTAAAGGAACTCAATAGTTTTTAATCTTTGGGAAGAAGGATTCCTGAATTTTGATTTTTCTTTTTTTTGTGGGTAAACAAACATGCAACTATTAATAATGAACAGATATCTGATTTTAAAAGAATAAGGGAGATCCTAAAGAATTAAGAGAGTTGTTAAAATTGTAATTAAATATATAGTCAATTTAGATTAATGCTAGAGTTCAGATAACATATTTCCTTATATAGTAGATTTATTTACAGTATGCTTATTTAGTGAACATGCTCATACTGATGTAAGAGCTGGATTAACTGTTGAAAAGGCAGATAGCACAATTGTTTTGTAATTTGGTAGATTTGTTTCTGACATGCTGCTTTGGAGAAACTGTTTAGACTGAGACAGACAAATTATTAAGTTGTATCTTTTATAATTTGTTAAAGATAAAGATGATTTTTATGTGCTTGTTTTAATAAGGATTTTGTTAAACCAACAATTTAATTTGTGCCTATAATAGGGTTAAGAAATTAGACAAAATTGGCATTGAGATGGTTTTGAATTTTTTTTTAACTTTATATACTTATTTGTGTTTAAGGAGAATTGTTTAGATTCATATTGCTACTACGAGTTTATTTAAAAAAATTGGCAATGAAAGAAAGAAGGTAAAATATATGGAGATCTTTATACTTGCAGGTAGAATGATCTGAGTATTTTATTGGGAGGTAGAATTATAATTGATATATTTGTACTTCTTTCTGTTTCTGTTTTCCCCATTCTGTCAATGCCCCTTTCCCCCTTTTTATGTATTCTCTGCATTGCTTTTTTCTTTTGTAGTTTAAATCAATAAAAATTATAAAATTGGAAAGCTGGAAAACCAAAAAGAGGGGCAGGCACAGCAAAGACAGCTAGTGATGGTAAGACAAGGGGCGTGCCCAGATGTGCAGAATTCAAGGGTCCGAGAGTCTAAAGGGCAAAGGAGGGAGAAATTGAGGATTCAGAAATCCCACTGAGGGAGAGTGTGAGACCTCAGCTGAGGACCCCACTGGCTGAGCCCCTCTGCTCGGCTTAAGCAGAAGGACAGGTGATCAAAGCCCAGAGTAAGCACCAAACATCCCCAACCCCATTTTCCACACTGAGTTCCCTTCCCTCTCTCCCTCCCTCTCTCTCTGCCGAACTGCCTGCTGCAAAGTAGAAAGAGTTGTGTGTGAGAGCTGGGGGTATGTATTCCTTCCTCTCCCATAGAGCTCTCTTGTTGGCAGCTGGCACTGCCTGTTGAGTTTTGGAGGCCACTAAGAGTGATTCCGGGGGTACGGAACTCCACCCCCATTGCGTTGACGATCACTTGATCTGTGCCAGCTTGTCTGCCACACAAAGTGCACCAACTTCTATGAAAACTGTGGAGGTTTGTAGGAGGTTCGTTGCAGATGTGATCACATGATCTCAGCTCATGAACCAGGTGATTCCCACGATGAATTTAAGATTGTGACAAGGTTCATGCCCGTCTCCAGTGTGCTGTGACTAGATGCTCCACTGTCTGTTAGCCACTTATTCTTTCAGTAATTGCAAACATAACAAGTAATATAACACAGAATAATGTCCAAAAGTACACACAGAAGTTCATATCTCCATGAACAGAAGGAAACATTAAGTTGACAGGATGCAATCTGGAAGATTAGACCACATGGAGAGTGTCTTTTCTTGAAGATAGCAGCAGAGCTGACAGCTTAAACATGGGTGCCATTTCTTAGCTATGTCTGTTCAAGACCTAGAATTCTCATGCTGAAGGACAGTATTTGTAATTTTATCAAAAGTGCAATATTCCCATAATCAGGGCCTCTCCATTGTTGAATTGTAGGGATAGTCTTTCCCCCAGTGCTTTGGCAGCAGGCAGCAGGGTCAGAGTTCAGCCAATGAGAGCTGACCAAATTCTGGAGGAAGGTTAACAGCTGACCGAGCAGCGAGAAGTATGTGAAAGAAGAGGGGATTTAGTCATTGAGTGAAAGAGCAGAAGTCAGAAGCTGGCTGTAAAAATATAGTTTGTAACTGAGAGGTCTGGAAGAAAGAAGAGAAGAAGCAAGATTTCAGGTGTTGAGAAACTTTGTATCTATATCCTCTAGCAGTCAAGGATTGTTTAAAAGTTTTGAATAAAAGTTAACTCCTTTTTGTTCAGCCCTAATGAATGGAATAAAGTTGTCTCAGGGGAAGAAACTGCACACACAAACCAGTCTGTGGGTATGTGTGGATGTGCGTGTGTGCGTTGCTGTGCTCTTTCTTTCTTACCCCCCCCCCCCACTTGCTTCTGGGCTCCACCGTTCAAACTTCCTTTGAAAATTTTGCTGAACTCTTAGATTTGACAAACTTTTCATATTTTCCCCCACAAAAAATGGAAAAATAACCAAAACATAGAAAGCATGATGGGAGTAATGGAAATCTTCATCATGCCGCTGTGGCCACATAGGAGAAAGTAATTTTAAAAGCATGATGGGAGTAAAGTTTTCTTACGACAGTTATAATTCAAGAAACATTTTAAGGCAGATGCTGAGCTGATACAATTCAGTACGCCTTCTGGTGATGTCGGGGGTGTGTGGCATATGTAAATGAGTTGTGCTAATGAGCTCCAGCACCTTCTTTTCTATGAAATGACCCCCGGTGGGGCCAATGGCCAGTGTCCCCCAGCGAGAGAAGTCTCTTAACCCTTTCCCTCCCACACCCTCTTGCATGCAGAGTTACAATGTCCACCTGTTTCTTCCGCATGGAGATGCCTGGATGCCACGCAGGAAGCACACATGTGCTGAGGTGCTCTGCTGACTGCCAATTGTTCCTTTCCTTCCTCTAGGATTCTGTAACTTGCATGTGGACGACCAAATGGCAATCATTCAGTTCTCCTGGATGGGCCTGATGATTTTTGCCATGGGATGGAGATCATTCACCAACGTGAACTCCCGGATGCTGTACTTTGCTCCAGATTTGGTCTTCAACGAGTAAGTCCCAGCTTCCATTGCAGCTGTCTGCCAGGGATCGAGGGGAATGGAGAATGTGGGCGGGAGAATGTGGCATCATTGCCTCTTAAAGGGCTCCTGAGTAGCAGCAGGAACTTCTCCATTTTGCCCTTTGGGGGAAGGAAGTCTGCTGCACTGCTTTGCCTCCAGAAGCCATGATGGTGGCTGTCTGATGCTTGTGGTGACATCCCTCAGGATCCCACCACTCGTGGGCTTCGCTTGTCTCCAGCTGACTGTGAGCAGCAGTGAAGAGAGGCTGTGTCTGACTTCACACATCACTGCACATTGCAGCCATTGGGTTGCAGCCACGAACATGTGAATCTACATCATGCAGAATCCTCCTCTAGTCCAGTAGCTGCTCTGCAGGGTCTCAGGCAGGGCAAAAGCTTTCCCAGAACCTCCTGCCTGAGACCCTTTTCACTGGAGATGCTGGGAATGGTCTGGAGATGTACGAGGCACGTTCACTCCTTATGTGTTATGCAGCCATCCTCCTGGGAGCAGGATTTGAACTGTCCACCACAGCAAGGACAAAACCTCCAAATAGGGCGGTGTGAACTCAGTGTGGAAGGGGGCTCCAACCTTTTGAGTCTGTGGTCACTTTTGAAATTCTGATGAGGGTGGAAGGCACAGCCACAAAACGACGAGTCTGAGCCAACCACAAAATGATGCATCATTCAGATGCCTGAAACTCTTCAGTGTGTCAGGCAGAAAGAAGCTCTGTTGACTTTAAAATGAGCAGGTGCGGGTGGACAGTGCTATCAAGTTGCAGCTGGCTTATGGCAGCTCCAGAGGTGGTTGGCCCTTGCCTGCCTCTGCAGAGCCCCCCTGGCCTTCCTCGGTGGCCCCCCATCCAAGGACTAACGAGGGCCCACCCTGCTGGGCTTCTGAGATCTGATGAGATGAGGCCAGCCTGGGCCATCCAGGGCAGGGCAAAAATGAACATACTGCTTAAAGCAAAGTCTGGGTCCAGTGGCACCTTTATCCCCTTCCCAGAATAAACTCTTGTTGGTCTTAAAGGTGCCCCTGGGCTCAAACTTCGTACTACGGCTTCAGGGTTCAGACCAACACAGCTGCCCAGCTGAATCTATACTGCTTAAAAGTGTTTTCTTGATTAGGCACAGCTCACCTTTGTGTTTGCAGTTTGGATCCTTGTGTTGTGGTGGCAGCTGCTGCTGAGCAATGTTTAAAAAATCTACACAGGCATTAAGCAGCTCTCCAGTGGCCAATCAGAAGCCCTGCTGGACAACATCCCCACCTGGCCCCTCCTACTTTCTAAAGACATTTGGCAGAGCCAGTTGGGGCTTTTGCTCCCAAGGTCTTCTGAGGGGCCATTGGAGATCTGCTGGCTTGTGCAGGTTTTTAAAAAGTTTCTATGTCAGTATGCAAGACAGTTTCAGAATCAGCCATTTCCAAGATCTGATGTTAACAGTGTCATGATCTATTTGGTTAGCAAGGGGATTCGCAAGACAGCATCGATGCCCAGTGACACGGTGGGAAAGCTCACATCCTGGTACTTTTCCCACGCCAAAACACTTGTGGAACTGAGGCCTCAGAGAGCCCTTAGCTGCCTGCCAGTACAAATGTGCCATGAAAACTGGAGAGAAGCACCCCTCCAGCCTCCTTGGGAGGACAGTCGCTCAGAATTAGGCATTAACAGCCCAAACCCAGAATAGCATTTTTATGACACCTTCTGGGAAGGAGGGGGAAGCAGC
Source organism: Heteronotia binoei (assembly GCF_032191835.1). Taxonomy (NCBI): domain Eukaryota; kingdom Metazoa; phylum Chordata; class Lepidosauria; order Squamata; family Gekkonidae; genus Heteronotia; species Heteronotia binoei. Next base: position 4,383,935 of record NC_083233.1, read on the forward strand.
CCCATTTTATGTCTCCTGAGGCTTTTCTGAAAATTGTTTTGTAACTGTGCTAATTCCCATAACTCTCCCTCAGTTGTTGCCTTCGCTTCCCCAACTCCATGTGCACACTTTGGATTGGCATGCATAGAATATCACCTGTGGCTGCTTCCAGCAGTTTGGTAAGCAGAAACAGCCTGTGTCTCCGAAGTGGTGCTGGCATGTGGCAAGAGCTGGCGGGCTGCCAGTTACAAGATTTGCCCAAATCCTGGAAGAGTAGTGATAAGCCCTGGTTATGCTAAGCATTGGGAGCAGGGACATGCTAACAGAGGGCTTGTCTGGCAACCTTCTCTGAAAGAAACCCCAGCCAAAAACCCTCTCCCCGTTCCTGTTGCCAGTGGCTGCAAGCAGAGGAAATGCAGCCTTTCTCTATGAAGGTCAACTCCCAAGAATCTGACTGCAGGACGGGGCTCTGTAGAAATGGGGAGGCTCAATTCTCCAGGGGTGGGTTGCCGGAGGTAAGCCCTGGCCCCAATGCTGTCATTGGATGAACGCCTGCATTTTCTCCCATGGAAGCAAATTAGTGCTGTTTGTCTCCTATCAGTGAAACCAAAATAGTTGGGGACAAAATTGCAGTGGGGCAGAAGCTGCCCCAGCAGCTTGGCCCTTGCAGGCAGAGTTTCCAACAGAGGGTACCAAGTGTGCATCCCAGCCAAAATGCCAGGTGGTGTTGTGCTCTCCTAACCTGGAGACCCCCGGCTGTCCTGATCTTGTCAGATTTTGGAAGCAGGGTCAGCCGTGGTATTACCCAAAGGGGAGGTCTCCAAATTCTTTGGGGGAATTGAGCAAAGGAGACAGAGATAGTGAGAAGGGGTAATGAGCTGAGAACTCTGCCATCTTTTATGGAGATTTTTCCTTAGGGAAACTCTCAGAAATAAACCTGCCTGTTGCATACCCAAGAAAGGTTTTTTTTCTTGAAAGAAGAAATAATAAAGACATTCAGAAATAAAGACACATGATAAAAGCATAGGCTCAAGCTACTAGAAATACTGGAAAGAGTAGGAATAAAAGGAAGGTTTGGAGGAATTATAGTTACCCATCCCAAAAGAGGCAAAGTCCAGGGAGAAGAGCAAGACATCCAGCATCATGGGTGTGCAGCGTAGATCCACAATGGGGGCTGTGTGCTACAGTTACCGGGCAAAATGCTACGATTGCCCTTAGAACAATGTGCTGATGGGATTGGCTGGAAGTAAAACAATGTGTTCAGAAAGGCTGAATCTCTTCACAGAGATTCACAAGTTCCTGGGGTGGGGGGGGGCTTGTGATATTCTGCTTGTGTGTAACTAATCAGGTGTCCAGTGTACACTGCCAGTATCAAAGTTCTCCCTATGTGATTATTGAATCATAGAATCACAGAGTTGGAAAGGGCTATGCAAGCCATCTAGTCTAGCCCCCCGTTCAATGCAGGAGCATCCCAGACAAGTGCTTCTTAAAGACTGCCATGGGGGGCGGGGGCTCGCCACCTTCCCGGGGAGCTGATTCAACAACTCTTACTGTAAAAAAGTTTTTCCTAATATCCAGCCTGTACCTTCCCACTCTTAACTTAAACCCACTGTTGCGAGTCCTCTCTTCTGTTGCCAACAAGAACAGCTCCCTGCCCTCCTCCTCTAAGAAACAGCCCTTCAAAGACTTCAAGAGAGCACTCCTGTCCCCCCTCAACTTCCTGTTCTCTAGACTGAACATTCCCAAGTGCCTCAGCCTTTCTTCATAGGGCCTGGTCTCCAGGCCCCTGATCATCCTCATTGCTTGCCTCTGCACCTGCTTCATTCTGCCCACCTATGTTTTGAAGTGAGGCCTTCAGAACTGCACACAGTACTCCAGGTGTGCCCTGACCAATGCAGTGTACAGCAGAACTATGACATCTTGAGATATGGAAGTTATACCTCTGTTGATACACTTCAAGATGGCATTTTCCTTTTCTGTTGCTGCATCACACTGGTCCACCCATACCCCAAGATCTTGTTCACACACACTGCTACCCAGAAGTGTATCCCCCATCCAGTATGTGTGTTTCTCATTTTGGTTACCTAGATGTAGAACTCGGTACTTACCCTTGTAAATTGAATCTTGTTTCTATCCACCGACTATTTCAATATGTTCATACCTCCCTTAATTTAAACCAATTATTATGACTCCTCAATGTCAAGCATGCGGATTCAAAAACGAGTCAAGTGGATACAAAACTACGTTTATTGATAGACCGATATGCTCTCCTGGTACAGGTCCTTGAGAGTGATACTAAAAATACATTGATACAATTCTTTTAAGGCATACTTCAAAGGATTCCCAAAGGTGGGGGCGAGGGATGCTCTCTAACACATAAACTATCATAAATGTCTACATTCTCACAGTGTTATCAGTGTCTCATCCTTGCTTTCCCCAGATGTCTCACACTCCCAGGCAAGAATGTATGGGAAGGTGTTGATTGTTCTTTCTCTTACTAGTTTTGATTCTCGCTACTCTACTTCACAAGCAGTAAAGCAAGAAGGGGGAGGGGGAAAGAATAACAGAGCCAAAATACTTTGGTCCTTCATGATGTTTCACAGACCAGTTTTATGGAGGACCCTAAAACCATTATTTGCCATTAGAATTTTACCATGCTTGACACTCTCCTCTGCTGCCAATACTGACCCTCAGAACATTATGGGGAACTCCATCTAAAGCTTTACCAAAATCCAGGTAAACATCAACAGCATTCTCTCGATCCAGTAAGGTCACTCGATAGAAGAAGGAAATGAACTTGGTCTGGCAAGACCTGTTGGGGGCAAATCTGTTCTGATTTCCCAAGTTGTCCTTTAGATGCTTGCAGATTGATCCCTTTGAAATCTGCTCCAGTATCTTTCCTGGGACAGAGGTCAGGCTGACTGACATGTAGTTTCCTGAGTCATCCCTGCTCCCTTTTTGAAAATTGGGATAACATTTGCCCTCCTCCGATCTTGTGGCACATCTCCCATCCTCCAAGAGGTCTGGGAGATGATGCAAGCTCTCTAGAAAGTTCCTTGAGCGCTCTTGTGTGTATACCCTCTGGCCCAGGGAATATGCACTCATTCAGTGCAGCCAGGTGCTTCTGTCCATGTGAACTAGCAAGCAAGATGCCACTCTTTGTCTACTACCATCTCTAAATGAGCCTGTTCTCTTCTTCCGGGGGAAAAACTGAGGCAAGATAGGCATGAAGCCTTTCTGCTTTCTCTCTGTCCTCTGTTGGAGTTTCTCCATTTTCACCCAACAGAGTGGGCCCATCGTCTCTTTTATCTTGTGTTTACTCCTTGCATACGTGAAGATTTTCTTGTAGTTAGCCTCCCTTGCCAGCCTTAGCTCACCATGACCTTCAGCCTCTCTGATGGCTGACCTACAGTGTCTAGCAACCGGCAGATGCTCTTCTTTAGCAGTATGTCCCTGCCTCCATTTCTTGAACATTTCCTTCTTACCCTTAACACATCACTGAGGTCTCTGTTCATCCACACTGACTTCATGGACTCCCTACCATGTTCCCTTCTTGTTGGAATAGCAAGGGGTTGAGCTTGCAAGAGCTCTTGTTTTAGGAGAGCTTCATTTGTTCCTTTCCCTTCCTTGCCCATGGAATGATATTCATCATGCCCCTGAGTTTATTAAAATCTGGCCGACTGAACTCCAACGTAGATATGTGTCTACTAACTCCCTTCGTCCTTTGCAGCAAAAGGAATGCTAGCAGGATATGGTCACTTTAGTGAAACTAAAGTGGGAGAACACTCATCCGTGAAACGCAGCTGGTGGCACTGTACTCTTTGGTGTCAATATGTGGAAAGTAACCTACTGAACAGGTGACATCACTTCCAATGATATCAGGGGGTGATGCCTGATATACAAATCGGTTCCTACTGGGCTGTTTCTACAAAAACAAAGCCCTGTTTACAACCCTCTTGTTGTTTTGAGCACTTAGAATAAACCTGGGCACTGTGCACCGTGTCTCTACAAAATCTATTCTTGACTTTATATTCTCTTGTTGAAGAAGAATATCCATAAGTTTATCAAAAGTGCAGCATCCCCATAACTTGGATCTCCACGGTTGGATGGTGGAGATAGATTCTTTTTACAAGTGTAAAGCTAGGAGAGCCTTAGCAGCACGTAGCATCATCATTACAAAATCTTTGTGAGCTTTAGGAATCTTCCCATCTTCCCATGAATTAAGAAGAATTGTTTCAAGTGTCCTTGGAGTTCATACTCTATGTTCTTTGATTTGGTCTAAAATCCTATTCCAGAACTCTTGGATTTCTGTGCACTCCCACCAGTTATGGGAAAAGGTGCCCCTTATGTCACACAGTTTCCAGCAAGTTGGAGGACATGATGGAGTGGAATGAGATAGCAGGACAGGAGTCAAGTACCAGCTAGAAATGATTTTGTAGTTTTAACAGCTGTATATTTAGACACCTCGATGTATAAGGTGGAGCGCTCCAAATTTGTGCCCACTATATAACAGGCAATTCTTTTTTGAGGTCTGCATGTCAGGTCTTTTGATAAAATAGCAGATTGTCATTGTTTGGTTCATTAGGATCCTGTAGATTTCAGTGAAGGGAACTCTGGTTTTTGAAAACTACTGCTATGCTGGCATGGAGGTGTTTGGTCTTTAGGAAACCATCAGATTCCTGCTTCATTTTGCTTCTCCAGACTGCCTTTGGGGAACTACCGCCATATGGAACTGACAAGTTCCATGAAGGGGAAGAAATTTATTTACTTCATTTATGCCCTGCCTTTCTCCCCAGCAGAGACCCAAAGCAGCTTCTGTCTTTCTGCTCTCCTCCATTTTATCCTGCTGCAACTATGTGATTGGCCCCAGATCACCCAGCAAACTTTCATGGCAAAGTGGGGATTCGAATCTGGGTCTCCCCGATCCTTATCTGACAACACACTGACTCAAAAGGTGAAGATACATGTGCAGCAAATAGATACATTCACTTTCCTGAGATGTTCACACCTGTTGCCAGTTTCCCTGAATCCTTCATAGATTTGAGGCACTTCCACACTCACTTTACAGAGGGAAATGGCATAGGAAATAGGCTCACGGCTCAGTGAACAATGAAAGCAGCAGGGCTGAACTGTAGCTTGAACCAGAGAAGCCACTGGGTGCCAGCAGCAGCCTAATGGCAGTAGTTTCTCAGTGTGGCCGGTCAGCCAAGCAACATCAGGACTGCCTTCCACCTCCACTTGTGACCCTCTTGTGACCTGCTGGAAGGCTGTGACAACCACCCTCCAAGGGATCAATAGACTGCAGCCTGCCTACCGCTTTGGATGACTCACACTGGATGTTGTCGTTGACTTGTTTAAATGTTGCAAATTCTTGGGAATGATTTCTTTTTCAAGAAAACGAGGAGGTCAAGGGGACCTCCGCATGCCCTGTGATCGTCTGTAATCTGACCCTCTGGAATGGTTCTCCTCCCTGGGTGCCAGGAGAGATTGCCATGAAGATTGCAACACAGAAAAGGGCGGAATGCAGCTCTCGGGGAGACTTCCCTTCAAAGAAGCAGAACCGACTTGGAGTCCAGTGGAACTTTAAGACCAGCAAAGCTGCGGCTGCACAAGAAAGCTGATGCCCAGAATTAAACTTTGTTGGTCTTAAAGGTGCCACCGGACTCCAACTTTGTTCTGTTGCTCCAGACCAACTCGGCCGCCCACCTGGGTCTGTCTTTCAGAGAAAGAAAGACACGCGTGATCAATTGCTTCCTTTTTCACTTTTGCTTTTGTCTCCCTGTCTTCTCCCTGCCCTCCCCCCCCAGGTACCGGATGCACAAATCCAGGATGTACAGCCAGTGTGTCAGGATGCGGCATCTTTCTCAAGAGTTTGGATGGCTTCAGATCACTCCCCAGGAATTCCTCTGCATGAAAGCTCTGCTCCTCTTCAGTATTAGTAAGCAACACTCTTTTCCTATGTGTTTGAGAGAGAGAAAAAAAAAGAGAGGTGGGCAGGAATCATTTTGTAGAAAAAGAGGGGCCGGAGCTCATTACCACAACTCATTTGCATATGGCACACACCCCTGACATCACCGGAAGGTGGACTCAATTATATCAGCTCAGCATCTACTTTAAAATACTTCTTAAATTATAATTGATGTAATTATAATTTACTCCCATCATACTTTTTTTTTAAATTACTTTCTCCTATGTGGCCATTGTGGCATGATAATTTCCATCTATCTGCTTTATATGTTTTGGTTATTTCCCCATTTTTTGTCGGGGGGGGAAAGTATGAGAAAGTTTGTCAAATCTTAGAGTTCAGCAAAATTCTCACAACAATAGAACCCAGAAGCAAGTATTGGTGGGGGGCAGGCTGTAAGAAAGAAAAAACACAATAAAAACCAGGGTTTCCAGAGCTCCTGCCCAGAATGGGGCCTGGATTGGGAAATGGTGCTGGTATGGCAAACCAGATGCAGCACAAGGATCTGCTCTGATAAGTCCTGACTCTGAAGAAAGAGTTCTGCAGTCATGAGAAGACTGGAGCCCGAGCTGCTTCTCTTGCTGCCCTTGGTGGAAGACAGCCGCATCTGCTCCTCTTCATGTGCTCAGGCCCCCTTGCTCTTTGCTGCTCCATTTATTGCTCTTCCCTCTTTCTTCTCTGCCAGTTCCAGTGGACGGCCTGAAGAATCAGAAATTCTTTGATGAACTTCGGATGAACTACATCAAGGAACTAGATCGTATCATCGCTTGCAAGAGGAAGAATCCCACATCCTGCTCTCGCAGATTCTACCAGCTCACCAAACTCCTGGACTCTGTGCAGCCTGTAAGTAGGGGTGTGCAAAAAAAAAATTCGGATTTACACAGATTCAGAAATACATGCGGCCAAAAAGATACGGAATACCGTTTATTTCCTATTACTGTACTCAAATAGCCGCATATACGATAGATGCGCGGCTATTTCCAAATATACGGCCCCATTATACCCTATGGCCATTGAAATCAATGGCAAAATAGGGTATATTGGAAGCCACCTGGAGGGGAGGGGGTTTGAGGGAGAGCCCCCAAATTTGCAAGGGACCTTCAAGGGACTCTCCCCTACAAACCCTCCAAGTCCCAAAAAGATTGGGCCAGGGGGTCCCATTTCAGGGGCACCCAAAGAGGGTGCCCCTATCCCACCATTTTACCCTATGGGCCATTGAAATCAATGGCAACATAGGGCATAATTAGAGGCTACTGGGGGGCAGGGGGGTTGAGGGAGAGCCTCCAAAACTGCAGGGAACCCGCAGGGAACACTCCCCTATAAAACCCCCAAGTCCCAAAAAGATTGGGCCAGGGGGTCCCTGTCTTTGGGCTCCCCAAAAAGCCCATTGCCTCCAATGATGGTGAAAGACCAATTAGCCACTTCCTCCACTATAATTGCTGTGGGGAAAGTGGCTCTGGCCAGAGGGGGTTTGAGGGAGAGGCCCCAAAACTGCAGGCCAGCATAAAACTCCCCTGGCCTGAAAAGACTGCACCCATCAGTGGGCACCCCAAAAGGAACACTGCTGCCAATGCTGAGAAAAATCAATTAGAGCCACTTCCTCACTGTAATTGTCGTGGGAAAAGTGGCTCTGGGGAGCAGGAGGTTTTGAGGAGAGCCCCCCAAACTGCTGTGCAGCTTCAGGGCACTGTCCCACACAAAACCCACAAGGCCAAAAAAAAAAATTGGATCAGGGGGTCCAATTCCTGGGGCACCCAAAGCCAAACCTAACTCCACACCAGAGAATCTCTATAGGACCCAAATGCACTACATCCCTCTATCTACTCTGTGATGAACCCTGCAGGCATGGAACCAATACAAACCCAGTTGCCAACGTCACTGCCACACAAAACACAATCTGCTCAAGGGCCTGGCTGCAGCAAACCCAGATGCCAGCTCTCCAGCCCTGCCCAAAATAACATGGGGAGAGCTGGCCAAGCACAACAAGCCTGCTGATTCTGGGTCTCTCACCCAGGTGCCAGCTTCCCTGCCACAGAACACACAATCTTCAGATGCCAGCTCTCCAGCCCTGCCCCAAATAACACGGGGAGAGCTGGCCAAGCACAACAAGCCTGCTGGTTCTGGGTCTCTCACCCAGGTGCCAGCTTCCCTGACTCTTCATGGCGTGAGTCTGGCGGGAAACACTGCCTAGCCGGGGAGGTTGGGGATGAACAGCAGGGGAAGTGGCAGATGAACTGCTTCCACCCCCCTCCTCCTCAGTTACTGGCACTGGGCCCTCCCTGACTCTGCAACGCTCGACCTTCTGGGAGAGCTCGTCTCGCCAGCGATTGAGCTCGTTGGCCCGCTCTGCAACTGTGCCCTTAAGGCATGGGTCTAACATGGTCCCCATCATGTAGACCTTATCCTGGGTGAAAGTCTGAAAGCGGGCCTCAAGCCCTTCCTGCAGCCTAACAACCAGGCCGCGCACCACTGGAAGAATGTCTGCATGGCCTTGAGCTGGCACTAGAAACGAGGCCATGTCCTCACGGGCCATGGGGACGACCAGTGCGATGCTCGCCGTGTCAGATGAGAGCATTTCTGTGTGGGTCTTGAAGGGCCCAAGAACCTCCACAGTCTGAGAAATGACCACCCAATCCTCTTGGGTGAGACGGTTCTCATCTCGAAAGACCCTTGTCTCAGAGACAAAAGCATCCAGGGCTGCTCTCTGCTCCACCATGTGCTGCAGCATGGCACAGGTAGAGTTCCAGCGTGTGCTGATGTCACCGATTAGGCGGTGCCCTGGCACACCTGTCAGTGTCGGTTTCTCATGCAGCAGATACGAGTCCGTATTGCTGCGTGAGAAGTAACCCGTGATGTGCTGACACTTCTGGAGCAGAAGTCAGTACTCATGGGTCACAGCTAGATACCGACGATCCTGGCTTTTCATCTGGCCCAATGCGTCCTTAACCATGCGGTGGAGAAGGTGGGACATGCAAGGAAGGCGTTTTAGGCCCTGACGCTGGACAGCCGCCTTGATGTTGGAGCCACCATCAGTCACCACAAAGCCCTTGGCGACGTCCCTGCTGCTTACCCAGCCCTCTAACTGCCGTGGGAGGATGGCTCTGAGAGTGTCCGCCGTGTGCAGCGCGTCGACTGCTTTGGCGTGCAGCAAGGCCCAGCGATAGCCAGCCTGGCGGCCCTGACCCTACCTGCCGCTACTGCCACCCCCACCCTGCATCTCACTGGGTTGCCACCAATGCGCAGTCAGGGAGAGATACCCCTCAAACGCATGTTGGGAGCTCCAGATATCTGAGGTGAAATGAACAGTCCCCCCGGCAGCAGAGGACAAATGCTCCTTCACCACCGATCTGGTCGCCCTGGAAACAGCTGACACAATGGTCATGCTAAGGGTGGTTCTAGCAGGAACTTTGTACCAGGGCGCCAGGTACTCGAGCAACCCTAGCACCCCAGGATTCTCAACCACTGAAAATGGAAGCCCATGGGCGACCGACCTGGCAAGGTTCCAGGTGATCACCTTCCTGCCGTACCTGATTCCCCCTCTTGGCACACAGGTGCCACCCCCACCTGGCGTCCCTGCACTGCCACGGAACTCTCCTGGAGAGCTCTGGAGGAAGTCGCGATGGGACGGACCTCCTGGCTGGGTGATGTTGGCCACTTGGGCACCCCAGCACCAGCCTGCTTCTCCCCCTTAAGATGCACCATCGGGTGGTGCTTCCGCAGGTGGTTCCACATCCCCCCTGGAGTCAGGTGGGCAGGGTCCTGCACACGACTGATTCGGGCCCTGCACAGCTGGCACTGCGCATAGCATGGATCATCCAGAAGTCAGAAATACTTCCAGACTTTGGAGGTGTACGGATGCCCAAGCTGACTGGCAGCTTTGGTGTCCGGAGCCACTTCCTGTGAGGTGCTCGGGGCAGACACATCGTGTCTCGGGGTGGCAGGAGGGGCTGGTCGCTGGGGGGGAAGTGGGCGGAGATGGAGGCACCTCGTGTGTCTCCATCTCTTCTCCCTCCACCCCATGCAGCCTCCCCTCCTGGCCATCCCCTGAAGGACTGCTGGTGCCCGAAGGAACCGAAGAAGGGGGCTGGTCCTCCTCAACCAGCTTCTCCTCCAGCTCCTGCACGACACTCTGCACCCTCCTTGGGGTGATCGTTTTGGACAGAAAACTGTCCCCAAAGCTCATCTCCAAGGAGGGCTGCTCTTGCTGCCCCTCCTCCGGCTGCTGAGGCCGATCGACATCAGCTTGAGGAGAGACTGCCCGAGCAGCAGACCCCTCTGCAGTGCCAGCACTTAATGGCACCTCTGCTGGGGGCGCCCCAGCAGCAGCCTCGATGGAGGCTCCAAGGCAGGCCTTCTTCTTCATCACACTCCGGCCAGAGGTCAGAGTGCTGGTAGGTGGCTGTGGAGTGGCCCTACACACAGGTGAGGGGGGAGACCTGGGTCCTCCCCCTCCCCTCCACCCCTCTAGTCTTCTCCTTGGCCTTGCCCCCAGGGCCCCTCTTCTGCTGCCTGTCACTCATGTCACCCTTGGCCAGTCTCACACAGCCTGAACTGAGAGTGGGGTTTTTTTACAAACCTAACTCACTGCACTGTACCCTGAACCAACAGGTGCCCTGATTTCTTTTTAAGAACCCTCCCACCAAAACTTGTTTGTTTCTTTGGTCCCTAACCTATCCTTCTTTGGGTTGGGGTAGTAGTGATCTGTTAAAGTTTAGGAGACTAGGTGATCCTGCCTCTACCTGGCTACAGTTTTTAAAAGGCTACCTTGAGATGAAGGCAATCCTTGTTATATCCTCCTAGTGAAATTTCTCCTAACTAGATCCTGGGACAAACTGGATTTCCTTGCAAACTAGAAATTAGGTGTCCCCTAACTTGAGAGAAGCTGTGGTTTACCCTATGGAAATCTAAGGATGCACCAGCTTTCAGTGGCTGAAAGCAAGATGCACTGCAACCCTAGTCTCTTTAAAAGGGAGCCTGATGTGGCCTAGTAGTCACACTGCCTTTTATGAGAAACCTAAAATCTTTTTAAATCATCCCTATCTGGCCTACTTGAATTTTGAAAGAAGATAAAGCCCTAAACTGGATTAATTTTTTTTAAAATTTCAAAAAACACAATCCCTAAAAACACCCTTATTAGTGGGGCAGCCTATTTAGTGGCCCTAGGCAAACCAAAAGCAGCCTCAGACTCCAAAAACAACTCTATAAAAACCCCACCCCACACAGCCCACACACCAACCCTCTCACACCAACCAGAGGTAACTTAAAAAAACCAAAACGTGACAGAAAGAAACTTAACTTTGAACCCTCCTTTTCACCAATAAGAAACCTCAGGCCAAATCAGTCATCAACACACACACCCCCAAATCCAGAACCAGGAAAAGGCCAAGAAACTCAACTGTTAAAAAAGTGGCCTTTTCACCAATAAGAAACCTCAGGCCAAATCAGTCCACAACACCGCCCCCCCTAAAACCAGAACAGGAGGATGCAAAACCTGCAACAATAGATCCAAACAGAAGGCCAACAAACTCAACTGTTAAAAAAGTGGCCTTTTAAACAATGAAAATGAGGCCAAACAGCAACCCCCCCAAGAACCAGAAACAGAAGAGAAAAGGAACAACAGCAACACAACACGGACAGCAGGAACAAATCAAACACAGAAGCCTTTTAAAACAGTAAAAAACTTAACTTTTAACAATACAGGAGCTTTACCAACCCCTCCCCCCAAAAAAAACCTTCACCCTAACCCCAAGAAATCCAAGCCACCCAAATCAAGAAAAGTAAAAAGACACTGCACTTTTAAAAGTCCTCTTACTAAAGTAAGATATGGGCAAATTGGCAAAACCCCCATCCCACCCCAGGCCCCCACCCCCAGCAGAACCCCCTAACCCCAAATAAGCTACCCAGTGCTCACCCACCCAAATCTGGATAAGTAAAGGGACTCTGAGTCTTAAAAAGTCCTTTTACTAACTAAAATAAAAACAAGAACCCCAAGACTGTCTTACCTTCAGACGTCTTCTCTTCTCCATGCACTGGCAGGTCAAGCAAGGCTGAGAGAGAGCAGCAGCAGCTGAGGCCAAGGGCCAGCGCAGCACAATCTCTCTCTCACACCAACACAACAGCAATGGAGGAGTCCAGCCAGGCAGACTCCTTAAAAAGGTTCTCTGACCCACAGAGCAGTTTCAAAAAATACCACTGCTCTGTGATTGGCCATAGAACACTGTTTACCTGGATACCCAAGTAAACAAAAGAACAACCGTGTTGCTGATGGCTGATGTCAGTGTTGCTGATGCAGCCATCAGCTACACAACAGCCCTGCAAAGCATGCATTTGCAATGCATTTTGCGAATGCATGCTTTGGATTGGCTGCTGGGCCTCCTCTCCCCCTCCCTCCCTGATCCCAGGGAGGCTATGGGAGAGGCGGGAAAAGGCTTCCAAAGGCGGGAAAGGAAGCAAGCAGCTCCCCTGAGGCTGCAGAAGCCCCTTTCCCGCCTTTTCCATTGACTTCCGTATACTTCCAAATATCTATACAGAAGTATACGGGAAGCCATATACAGCTCCCATTTAATGGCCTAAAAATGGGATCGGTAGTATACAGTGCCATATACTACTGAATAAGGGGTGATTTGGTGTTTTATGTGGTTCGGCCAAACCGAATGCACACCGCTACCTATAAGTGAGAGAGTGGGGAAGGGGCTTTTGACCATCCATGTGGCAGGACAGGAACGGAGCCTTGGGAAAGCTGTTGAGCCTTTTCGTAAACTTGGGGCATGGTGAGAGGGAAACAGAGATGGGCCAGCAAGTCTCTACGGAAGGTGGGAGGCAGAAAAAGTGGCTGTGTCCTCAGACCTGGAACAGTGCAGTCAAAGGACTGACTGCCTTCTGGGGCAAACCACCTACACAAAGATTGTTCCACATTATTCAGGCACTCTTAGTATGAAGCAAGTAGTCTGAAAGGCACAAACAAACTTTAGCATATTACTGATTATAGAATTGTGGAATCACAGAGTTGGAAGGGACCTCCAGGGTCATTTAGTCCAACCCCCTGCACAATGCCAGAAGCTCACAGATGCCTCCCCACACACACACCCAGTGACACCTGCTCCATGCCCAGAAGATTGCAAAAAAACCCCAAACAAACAAACCACATTTCCAGGATCGCTGGTCAAACTGGCTTGGAGAAAGATTCCTACCTGACTCCAAAGTGGCAATCAGCATTCCCTGAACATGTAAGAAAGGGCCACAAGAACTATGCACTGTTGCAACCCTTCCTGCCTTCCCTCTCATGAACTGCCTAAGTTTACAGAATCAGCATTGCTGTCAGATGGCCGTCTAGCCTCTGTTTAAAAACCTCCAAGGAAAGAGAGCCCACCACCTCCTGAGGAAGCCTGTTCCACTGAGGAACTGCTCTGTTAGGAAGTTTTCCTTATGTTTACTCAAAAACACTTCTCATTTTAGTTCCAACCCATTGGTTCTGGTCCAATCTTCTGGAGCCATAGGAAACAACTCCACTCCATCCTTTATATCACATCCCTTCAAGTACTTGGAAGATGGTGATCAGATCACTTCTCAGTCATCTCCTATCCAGGCTAATCATACCCAGCTCCTTCAGCCTTTCCTTGTAGGACTTGGTCTCCAGACCCCTCACCATCTTCATTGCCCTCCTCTGGACATGTTCCACGTGCCCTCTACTGGATACGTTGTCTATATCCTTCTTAAGGTTGTCTGTGGTGCTCAAAACAGAACACAATATTCTAGGTGAGGTGTAGCCAGAGCAGAGCAAAGATACCATCACTTCACGTGATCTGGACACTACAGCCCAAAATCACATCGGCCACCATATCACATTGCTGACTCATGTTCAGTGTATGGTCCACCAAGACCTTTAAATCCTTTTTGCACATTCTACTGCCAAGACAAGTCTCCCTATCCTATAATTTGCCTTTTTAGCTACCACATCACATTGTTGACTCATGCTCGGTGTATGGTCCGCTAAGACCCCTAGATCCTTTTTACGCATACTACAGACAAGACAAATCTCTCCCATCCTATAATGATGCATTGGATTTTTCCTACCTAAATGCAAAACTTTATATTTTTCTGTATTAAAATTAATTTTGTTTGTTTTAGCTCAGTTTTCCAGCTTGTCGAGATCATTCTGTATCCTGACTTTGTCTTCTACTATATTTGCCATCCCTCTCAATTTAGTATCATCTGCAAATGTAATAAGCATTCCCTCTATTCTTTCATCCAAATAATTTATAAAGATGTTGAACAAAACAGGTCCCAGGACAGATCCTTGAGGCACTCCACTTGTCACTCCTCTCCAAGAGTATGAGGAATCTCTCACAAGCACTCTTTGGCTGTGATTTGTCGACCAGTTACAGATCCACCTAACAGTAATAGGACCCAAACCACATTTTAGCAACTTGTCAACAAGGATAGTATGTGGAACCTTATCAAAGGCCTTACTGAAATCAAGATAAACGAGGTCTACAACATTCCCCTAATCCGGCAAGGTAGTACCTTTCTTTAAAAAAAAAAAAAGATATAATGTTAGTCTGACATGACTTGTTCTTGAGAAACCCATGCTAGCTCTGAGTAATCACAGCCATCCTTTCTGAACTGATTTCTGCCGTTTTAGTAATACCTGACCCCCTTTACCTGACCTGGGATGAGGGAATCTGCTTCCTCATAGTAAGGTTGCCAACCTCCAGGTGGATCTTGCGGCTCTCCCAGAATTACAGTTGATCCCCAGAGTATGGGATCAGTTCTGGCTGCTTTGGAGAGTGGGCTGTTTGGCATTATACCCCACTGAGGTCCCTGCCCTCCTCAAGGTTCTCCCCCAGATCTCCAGGAATTTCCCAACCCAGAGTTGGCAACCCTGCTCCAAAGGCAGCTCCTGTGCCTACTCCAGAATCAGGGATTGAAGGGACTCTCTCCCTCTTCCTACCTGGTATGTGCTCCCCTCTCTCAACGCTCCGCCTTCTCATCAGTGATTGGCTCCTGCTTTTCCTTCCATTACTTCTAGTCCTGTCTCCGGGCTTGGAAGGTGCCTGGGAAAGGTAGGCCTGAAGGGCAGTTGACAGCCAGGACTGAGGCACTCTGGAGACCTACAGGCTGCTCCTCCACAGAGCCCCTGGCCAAGGATCACACGAGAAATCTGAGCACAGCCCCCCAGCATCATGTCCCAAACCACCAGGGCTTTATAACTCTTCAAGGCTTACAGTCCAGGTAGACAGCAAAAACATAAATGAGAGGTCTTGACTGAAAATGCATGCTTACTGGTGATTCCTAGAGAGGCGCAGCATCCCTTCCAGGTTTTCCCCGGAAGTGACAACACACTGTTGCCTCAACAGCAATTTTTATGTTTACTGTTTTTCCCACCAGTTTCCCACATTGGCCGGAAAGAAGAGTGGGGCAGGGGGAAGGTGGCCACTCGGGGAGCCTCCATCACAAGCATCTTCCAAATCACTGGCCACAGCGGGGGAAATGCAATACTTGTTTTCAGATACACTGTTTATTCCTTTGAAATATTTATTAGCTTCGTTTTATTCCATAATGAGTTCATGGCTCCTTACAGCATAGATAAAACACACAAAATAAGATGCATTAAAAATATAAAAACTGAAATTTAAATGCCCAGCTCAAGACTGCTAGAAGAATTAAGTAACCAGAGGCATCCCTGCCACTAGGCAAATTAGGCATTTGTGTACGGTGCCTGGCCAGGGGAGGAGTGCTGAATTGGGCCCTTCCCCCCTCCTTGCCCAGTGCCATAGGCAAATGCCCACACTGCCCTCCACCCTCCTCCGCGCTGCCTGCACCCTTCCCCTCCCCCATGGGCAAGCCAGAACTTCTGGAAGGGAAGTGGAGCGACACCGGCCAGCTGGAACACGGCCTCTCTGCAGTGCCCAGAGAGTGCCAAAGAGGCCAAGTGCCAGCTGGGCTCCTTCCCTGCCCTCCTCCAGCTTTGCCCATGGCCTGTGGGGGGGGGGGCAGCGGAAGGGGGTGGGCAGCAGGGCAGGCACTGCAGAGGAGAGCGGGGGGGGGGGGTTGCCTAGGGTGCCACATGCCCATGGGCTGCCCCTGTTATTAACCAAATACTGTCCTAAATAAAACCATTTCCAGCAGCCTCCTGAAGATTAAAGGGGGGGGGGGTGACAGGAAGACCTCCCTGGGGAGGCTGCTTCATAACCCTGGGGCTGCCACTGAAAAGGCCCTCCCTCCTGCACTTACCAGAGAAGCCTTTCTGATCGCCAGGACAGGCCTCTCCCTGCAGCCTGAATTCCGGGACAGGGGCCAGGTTTGCCACAGAGGCTGCATAAGATTGGCAGCGATCAGCAGGAGAAGCAGCTCTCCGGAGGGAGTGGTAGTCCCCCTCCCACCTTCAGAGGAGACCACTGATGAGGGCTGGTTTCCCCCACCCTCGGTCAGGCACTGCCCCGGATGTGACATCGCCATGCAGCACATCACCTCCACTTCTTGCCCCATCCCCAGACTCCCTGTTGCTTCCCTTGTAAAACAGCAGGGAGACCTTGTCCGTTAACAACAAAAAAGCTAATAACCCTGTATCCTCAGCATCAAGCTATTAGAACTGCAGTGCTGGGAGTAGATCTGGTATTTCCTCAGCAGAAGCACAACCTGGAATGAAGCCATCTAGATCCACCCTAACAAATAAGTAACCACCACCACCACCCCTCCGTACACTAATTTCCATTTGATGACACAAATGCAAAAAACCTAGAAATGCTCCCTCCTGTTCTCAGGGTGCTTTACTGCCCCCTTGTGACTGATGCCAAGACCAGATGAGCAAGTGCAGGAAGCACATCAAACCCAACGAAATCAACAGGAAAGGCCTAGTTTAAATTTAAGAGATCCATGCGCTTAGATACTTCCTAAATAAAAGTGCATGCTAATTAGTTGCTACAACCATAAAAACGTATCGATGTAAAGCCGAATAAAACATTTTTACTGTTTTTTAGGTAGGAAAGAGATTGCTTATTTTTAGCCACTTTAACGCTTAGGGCCCTGAATAGGATCTTGCTTACATCCCGTGACCGCAGCAGGTTTCCTAAGTACCTGTCCTGCCCCACAGAGAAGTAAATCATCTCAGCTGGAAGCAAAGGTATGTGGCAGTGACTGGGCAGTTGAGTGGAAAAGTAAATCTGTTCAATAGAATAGAAGAGAGCCTTCACAGACTGACCTCAGCCACAGACTTGGTCACCTAACTGCCCCACCCCCACCCCAATTCCAGATAATTAAGGAACAAATTAAATAATGCCAACATCCGGCTTATTTCTCTCCATTACAAGAACTCCTCATTTGCTCTGGCTCTCCACTTCCTGTCACTTGTACAGCTCCTTAACCACAAGAAGACTCTTCCCTTTATCCCATGACTGCTGGCTTCCATTAGGAGCCTTTGGAGATGGAGTCGGTTGCACATTTTTGGAAGTCCCAAGTATACCATGTCTCCTGGATCACCCTCATCTACATGTGTGTTAACCATTAAAAGAAAAACTCCAAAATGTCAGTGAAGCAGTATGCTTTGTAGAAAGCAAATCAGTTATTCCTCAGTTAGGCTTGTTCTTCTATATGTGTAATAATTCTAACTTTAATAACCTTTTCCCACCATTGCATCCAAAATAGCTGTTGGGCCACCTGGCATCTAAATTCCTGTTCTTCTCAGGATCCTCAAGTTGCCAACTCTCTGGTTTTCACCCAGACAGTCCAGTATTTGTGCCAAGTGAGAAAATGCCAGATATATAAATGTCCCATATTTTCTCGTTGAGTCACCAAGAGATGCAGCTGAGTTATCAGCAAGAAAACTTCTGTTCTTTCCTTTCAGGAAACATCTCGATGAACCCCTTGCCCCAAATCCCTATTAAAACATTTCCTGACTTTGAGTAAAACAGCCTGCCTTCTTCTATTTAAGACTGCAATTCTGTGCACAGTTTCATGGGAGTAAACCCCAGGAACTCAGTGGGACTTGAGTTCATAAGTCTAGACTGCCCAAACTTAGCAATATCACAAGTTTTGTTATATCTGTCTGCAGGGCTAGAGCTTACCCATATGCCAGCCAACTGCACGTTTAAGTGTACATAATTTTCTCAATTTAAAAAAATTCTATTACTCATTTAATATTTAGATATATTTCTCGTCAGCTGACAAACTGGAGAACTCTCTAGTCGCCTGTCTTCTAATTTTCATCAGCCTCTTGCACCCTGTACTCACTCATTTGGGAGCAAGTCCCAAGTACTGGAATCTCATATTTACTAAGAAGAAGTATATCTCATATCTGACTGTACAACAGATCTCTTGTTTCGAAGCAGCCAGATCTTCTGGCACCACATTTGTGTCAACCAAGTTTTCTCAGGAGACACTGCCCTGTCTTCTGCCAATAAAGTTAAAAATAACTGATTGAATGCTTGGTCCTGTTAGCAGAATACATCCTTAATGGGAGGCAGGCAGATTTTTTTCTCCAGGTTGTTGGCAGCCCTACCCTTTTGGTAGTGAGGCAAAGTCACATTTAAGTCTTATTGAACTCAGCATTTAGAGGTTAAGATTGATATAAGTGACACAATCTAATGTAAAATATGAGATGTAATATAAGTAGTTATTAGTGAATATTCCATGCATATCTTGGCAGGGGGGGTGGGGTCAAAAGTTGTTCATCAAGTTTGTCCAGGATTTATGTTGAAACCATCTGACAACCATACAGGATACATAAATCTGGAGTTATGTTTGTTATCTTCAAGTTCTTTGGCAGGGAGACCAATTTTAGAAACAGGTTCCATCTTGACTGCCTCAGACCTCCACCTTGCGAACAGGGCTTGGGAGGCCCTTGTCTGGCTCCTCCGCAGCCTCCCTGGCTTCCCTTTGCCATCCAATGACCCAGCTGCCTCTGGCAAGTTAAAGAAATTCCTATTATTCATCTCAACGTTTAGCAAATATAGAATTGTAGAATCATAGAGTTGGAAGATACCCCCAAGGTCATCTAGTCCAAACCACTGCACAGTGCAGGAAATTCACAAATACCTTCCCCAAAATTCACAGGAGATCAACATCTCTGTCAGATGGCCATCTAGCCCAGGGGCATCAAACATGCCGCCCGAGAGCCGAATCAAGACCCCAAAGGGTTCCTATCAGGCCCTTGAGCAACTGGTTCTTGTCTGCTTCCTTCTCCCCCTCTCTTGCTCCTTTCTGCATAATAGCTTGCTTTGCAAGGCTTGCTCAATCACACAGAAGCTACAGAGCAAAACCTCTTATTTTCTCCATTGGTTGAGGCTCCTCCCCCTCCTGGTCCCCTGGGGAAGGAAGACAAGAGCCAGAGCTTCCTTTGCCCAGTTCCCTGGATCCCAGGGGAGAAATACAGAGAAAGCACCCTCAAGTCCAACAAGTGCTAATGTTTTAAGCATGTTTTAAGTTTTTGCTATTAAAAAAATCTTTAATCGTGTTTGTCTGTGTCCTTTAAAAGTTTATATTTCTGCTACCTAATCTTAAATAGGTCCACACATGACCCAGCCCGACATGGCCCGGCCCGGCCTGACAAGGACTCATTTATGTCAGATCTGGCCCTCATAAAAGTGTTCAACACCCCCGATCTAGCCTCTCTTTAAAAACCTCCAAGGAAGGAGAGCCCACCACCTCCCGAGGAAGCCTGTTCCACTGAGGAACTGCTCTGTCAGGAAGTTCTTCCTAATGTTGAGCCGGAAACTCTTTGGATGTAATTGCAACCCATTGGTTCTGGTCCTTCCTTCCGGGGCCACAGAAAACAATTCCACACCATCCTCTATATGACAGCCCTTCAAGGACCTGAAGATGGTGATCCTACCACCTCTCACCTCTCCAGGATAAACATCCCCAGCTCCTTCAACCTTTCCTCATAGGACTTGGTCTCCAGACCCCTCACCTTCATCGCCCTCTTCTGGACCTGTTCCACCTTGTCTATATCCTTCTTAAAATGTGGTGCCCAAAACTGAACACAATACTCCAGATGAGATCTAACCAGAGCAGAGTAAAGCGATACCATCACATCACATGATCTGGACACTATACTTCTGTTGATACAGCCCAGAATTGTATTTACATATACATCTCAGATTCTTGTTTGCCCACCTGATCTTAAACTTATATCAACATTATGTTTGTTTTGTCAAATGGGCTCCTCCTAAGGATGCCAGCCTCGAGATGAGACCTGGAGAGCCTCTAGAATTACAGCTCATCTCCAGAGATCAGTTCCCCTGAAGAAAACGCCCCACTGAGGTCCCTGCCCTCCCCAGGCTCCACCCCCAAATCACCAGGAGTTTGTCAACTTGGATCTGGCAGCCCTCCCCCCCCCCCCGAGCTCCTCCCTGGTTTCCTCATGTAGGCCGGATTCCCCCCCCACACACCTTTTTAGAGACACCTTCTTGCTTTTTTATGGCCACTCCTGAACCATCCTTTAGGATTTGGTGGAAGTTTTCCTGACTTGCAGAATACATTCTACCACGGTTTCAGTTAATTACAAGCATACTGAAGGGATGTGCCCTCTTCATTTCTCCCTTTCAGTTTCCTTTTGACTAATACTCTAAGTTATGAGAAGTTTCACTTTCTGACATCAGGTGTACCTGAGCTGGCCTTTTAGGGCAGCTTCCACTTTCATAAATGCTGGAGGGAATCACTCTGTTCCCAGCTAGTTCCCTCAGACTTACCTCTCGCACCAAGCACACCATTCAGGATCAAGGCCCAGGTCATCTCCCCTCTCATCAATTCTTTAACTGACTGTTCCAAGGAGCAATCATTTGTGTCTCTTGGTCAAATCTAGAATATGCATGGACCCAGACAGTGTGAGGAAGTCACCCATTGTTTCACAATTTCCTCTTCTGGTCACCTTCCTGGCCTCTTTTTTCATTTCAGGTTGCCCTCAGATTTTTGATTTGGTAGGCAGTAGTGTGAGACCCACTTTTAAGCTATCTTTCAGGTGTGGTATCTGTACCCCCAGCAATTCTGAGGAGAATTTATTCATTTTCCTACCTTAGTTAACACACTTTGACATACAGAACAATCCTATGCTGTCTACAGAGTTAATAGTGGCATCTCGATGATTTCCGCTGTATCTGTGTTCTCAATTACTATCAAGCACTCCAGTTCCTCCACTGTATTTATCTGCTTATTTATAAAGTCTGGTGGCGACTCAGAACTAAAAGAATAAAAACACAACTAGGCAGTGAAACAAAACAAGCCTATGAAAAAGTCAATAAAAAGATGAACTAGTTTTTTTAAAAAAAATACCTTTGCTTGGCATCTAAATCTCACATTGGTGTATAAATACTTCTCCCTTGTTTCCTTCTCCTCAGCATGTCTGTTTTCCCCTGTGCCCCTCTAGTCATCATGTCCTGCCACGTTCTGTCAAGTTCTAGTCCCACCCCCACCCCCCCACACACACACACATACACACTTTGATGACAGGGATCCCTGGGGGGTCCTCAGTGCCTGCCAGGAGTTAATTTAAAGATGCTCTGCAATATTTTCCATTCTGCAGTCTGGTCCCCTTGTGCTTCAAGTGCAGCCTGTCTCTTTAGTACAAGGACTCAGGTGGGTGGCCATGTTGGTCTTAAAGGTTCCACTGGACTCAAACTTTTTTCTTTTGTACAAGGTTGGCTTCTTCTAAAACACTCCCTGGGTGCCTGAGGATTTTAAACCCTCTCTCACAGCACGATTCATTGAGGCTCCTTATTTGCTCTTGTCTAGCTGGCTCTGTGTGCAGCTACTTTGAAGGCCCAAACCTAGCAACATAAATGTCGCCCCCAGGACCACTTGGGTACGTTTCCCAACATTTCTGCCTCTTCCCCTCACAACCTACCCAGCCTATCTAGCTTCCCATTACCCTTCTCCCATGAGCACCAAAGGTTAGCTGTTCATCTTCTGAGGGATGGGTCCATCCTAAGGGGGGGGGGGGGTTGCTTCCTTCCTCCTTAGGCTGATGCCCTGTTGTCCTAAGACCCTCCTTCTCCGTGACATGGGAACAAGGTCCCTTGGAGTTTCCTCAGCGTGCCTCTCAGCTTCTCCAGGTCAGCTGTTCCCCAGCCTTTTTTCAGGATATCAGTTGTCTTCTCTTCTTGGCAGACTACAGAGACTGCAGAGGGTTATGCTCCACTAAATACTGGATGCATTGACATATGGGATATATATAAAAACAGTGTGACAGAATGTTGCCCCAATACAGATCTGCAGATATTCAGATAGGAGGGGGATTCTACTCTAAAGGTGTACTGTTTTCCTACTCTCCTGGGAAAACAGGGAATAAAATGATTACTCTGAGCTGCATAGTCAGATATTATTCATGTAACAAATCTGAACCAAATTCCTGTGGGCCATGCATGACATATATAGAAATTTACCAAATTTGATCTTTGCCAGCTATTTTTATTATTAGAAGGTCAGAACCTCACAATTCCAGTGATATTGAAAGTTCTGAAGCACTTGGGCCCCAAAGAAGAAAGTCTACTGCCCTGGAAGCTTCAAGCTTCGAAACGCGTGCACTCACACACTCACATCCCATTTGAGTTGCTTTTGTTGTTATTCTTTTTTAAAAAACACAAGGTGACCAAAAAACCCCTCACAATTCAGTTCCATAAACAACTCTGCTGCATTCATCAGACTCGAGCAGTGTTAAAAAATACAGTTTCCCAGTTTTTCCTTTAAAATATCCCAGTTACCTTTTTCAGAAATGGAAGTAGCCTAAAAGATATTTTCCAAGCAACTCCTTCTTGACACTGGAAGGCACCTGCTTGCCTTGGCGGGGGGGGGGGGGGGGGGGAGGCACCACCTCAGAGAAGGAGCCCCTGCCTGAAGCTGCTCTGCTTTCTCACCCTCTTTCCTAGATCGCCCGAGAGCTGCATCAGTTTACATTTGACCTCTTAGTGAAGTCCCACATGGTCAGTGTGGACTACCCAGAAATGATGGCTGAGATCATTTCCGTGCAAGTCCCCAAGATCCTCTCTGGAAAAGTGAAGCCTATCTACTTTCACAGCCAGTAATGGAAAGGCAGCCAAGACTCCCCCACCCGACCCCGCTGACTCCTTTCAGCCGTCGCTTGCCTGTTTTCTCTGCACTACAGCACTGCAGTGCCTTGGAATGGTGTCTCTGAGGAAGAGATGCAGTAACAAAACACTACCTGCTGGGATCTCTTCACATTTTGATTAACTTTTTTTTCTCCATGGGCTATCCTGCAAGCTAAGTACATAACTGGTTTTTGCCCCTGTTTGGAATGATGTGCCCCCCCCCCAGTTGTTGTTTTTTGGAGGGGGTAGAGTTGAGGCATGGTAACAATATGGCATGATGCCAAGTGACATTTGTTTACATGCTTGCACTTATGCATTTCCCATCATGATTTTTGTGGCCTTTTGTGCTGCCCTGGAAGCTTGGAGCTTTGAAACACACGCACACACACACATCTCATTTTAGTTGTTGATGCTATTGTTGTTATTCTTTTTAAAAAAAAAAAAAACACGAGGTGACAAGCAAGTTAAAAACAAGAACATATTGGGAGTGGGGAAATTTTTCTTACTATCATTTTTTCAGTTGGGTCACCCCCATCTCCAAGATGCAGGAAGATTTCCTTAGAGAATATGAAAGCAGAACACACATCTGGAAATCTAGTACCAAAAATCAGGAGATTGTAATGAATATCAGAACAAACCAACAGACAATAACAAGACCTCTTTTTGCGACTGTGGACGTCACACCTGCCCAGTTGGTGCAAGAGTGTGTGCCCGTTCAACTGGGGGCCATATTTCCACATGCAAAGAAAATCCCAGGCACCCTGATTGTGCAAACTATGCACAGAGCCATGTACCCACCACTCAGACCAGCAACACCAACCTCTCAGCCTCTCGACAGACTCAATGCCACGTTCCTGCCACTTTGCCATGGCATCTCTGTGGGCTTCAGGATTCTGGCAGCACCATTTCCTTGACAGGGAAAGAGGCCGGTAGGCACCAGAGTTCTTGCACTTGTCAGAAACTACTCAGAGAGTGTGAGGGGGTTGCTAATGCCTGAAAGACTACAGGGGACTTTTTGACAACCATTTTTTCTTCTTCTGTGGACCACAAATTCAAAGTAATGCTTGCCCAATGACTGACCACATTCCATAAGGACCGCTTTCTCCATCACATTGTGGAAGGAAGTGCTCTCTTGAGAAAGCAGGCCTCTGGTGCTGAGTGCCGCCCACTCTTCTTGTCCCGCTCACCAGCGCTGCCAGCCTGTGTCCAAGGCCTTCACCCCCTGGTGCCTGCTGCTCAGATGGGCTCACCTGGAGATGCCTCTTGGCTGGACTTGTTCTTTCAAAAAGTAGCAGGTGGAAGTCCCAGAAGCAAAGCAAAAACAGAACTCTGAGCCTTTTGAACTCCTTAGGAACTATATAGCGTTTTGTCCTGACCCACTCCACTGGGGAGTCTTTTAAAAAAAAACGGCATATGTTTCCTGGCATGTGTCTCACATTCTCATGAAGCTGCATGAGGCTGTGTGTAGCCATCGGCCGCAGAATGTCACCGGCTGCCACTCAGGAGTCTAAGCTAAGCAAAAGGACTGTGTTGCCAGCACGACATCTTGGAATGTTCAGGATTCCTTTTTTTTTTTTTTTGAGGGGGTGGGGATGGGATTGTTGTTTTGCTTTTTTTAAAAAAAATAGCTATTTGAGACACCCCATTGGACAACTCAGTGTAATGTGCTAAAAGCACATTGGTTCTCATAAGAACCATTTATATATAACTTGTTTAAACCCACCCACCCCCCAAAATGCAAAAAACCTGGTTTGCCATTTCTTGGGGATTTCAGCACAGTGCCAGCTTCCTGGGCCATGCCCGGCACTCCATCCCATTAGCCGTCAGCACTAAAGCTTTTGTCTTAGTATGCTGGGGAGGAGGGTGGAAGTTTGTCCGCAGCAGGTGAAGTTGCCGCTTCTCTTCAGTGGTGATCAGGCAAGTTGGCTTCTCTCTTTCTTGCTCCAAGAGCCATCAGAAGCGACTGCCAAGAACTCTCTGTTAACCATAATGGAGCTGGATTGCTAAAATGACCACTGCCTCACCCCCTCCCAGTCGGGCTGGAAGCTTTGCCAGGTTTGCGAGTTGTTTTCACTACTCAGACGATCCACCCTCTATGCAGTAGGGCCAGGGGCTTGGCCAACTTCGCTGGCATCCCTGCCCTGTGGAGAGCCGCGTCATTGTGCTGGAAATCTTGTTTGGGGCAAGGGGAGGTGGCAGCACTGCCTTGTCCACCTGGAGGTCTGCACTTTGGCTGCTTGAGGCAAGAAGAGCCCCCTTTCGACATAAGCAGAATGGGTGACAAGCACTTCACATGTGGAAGAACCCTCAGCTTAAATCAAATAAAGATTTTGTATTTCCTCTACAGATGGAAGAATGTGCCAGTTGGATGCCACCAGCAGCAACCCTTGTGTTCAGGGGCGAACAGCAAAGTCCAATGTGATACACAAACCATAACGAGTCTGTTGTTGAAACCCACTGTGAATTGCTTAGGAAAGATTTATGTGCCATCTTGAAGTGCCCTCGATTGACTGCTGCAGTTCTCTCTGCTGATGTTTATTTGTGGTTTGCCCATCCAGACTTTGCACTGGGGAATGGCAGGCTTTCTGGTCTCATAGCTTGTGTGTGTGTGCGCGAGAGAGAGAGAGCCTCAAGGTGTATTCTCCCCCCAAAAAAACATTCAGCGCTTTTACAGAGGCATTCCTCAATCTGGGTATGCCTGTGCAATGCCCGAGAGAGTGGCACAGTTCCTACCAGAATGACAAGAGTCCTCTAGCACCCAAAGGACTGACGTGAAGAGGGAGGTGGCATCTGATATCGCTGTGCCCTGTGAGAACATTGGACTGAGACCAGGAGCCACAATAAACGTGCCAGTCGAAAGGGCCACGGATTCTTTGTCCTTTGTGACTTGCAGCTGAATTGCTCGGCTGCTCTTTTGGGATCCACCCCTCCTCTTTGCCAAGAGGCCACGTGTGGCTGTTGTGGCCCGGAAGAGGATGAGGAGCCTCTGGATGGTCGACCACGGAAGGATCCGCTCAAAACACACAGAACGGAAACTCTGTAAATATGGGAGGGGGGATGGTGGGGGGGGGAGCAAAGTATTTGCTTTCTTCAGTTTACTTACTATGGCTGCTGCTGCAGCAGTTCAAAAGAAGGAGGGGGGGGGGGAGCTGGGAAATACCAAACACCCCAGGCAGTGTCTCAGCCCTCAGTCCTGGTTTTTAATTCTGCGTTGTTATTATTATGCATTTGTAATGTTTTACTTATTGCTTGAGAACATTTTATTCAGCTTTTTGAAAGCTGCCTTTCTAACTATGCAGGTTGTTCAGGCAACCTGCATTCTGATTGGCTAGGCAGCAGAGCAGGTGACAGCTGGCAGGTCAAGGTACAGCATGGGGGACACGAGAGGGTGTGCTGAAGCGCTCGGCAGAGCCCCCGTCAAAGGTGCCTCTGGAGGGGGGAGTGCATCCCCCTGTCTGGACACCGTCCCTTGGGTGGGGAAGGCTGGCCAGTTCTCTGTTCCTGGCCAAGCTATTGTGGAAGCAGAAGGAGCAGCAGCAGAGGCAAAGCCCATCTTCGAAGCAAAGAAAGGCTGAGTATTTGGCCCCAGTGGGGTGGACCACTTCAATGACAGCACCTCTCCAGAATACACCAAAAAAAATCTGCACTTAAAGATCCTGTGTGCATTTTGGCCTCTTTTCGGTTGGTGCATAAGGTGAGCTGGAGCCCTTCGATGCCTGCGGGGCTGCCCGGAGCCCCCTGTAAAGCTTTGCTTTGGCTCCCTTGTCCACGTGTGGCCTTTCCCCAGAGTTTGCAAGGGCTATGCTGAAAGTGGGAGGAAGCCACTCTCTGCCCTGGAGAAAGGAGGCTGGGACAGCCACATGTGTCCATGTGAGGGTGGGGCGGGGCTCTAAACTTTGCCACCAACCTTGGCTGAGTTGGAGGAAGCAGCACTCTTTGGTTTAAAGGGACAGGATTTGCACTAGAGGGAGAGCAGAGAGACCTGCCCGTTCCTGCTCCCTTCCAATGGCATGAAGGTTCTCTGTGCACACAGAGTGTTCAGGTTGTCGAAAATATTTGAGAATGGATGGTGGTAGCTACAGCACCTTGGGGGGGGGGGGGGACGGGGTTGTTGGTTTTGGTACATTCAGGTGATGTTTTGCTTGAACAATAACCAAATTGCTTAACACACACACAAACACACACCCAGTTTTGCAACCCTCATATTGCACCTTGAAAGCAAACTATAAGAACCCATGAGGATTGTTGAGTCATGATAGTGGGAAGATGCTCTGGGCCTTTGGGGCTCACTGACTGAAAAGAGAAGCCGTTTCTGGGCTTTGGGGGTGTTCTGGAGACCTGGCCCACTCACAGGACAGCCCTGCGTGGACTTACAGCCTTCTAAGGCCGTTGACCCGAGTAGACTTAGGAGGGTGTCACTCTGCAGGCTTCCCAGGGCCTGAAGGCAGACAGGAGGGCATGGAGCGCTAGATGAGCAGTGTTGTGCTTGCTGGGGCTTTCTGGTTGGAGCAAGTGGCTTTGCTCTTGCCTTCGCAGCCAGTGGAACAGAGCAGGTGGCAGGACCAGCACTTTTCTCAGGCCTGAGCTCTCACCTGCAGGGCATTCTTGGTTCTACCCTCCAGAGCCTTTGGGGGAGCTTTGAGAGCCAGGGTCGGTGTCACCTAACACTGGCAAGAAGCCAAAACCCCGCTGAACATTTTGTGCTCTCAGGGAAGATTGTGCCACCTTTTAAACAAAAAAAGTTTAAAAAACCTAAGATCTTCACATGCATATATTTTTCTTTCTTAGATGGGGATGTGGGAGCGGTGTGTGTCCTCTGTGTGTGTGCATGTATTTGAGGGGGGGGGGTCTCAGTGAAAGGAGGGAAGGCAAATGAGAAGCTTTCAGTTGTCTTAATGCAGCCAAATAAACTTGTGAAGCTATGAAATCTCAAAATCAGCAAGGCAGCTGAAATGTATAATATGTAGACAATTTCATAAGTTGGGGTGTGGGTTTGGGGTTTTTTTTTTCCTCCTCTCAGCTTTGAGGAACACCAAGTGGGGTGCTGTAAACATTCAGTGCAGGGGGGCCGGTAGATTTCTGCGCCTGCGGCTGGGTCAGCCAACTCCTTGGGGTCTTGCTCTACTGACTGTCCACACAGAACTGTGGCTTGTTCCAGACAGCTGCCTTCTACCACGGGGTGCCAAACACCACCCTCGAGTTCTCCCCCTGGAATGGGGGGGGGGCTCTGAATGGAGTAGAATTGAGCCAGCAGGAGGATCAGGAGAAAGACACCCTGATGCTGAGTCCAGCCACCCAGAGACAGCTGCTGGGGGGGCTTGCTGGGAAGAAAGAGAGATTCCCGGGGAGTTGTGCCCTTGGAAATCAAAGCACTCCATGTCCCAAAGCTAGAGAGCCCCTGCTTCCCCACCATTCATTTTGGCCTCTCAGAAAGGGAGGGGGGAGGGGGGTGGAGGAACAGAGTCCCAGAGAAGCCCTGGGTTTCCCGCTCCTTCGGTCCCTGGCTGGTTGCAAGAGAGGGTGACCAGCCATCACTGGGGGAGGGGGGGGAGATCACATGCTGTACTTAAAGCTCCTTTTTTGTAATCTTGGATTCTCTGGTTGCTCCGATTATAATTAAAAAAGCAAAACTTTGTTGGAATAGTCTCGTGTGGAGTTTCTTTTTCATTGTGTGGGAAATAACATCTACTGCCTTTTTCCAAAACCGGGTGGGTGGGGGGCGACCTGGCCCATTTTCCTGAGTTGTGAATATCAGATGTTGCATCCTTGTCCTCCCCCCCTTCTGTTTAACAAAAGACGCTCTGGGAAACCATCTCCACTTGATTAGTGATTCAGACAGAAGGTGACTCTTTGCCAGCTCTGAGTTGGGAAATACTTGGGGATTTGGGGGTGGAGACTGGGGAGGGCAGGGCCCCCGGAGGTCATAAGGCCATGCAGTCCATCCTCCAGAGCAGCCATGTTCTCCAGGGGGATGAACTGATCTTTGAGGCTTGGATTCTGGGATCTCTAGGCCCCACCAGGAGGTTGGCAACCCTCATTAAGCACCTGTGGATTCTCCACAGTTGGATTTTTCTTTGTTTGCCTGTTCCCATCTCTCCTGAGCATGGGCCCCACGGCCTTTCCACCCCAGTGGCTCTACTGAATCCCTTCTCTTCTATGAAGTAAAGCATCGTCTCTGGCTTCTTTAGAAGACTGACCTCTGAGCTTCGCATCATGAAAAATATCATACTTATCGAGCATGTGCTAAGTTCAAAGCACCGGGGGGGGCATCATTTGGGAGAAGCTGGGCTCTGCTCAGTGTTCAGCTGCCATTTTTGCCTCAGAAAACTGGAGCTTTGTGAGGATGGAGTCTGCGAGGGCCCTCAGGAAGGGACAAGCACAAAGCGTCTTCAATGGAGGAGATTTACCTTTGAACGAAAATCTCAATCGAAGACACTTTGTGCTTGGTGTGCTTGTCCCTTCCTGAGGGCCCTCCCCAGACTCCATCCCCACAGATCTCCAGTGAGAGGGAGCCCACAGCGGACCTCCGGGGCACAAGGCACTGGACGGAAAGGGGAGGGGAGGGGACTGGAGGTTTCTGGGACCTCTCCCCTACCCCTGTCTGTAGGGGGTTCAATAAAAAAGCCTACACAAGCACACAGTTTTGTGTTCACATACATGAGGACGTGCATGGACCCACAAAGCTGCCTTCTACTGAATGAGAACCTTGGTCCATTGAGGTCAATAGCACCTGCTCACACAGACTGTGGCTCTTGAGAGAGGTAGAACAAAGCAGTAGACAAGTGCACCTTTAACTATATTTTATTCAGAATGGAAGCTTTCGTATGCTCTTAAGCAGACTTCATCAGACAAATGGGAATGAACGCAGCAATTCTTAATATAAGTGGGCAGTGTGGAATCATGGGAATGTTTTAGCAGATTAAAAGACTCACATTCCCATGATTCCACACCGCACACTTATATTAAGAACTGCTGCATCCATTCCCGTTTGTCTTATGAAGTCCGCTTAAGAGCATACGAAAGCTTACATTCTGAATGAAACTTAGTTGGTCTTAAAGGTGCACTTGTCTACTGCTTTGTTCTGTTGCTTCAGACCAGCACGGCTGCCTCCTGGGATCTACCTCTAGAGAGGTCTTTTGCATCGCCTTCTACTGGCCCCTCTAACGGGAGATGTTCTTGCATGCCAAGCAGATGCTCTGCCCTCCCAAGGATCGGAGAGAGAAATGCTTCCCCTTTGCTGGTGTGCCCTTCTAATGGGTAGCAGCCACGGGGGGTTCCTGTGCTCTGGGGACAGGCAATGCCAGAGGCTGATGCTACAAACTCCGGCTCCTCCGGACAGAGCAGCCAGCTTGGGTGGCCAGGCTGACGTGTGTGCCAGGGGAGTGCCAGCACAAGCATCCCCTTTGCACCGGGAGAAGATTGCAGAGAAAGCCCAGATCAGCCTCACCAGTGTGGGCAGACTTTGGCTCATACATTTAATAAGTTGTTTTTAAAAATAAAACTACTTTAAAAATAAAAGAAGAACCAGCCTAGTTCTTGTCTGGTGGGCTGCATAATGGCTGGGGCTGAGCAGGACAGTCTACCCCCACCGCCGGGGGGTGTGCAGGGCAGGTGTGGTGCCCCGCAGGGCAGTGTGCCTTTGTAGGCCTTGTTTCAAGTAACCCCTTGAGGCCGACTTCAGCCTGGAGGCATCAGCCCTGAGATTCTGGCCCCCTCGCAGACAGGTCACCTGCGCCTGGGAAATCAGGGCCTGCGCAAGGTTTGGGGCCAAGGACTTCTTTGCAACTTTGTTGTTGTGTGAAGCAGCAGCCCTACCGCAAAGCCGTCACAAGGCCACAGACACACAAGGGCTATGTTTCTTACACACACACACCCCGGCCCCCATTGTTTAAGTGTCTTCTGTTTCCGCCGCCAGCCGCCTCTAATCCCCGCCAGCCTTGATCCCAGCAGCACCACAAATGTGCTTTGGCCACGGTGTGCTTGCAAAGCAGGCAGCTTAATCAAAAGGACACGTTTGCAGCAGGTACAGAATAGCCTTTCCATGGAGATGCGGGTGTGAGTGACAGCCTCCTTGTGGCCTGTGTCCACAGAGGAGCAGCTTGCAGATTGCATTTCATGAAGGCTAAAGCATATAGACACAGAAACCTCTTTAGCTTATTAAAAAGGGCGGGGAGGGGGAGGGAGCAGAGCTGAGCATTCAAGGCTTTTGCCCGCTGTCCGCTCCTTGTGCTCCCGGGGCTGCCTCCTCCAGCCGCAGCGCCCAGCTGGAGTCTCGGGCGGTTCTGTTTGGAGGCTCCCCTCAGTGTTTGGAGGCTTCTCAAACTCATGAAGCCACGCCGGGTCCGAGTCGGAGCTGGCCTGCTCCAAGGAGGAAAGCAACAGGATGTGCCACTCTTTCCAATGGCCAATCAGGCTACAAACGTCTTCAGCTGATGCAGCCCTTCCACAGTTCTTGCTTCCCGCAATGGGAAGGACAGAGAAATTGAACGCACCAAAGAAAAATCCTGCACATTTCAAATGAATTATTTTAGAGACTTTCAGTGTGCCCTGTTAGAATTTCATTTCCTGGCTCTCTGGGGAGCATGCAGTAGGAGACAGTTCTGCAGGACAAAGGGGAATGCATTTTCCTCCCAGCCTCCCTCCAAGGAGAGTCAGTGGGGTGGTGGCAGGGTGGAAAGGTTGCCTAGACCCAGAATGTCAGTTGCGGATCTGAGAGACACAGGTTGAAGGCCCAGCCCAGACCTCAGGGGCTCTGGCGTAAGCACAGACAAGTGCCCTGGAGAAGGCCATCCTGGGAGAAGCCCAGCAGACGTCCTTCCTGGAGAACCTGGGAAGCAGCCCATCTTAAAGAGCCAAGTTTGGGGACAAGTGATGCTCTGTATTCTTGGTGCTTGGGAGGGGCAACAGTGTGAGGACTTCTAGTGTCCTGGCCCCACTGGTGGACCTCCTGATGGCACCTGGGTTTTTTGGCCACTGTGTGACACAGAGTGTTGGACTGGATGGGCCACTGGCCTGATACAACATGGCTTCTCTTAGGTTCTTATGTTCTTAAGTGACGTCCCTGTCCTGAAGGACAGCCAGCGTGGAGTTGCTTCCTCTCTGCAGTAGCAGACAGAAGAGAACCAGGCTTGATATGATCAACCTAAGCCAATTTGTCTGGTCCAAAGTTACTGAAGACAAGGGGGAGCAACATGGCTACCCCATCATGCTATGGCTGCTGGTGAATTCCCCAGGCTTGGCTGAGGCAGAGACCAAGGGCTGGAGCAGAAACACCTCTAGGCTGAGCTAACCAAGTTCATACAACTTGGGCTGAGCCAAACATTTACAGCAGATACCTTAGGTGTGGGGAGATTTCACAGCCACCACTCTCTTGAACTGGTTCATTGATTTGTAATTTGTAGTAGGGATGCCAGCAGCCTGCTCATGGGACCTGGGGAGCCCCTAGAATTGCAGCTCCTCTCCAGACTACAGGAGAATGTGGATGCTTTGGAGGGTGGGCTCTGGCTGCGGCATTGCACCCACCGTGTCCTCAAGCTCCACCCTCAAATCTCCAGAAGTTCCTCAAGCTGGAGCTGGCAACCTGAACCCCTCATCAGCAGCTGCGGGGACCTGGCAACCCTAATCCTTAGTAATGACCCCCACCCCCCCCCCCCCCCGTTTATGCTGGAAATGCTTGCTTGAGAACTTTGTTTTGCGCAGAACTAGCAAATGCTTTGCTGGATCAGACTAGAGGCTCCTCTGCTCAAACATTTGGTTGGTCTCTGCCGAGCCAGGGGCTTTTATTGCTTTTGTTGTGTCCTGCTGAGCACAAAGAGATGCCCATCTTTCCGACAGCCCCCTTAATGCTCAGGAAAAGGTTCTATTTGGTGGACTTCTGACCATCAGATGGAAGAAACTTATGGACAGAATTTGTCCTTTGCGCCTTAAAATTAAGGGGGGAGGTGGGGCTGAGCCATAAAGGGTGCAGCAAAGTGTAGAATTATGTTCCTGTATTTATTTTGCGGCCTGGAAAATGAGATTTTAGGGCAGCATAACAAGGGTAGGGTGCCAGCCTCTGACAATTGATTTGGCTCATGCTCCGAATACAGTATAAGCACTTAAGCGTCACTGATTGGTAAGTTTTTTACATCAATATAAAAACTTAAGAATTTTCTAATTCCATTCAGCTTTGTGGTATGTCTGGTTGTTATTATCTTGGTTTATTCCAGAACGAGAGAGAAGATGTTGCAGAAGAACATTAACATTGGGTTGGTACTAGAGGCTGGTAGCCCTGGAAGAAAGATTGGCATGTGGGCAGCAGGATTGGTGGCAGGGTGGAAAGGCTATGCGGGGGGAGGGGAGAAGGGGGGAACCAAGGGGGGCAGGAGTATTTTTAAAAAGCTGTCAGGAAGTGTACAAAAAGTGAGGGGAAGGGGGCTAACAAAGGGCAAGAGAAGAGAAGAGGAAAGGCATGGAGGGGGAGAACAGGGGTGGCTGCCCCTCCCCATCCCCCTTGCTGCCCTCATGGCCACCGACCTTCCTCAGAACAGCCTGATCTTGATCCGTACAAGTGAAGACTGGAGGAACTGATCTGTAGAATCCTAGAGTAGGAAGGGACCTCCAGGATTATCTAGTCCAACCCCCTGCACAATGCAAGAACTTCACAAATACCTCTCCTCCCCCCCACACACACACCCAGGGACTCCTGCTTCAAGCCCAAAAAATGGCAAAAAAAAAAAATCCTCTCCAGGATCCCTGACAAATCTGGCCTGGAGAAAGATGGCTGCCTGACCCCAAAGTGACCCTCAGCATTTCCCTGGACATGTAAGAAGGGGCCATGAGAACAGCACTGGTGCAGCCCTCCCTGCCCTCCCTCCCTCCCATGATCTGCCTAAGTTCACAGGATCAGCATTACTGTCAGATGGCCATCTAGCCTCTGTTTAAAAACCTCCAAGGAAGGAGAGCCCACCACCTCCTGAGGAAGCCTGTTCCACTGAGGAACCACCCTAGCTGTCTGGAACTTCTTCCTGAAGTTTGCCCAAAAACTCTTAAATTAATTTCAACCCATTGGTTCTGGCCTGAGTTTCTGAGGCAACAGAAAACAATTCCACACCATGCTCTACATGACAGTCCTTCAAGTACTTGAAGATGATCATATTGCCTCTTAATTGTCTCCTCTCCAGGCTAAACATGCCCAGCTCCTGCAGCCTTTCCTTGAAGGACTTGGTCTTGAGATCCCTCACCCTCTTTGTTGCCCTCCTCTGACCACGTTCCAGCTTGTCTGTGTCCTCCTTAAATTATGGTGCCAAAACCATTCAAAAAACCACTGTAAACAAAGCTCCACATTAAGACTCTCTGACCTCCTCCTAATGCAGCCATGTGACAAAATAAAGCATGTCCCGTCCCGTTCCCCCCCCCCCCCCCGCTCCCACACAGACACCTTTGGCCATGGAAGAGCCCAGCAAGATCCCAAGAGATTTCTGTGAAGCAGCCCCATGGGCAGTCCCAGTGCCCGGTGATGGGAGTGGGGGCAGCAGGTGCAGCCATTTGCCAGGTGTGTTTGGGGCATCTGATTCTAGAGCTGGAGAAAAGGGCTGCTTTGGAGGGGGGCTCCATGGGGGCATTACACCCAAACCCTCCCCTCCCCAGGACCCACCCCTCTCCAACCTCCAGGGATTTCCCAGCCCCCAGTTGGAAATGCTGGGGGGACCAAGATAGACACACACACAGAGAGAGAAGCAGGGTTCCTGCAAGAACTGATTCACCCTTCTGCCCATGTCCTCTTTGCTCACCCCAACCTGCACTGGGAAATACCTGGAGATTGGGGGGGGGAGGTGGAGCACC
This sequence comes from Heteronotia binoei, assembly GCF_032191835.1. Taxonomy (NCBI): domain Eukaryota; kingdom Metazoa; phylum Chordata; class Lepidosauria; order Squamata; family Gekkonidae; genus Heteronotia; species Heteronotia binoei. The sequence continues at coordinate 4,418,741 of NC_083233.1, forward strand.
AGGGGAGGGGCCTCAGCAGAGTATAAGGCCAGAGCATCCAACGTCCAAGGCTGTCATTTCTCAAGGGGACCTGTTCTCCTGCAGCCATCCCAGAAGCCCTTCCATCATGCCTGGTTATTATGCAGTGGGGAGTGAAAAGCACAGCTGGGGCTCATCCCTGACACAGTTTGACCAATCACTGTCCTGCTATGCCCCTAGGAGGCTTTCCTCCTCCTTTCTCCCCCCCCCCCTCCATTCCTCTGCAAAGCTGCCCGAAGGGAAGATTCAGTTCCGCACCACCAGCAGCCGAGGGCTTGCCAGGGAACTCGCTTTCTGCCAGGGATTCAGTTTCTTGAAGCATCATCTCTTCTGCATGGGCTTTGAATACAAAGATGCCTCCACAGCACCAGGCAGCCAGTCCATCCAGTTCAGTCTTGTCTCCTCTGACTGGCAGCAGCTCTCCTCCTGGGTCGGCCCTTCACTTGATACGGCTCCTTCACCCTTCTGTGCCCACCCCCAGGGAGGTCCTAGCCCAAAGCCCAGATCAGGCCTTCCCAAGGTTGGCAATGCTACCCCCAATGCACAGATAATTGGGGGGGGGGGAGGTTCTTGCTTTGACAGGCAGTTGCCAGGAAGAGATCTGTAGCCTCCCTCTCTCCCAAGTCAATGTCAGGCTCTGTAACTCTATCATGCTGAAATTATAAAATACTAACCAAATGGACTCTCCATACTAACCCACAGCCTTTTGTTATATTGTAGCTAGCATGCATATCAAAGAGGGGACGTCTGAAGTGTTAACTTTGTTTAGGTTGTAAAAAGAGCAAAGGAATGCGACCATTAGTAGATACCACGGTCGGCCAGCATCTTCCCAGAGGCAAAGAGATAAGCGGAAGCTCTCGTGTGAAAGTTTGCACCTTCACTCCCCTTTGTTTTGAGAATAGTGGCTTTGTTTAGATATTGCTTTGATGTAGATTCCATAAGACTAAGAGACACCCATGCCCAGGTATTAGTCTCAACTTTTGTATCCAGCTATGAGTTTCCAATAAAGCATACATTGTTTCAATGAATACTGCCTTGAGTCTCCATCGCCTGACATTATCATCATTTGAGTAGCAAACTTCCATCGGTATCATAATGCCCCTGTATAAATCAATGGTGCGGTCTCATTTGGAGTACTGTGTACAATTCTGGTTACCACACTTATTAAAGCATTAGAAAAAGTGCAGGAAAGGGCAACTAGAATGATTAAACAGTTAGAACACTTTCCCTATGAAGAAAGGTTAAAACACTTGGGTTTTTTGTTTTTGGCCCTGTGTGACCCAGAGTGTTGGACTGGATGGGCCATTGGCCTGATCCAACAGGGCTTCTCTTATGTTCTTATGTGACCCAGAGTGTTGGACTGGATGGGCCATTGGCCTGATCCAACAGGGCTTCTCTTATGTTCTTATGGCTACACCTGGTACATTTTAAGCTACTTTGTTCCCAGGCTGCATCCATAACAGGGAATAAAAAACAAAACATTTAAAGTGGCATTTTGCTCCAAAGACAACTGCCTTGTAACCTGCAAGAACCTGCAAGACAAGAACTCGTGGGCATTCGATGAAATTGCTGAGCAGACAGGTTAAAATGGATAAAAGGAAGTACTTCTTCACCCAAAGGGTGATTAACATGTGGAATTCACTGCCACAGGAGGTGGTGGCGGCCACAAGCATAGCCACCTTCAAGAGGGGTTTAGATAAAAATATGGAGCACAGGTCCATCAGTGGCTATTAGCCACAGTGTGTGTGTATATATAAAATTTTTTGCCACTGTGTGACACAGAGTGTTGGACTGGATGGGCCGTTGGCCTGATCCAACATGGCTTCTCTTATGTTCGTATGTTCTTCTGCAAGCTGTCATGACAAATTAAGCAAAAACTTCTGTTTGACCTGTTCTTGAGCCTTTCTGGAGGAAAAATTTAGGCTGCTAGGCAGGAGACTTAAGGCCAGGACCTCCAAGGTAGCCTTCTCAGAAGTGCTACCTGTTTCATGTGCAAGACTGGAGAGACAGGCACAAATTAGAAGTTTCAATGTGTGGATGAGACAATGATGTAGGGAGGAAGGGTTTAAGTTTGTTAGGCACTGGGATGCTTTCTGGAACAAGCGGGAGCTGTACAAAAGAGATGGTCTCCACTTGTCCCCAGATAGAACCAGGCTGCTGGCGCTTAAAATCAAAAAGGTGACAGAGCAGTTTTTAAACTAAATCTTGGGGGGAAACTGACAGGAGATGAAATGTCTCTGGTTTGGGAGGACTCATCTCAAAGAGATGAAGGGTTAGCTGTTACTTTTCTACTGGGTAATGGATCAGAGTTGTCCACTGAGATGGTGACAAACAGTATGGACTGTCCTCCAAAGTCTCAAGGCAGCAGGAGGAAGGTTGTGGGCCTAACTTGCCTGGGAAATCATAGATGTTTGTATACAAATGCTCAAAGTAAAATTGGTGAGTTGGAATGTTTAGTGTTGGGGGAATACATAGACATTGTGGGAATTTCAGAAACTTGGTGGAATGAGGAGAATCAGTGGGACACGGTGATTCCTGGATATAAGTTATATTGGAAGGGTTGGCGGTGGGGTGGCTCTATGTCAGAGAGGGTATACAGTCCAGTAAGACTGAGGTCAGAGAATTAGATTCCCTTCTAGTAATGCTTTGGATCGAAATAGAGGGCCCAAAAGGAAATTTAACTATGGGAGTTTGTTATCGCTCACCGAATCAAAAGATAGAGGACGATTATAATATGATGAAAGGATTCAAGATAGTGGCTAAACATAAAAACTGTGTCATAATAGGTGATTTTAACTACCCACAGATTGATTGGGTCAATATGTGTTCTGGTCGAGAGAAAGAGATTGAGTTTCTGGACGCTCTCAATGACTGTGCTATGGAGCAGATGGTCACAGAACCTACCAGGGGTGGGGCGATCCTGGATTTGGTCCTAAGTAATGCCCAAGACTTGGTGAGAGATGTAAAAGTGATTGCACTGCTTTGGAGCAGTGACCATAACGTTATTGATTTCACCATAAGTATAAATTAGGGAGTTGCCCCAAAAGACCAGCACAACCATGTTTAACTTTAAAAGGGGTAAATTCTCTGAGATGAGGAGGCATGTGAAGAGGAAACTGAAAGGTAAATACAGTCAAAACCCTTGTGGAAGCTTGGAAGCTATTTAAAACTACAATCCTAGAGGCTCAGATAAAATATATACCACAAATTAGGAAAGGCACAAACAGGTATAAGAAAAGGCCTGCATGGTTAACAAACAAAGTAATAGAAGCTGTAAAAGGTAAGAAGGACTCCTTTAAGCGGTGGAAAGCTAGTCCAAGTGAGATTAATAAAAGAGAACACAGGCTGTGGCAAATCAAATGCAAGACTGTGATCAGGCAGGCGAAAAGGGACTATGAGGAGCATATTGCAAAAAACATAAAGACCAACAATAAAAATTTCTTCAAATATATTAGAAGCAGGAAACCAGCCAGGGAGGCAGTGGAGCCCTTGGATGACCATGGGGTAAAAGGATTACTGAAGGAGGATAGGGAAATGGCTGAGAAGCTGAATGCATTTTTTGTCTCCGTCTTCACGGTGGAAGATGAGAAGTGTTTGCCTGCTGCAGAACCACTAATTTTGGAGGGGGTGTTGAAAGACCTGAGTCAGATTGAGGTGACAAGAGAGGAGGTCCTACAACTGATTGACAAATTAAAAACTAATAAGTCACCAGGTCTGGATGGCATACATCCAAGTGTTCTGAAAGAACTCAAAAGTGAACTTGTGGATCTCCTGACAAAAATATGTAATCTTTCATTGAAATCTGTCTCCGTTCCTGAAGACTGGAAGGTAGCCAATGCCACCCCCATCTTTAAAAAGGGTTCCAGAGGCGATCCAGGAAATTACAGGCCAGTCAGTCTGACTTCAATACCGGGAAAGTTGGTAGAAACCATTATCAAGGACAGAATGAGTAGGCACATCGATGAACACAAGTTATTGAGGAAATCTCAGCATGGGTTCTATAAGAGAAGATCTTGCCTCACTAAGCTGTTACAGTTCTTTGAGGGGGTAAACAAACATGTGGTCAAAGGGGACCCAATAGATGTTGTTTACCTTGACTTCCAGAAAGTCTTTGACGGGGCACCATTGAAAGCGGCACGCCGAGTCAGAAGCCTGGGAGTCCTACTGGAGCATTCATTATCAATGGAGGCCCAGATAGCAGCCGCTGCCAAGTCAGCTTTTTTTCACCTGAGGCGGGCAAGGCAGTTGGCTCCCTTCCTAGAGCATCAGGACCTGGCAACAGTGATGCACGCAACGGTCACCTCGAGACTAGATTACTGTAATGCCCTCTACATGGGGCTGCCTCTGTGCCGAACCCGGAAGCTGCAGCTAGTGCAGAACACGGCTGCCACACTGTTGCTGGGGTTCCCAAAGTGGGAGCACATACAGCCGGGGCTGCGTGAACTGCACTGGCTGCCAGTTACATACTGGATTCGTTACAAAGTGCTGGTTATTACCTATATGGCCGAGGACCTGCCTACCTTAGGGACCGTCTCTCCCCATATGAACCCCAAAGAGCACTGAGGTCAGCAGGGAAGAACCTGCTGACCATCCCCAGGCCAAAAGAGGTAAAACTTCAGAGCACCCATACTCGGGCTTTCTCTGCTATGGCCCCACAGCTATGGAATCAGCTTCCAGAAGAAATGCGGGCCCTGCGGGACTTTGAACAGTTCCGCAGGGCCTGCAAGACCACCTTGTTCCGAATGGCCTTCACCGACTGAAACTGCTAAACTGCTAAGTAACCTTGCAAGTGATTATAGCACCAATATATTAATGTTTTTGTTTTTAGAATTTTAATAGATTTTAATCAATTGTATTTAAATTGTTATATATTGTACAATGTATGCATTAAGTTTTTGTTGTTAGCCGCCCTGAGCCGCTTCGGCGAGGAGGGCGGGATACAAATAAAATGTGATGATGATGATGATGATGATGATGATGATGATGATGATGATGATGATGATGATGATGATGATAAAGTTCCTCATCAAAGGCTCCTTAGTAAGCTTGAGAGACATGGAGTAAAAGGACAGGTCCTCTTGTGGATCAAAAACTGGCTGAGTAATAGGAAGCAGAGAGTGAGTATAAATGGGCAGTCTTCGCAGTGGAGGACAGTAAGTAGTGGGGTGCCACAGGGCTCAGTACTCTTGGGTCCCATGCTCTTTAACTTGTTCATTAATGTTTTGGAGTTGGGAATAAGCAGTGAAGTGGCCAAGTTTGCAGATGACACTAAATTGTTCAGGGTGGTAAGAACCAGAAAGGATTGTGAGGCACTCCAAAGGTTTCTGTTGAGGCTGGGAGAGTGGGTGTCAACGTGGCAGATGAGCTTCAGTGTGGCCAAGTGCAAAGCAATGCACATTGGGGCCAAAAATCCCAGCTACAAATACAAGTTGATGGGGTGTGAACTGGTAGAGACTGACCAAGAGAGAGATCTTGGGGTCATGGTAGATAACTCACTGAAAATGTCAAGACAGTGTGCAATTGCAGTAAAAAAGGCTGGGAATTATTAGGAAGGGAATTGAAAACAAATCAGCCAGTATCATAATGCCCCTGTATAAATTGATGGTGCGGTCTCATTTGGAATACTGTGTACAATTTTGGTCACTGCACCTCAAAAAGGATATTATAGCATTGGAAAAAGTGCAGAAAAGGGCAATTAGAATGATTAAAGGTTTGGAACACTTTCCCTATGAAGAAAGGTTAAACTGCTTGGGGCTCTTTAGCTTGGAGAAGCATCGACTGCGGGATGACATGATAGAGGTTTACAAGATTATGCATGGGATGGAGAAAATAGAGAAAGAAGTACTTTTCTCCCTTTCTCACAATACAAGAACTCAGGGGCATTCAATGAAATTGCTGAGCAATTGGGTTAAAAAAGATAAAAGGAAGTACTTCTTCACCCAAACGGTGATTAACATGTGGAATTCACTGCCACAGGAGGTGGTGGTGGCTACAAGCATAGCCAGTTTCAAGAGAAGATTGGATAAAAATATGGAGCAGAGGTCCATCAGTGGCTATTAGACACAGTATATTATTATTGGAACTGTCTGGGCAGTGATGCTTTGTATTCTTGGTACTTGGGTGGGGGGCAGAGGGGAAGGGCTTCTAGACCCACTTGTGAACCTCCTGATGGCGCTTGGGTTTGGGGGGGGTTTGGCCACTGTGTGACACAGAGTGTTGAACTGGATGGGCCATTGGCCTGATCCAACATGGCTTCTCTTATGTTCTTATGTTCTCTTATGTTCATACCTTGAATAGAACTTTCTTGGTCTGATCTGAAAGCTGCCGCTGATCTGAACAGAAGAACCTAAGAGAAGCCACGTTGGATCAGGCCAAAGGCCCATCCAGTCGAACACTCTGTGTCACACAGTAGCCAAAAAACCAGGTGTCATCAGGAGGTCCATCAGTGGGGCCAGGACAGTAGAAGTCCTCACACTGTTGCCCCCCACCAAGCACCAACTGCCCCAGACAGTTTCAACAATATGCTGTGGCTAATAGCCACTGATGGATCTCCGCTCCAGATGTTTATCCAATCGCCTCTTAAGAACAGAAGAGAAGCCCTGTTGGATCAGGCCAATGGCCCATTCAGTCCAATACTGTGTCACACAGTGGCCAAAAAACCCGGGTCCATCAGTGCAACCAGGACACTAGAAGGTAAATCAGTAGAGGCCAATTGGCAAATTGGCATCCCTACAAAAGGAATGCCACAATCTGTGTGACTGCCCCGAAGATTATGTACCACACACATTCTACTGAAAGCATTCACAGTTCCCCTGCCACTCATTTCTCAGCTAAGGAGCAAACATTCTTCCACTTCCTTTTTTATGTGCTGGGTGTGTAATTTAATGTAAACTTGGAAGATTTCCAGCCGACATCTATAATATCTACACTTTTAATCTATAAAACATGCCTATGCTATATTTTATCTTGTTGAGCTTTGACTTATCATTTTATTGTAGGTTTTAACTGTTTTATTGTGTCTGTAATCCACCCTGAGCCTGTCTTGGGAAAGGGCAGAATATAAATTCATTAAATCAATCAATCAATAAAAAGTGGCCACAAAATGTCAGCCTTCTGGACTGCCCACATCGTCTTTTCACTTTTTAAAGCCCCGCTCTTCTTCCAAGCAGCTACACAGGTCTCCCTTCCCATCTCATCCTCCAGACAGTGGGGGATTTGAAACTGGATCTTCCAGACCGGAGACCAGCAATATGGCCCCAGCTCTTAAGCATAGGTGAATGTCCTCAGTTACGCCTTCGTGGGAGAAGCCCAGCATGAATCATCCCATGATGTCTGTTGCTGCTGTGGAAGTTAAAGATGCAGCCTTAATTAACTATCCCCATGACTCTTCTTGGAGCATGAGTGAATTTCCAAGTGCCTTAATTTGTCTCTTCAACACGGGTTGCCAGCCTCCAGGTGGGCTGGAGACAAAGCTGGCAACCCATCTTTATCTCCAGCTCTCCTTTCCATGTGACTTTTGTCAGCTACGCAGCCTCCAGGTGGGGCCTGGGGATCTCCCACTTTTACAACTAATCTCCAGCTGGCAGAGGTCAGCTCCCCTGGAGGAAATGGCTGCTTGGAAGGGTGGGCTCTAGGGCATTGTTCCATGCTGAGGCCCCTCCCCTCCCCAACCCCCCCCCTCCTGGACCCACCCCCAAAGTCTCCAGGTATTTTCCAACACAGACCTGGCAATAGTGTCTTAAACTAATTTTATTGAAATGTTGCAGGCACTGCAGAAGCACAGGCCCTGCTCACCTTCCCAGCTCCCATCAGTTGTGACTTCTGCCAAAGACGGGCCCAGTCAAAAAGCTCCCACGGGTTGTGCACATGACCCTGGGGGGGGGGGGGTGACCCTGTCCAGAAGAGGCAATTCAGTTCATTTATTGTAATTAGCCATTGGCTGTTACAAATCTACAAAAATCTCAAGAAAAAGGAAAGTAAACTAGAAGTTAAAACATACAAAGTATCATGTAAGGTGTAACAAGGGTATAACAATGGATGCAAGACAATGGCAATAACAATAAACATGCAGGCATGAATCTAAAGGTTATCCCTTCGCCTTGCCACCTTGGCATGTGTTTTCTTTGGTGTAGTAGAGGCCATCTTCCTCTGACTTTGGCCACCCTCCAGCTGGGGCCTGGAGTCCTCCCCAAATTGCGACATTTGCAGACTACAGAATCAATCCTCTGTGGAGAAGAAGAGTGACTTCAGAGGGCAGCCGGTAGGGCAGGGGTGTCGAACCCACTTGTTATGAGGGTCAGATCTGACATAAGTGACCCCTTGTCAGGCTGGGCCACGTGGGTCATAAAATGTCATGCCAGGCAGCACAGATAGAAGCTTTATAAAGGACACAAACACAATTAAATATTTTTTTAAAAACTTGAAATAAATTAAAAGAATAGTGCTTCTGCAATATTTTGTTTATTTAACAGTTTCTGACTACTGACACTTCTTGCTTTGAATTATTGCATCAAAATCTGGAGACAATGGCTGTGTTTTAGCAATCTTGAGTATACTATTCAGGTGTTGTTCGGGGGGGGGGGGAGTGTGCAAGTTGCAAACCTACTTTTGATTACAGAAATCTCATGGCCAATGCTTTGAGCCTAAGCGCCAGGGGAAAACATGAAATGGTGGGGATTATGAGATTTTGTACATAAATTGCTTCATGTGCTGGTCGACCAAAGGAGAAAATAGAGGCTTTGCTCTGTGGATCCTGTGCGATTGAGCAAGCCTAGCAAAGCAAGCTGTTATGCAGAAGGAAGCGAGAAAGAGAGAAGGAAGCAGATGACAGTGAGATGCTCATGAGCCTGATAGGAGCTCTCCAGGGGCCTGATCCAGCCCTTGGGTTGCATGGTTGACACCCCCGCTCTAGGGCATCACAACACCGCTGACCTCCCTCTCCTCCCCAGACTCCACCCCCAGAGACACCACCCCGCAGCCCCAGGAGTTTCCCAGGCCAGAGTTGGAAGCTGTTAGTCTCAGTTTCTGGAGCCCTGGAACTATTTTGCATCATCCTTCATTTTACTGACTTCTAAATACCTTGAATCACAAACTTTATCTGTCTTGTTCTTCTGAGCCGAAGACGTAGAAGAATTAAATAATCAACCAAGACCGCTGGGCAATGATTCCAACACCAGAGTGCTTGCAAATGCCTCAACAGGCGGTGGTCTCTAACCCACTTTCTTTACAGGGAGCAAAAGAAATAATTGCATTTAATCATCAAGATTAATCCACCTTTTCAAAGAAATCTGAGGAGGTGCAATTAGTGCCCATTTGGCGGGGGAGGGGGTGGCCTGCCTGCACGTCTCGTGGTTACGGAAAACAAGGTCAGGCTCAATGCCCCCCCCCCCATTCGTGTTAAGAGGGTGGCTTTGAGGAGTCCGCCTTTTCCTGCTGTAGGATAATCTCCCTCAAAGCACATGCTGTTATAGGGTTTTTTATTTCCCATCTTGGTTTCTCCATCTCGTATACTTAGTCTAATTTAACACATTAGTCTATACAACTCTATAGAAACAGAAGACAGGCCATTTGAAGGCAACTCACCTGTCTAATGGGGGGGGGGCTTTCTGGGACCCTCACAGGGTCAGGGCTCATGGGCACCTTTGGGTTTGTGAATAGAATGTGCCGTCCTATTAGGCTGTTTTCTTTCTTTTATTTTTTTTCAGTTTCAAATTTTTTTATTAAACTATAAAACAGATACTAACAATAAACATACAGAAGCTTAAGAATTGATACAGTATAAGATCAATTTTAGAAGCTTAGATACCAGGAAAAAAAGAATTAAGAAACAATAAAATAAACATATAACATACCTACGCAGGTATTGGAAAAATTCATTACTAGTTATTTGCAGAACACAGTTATCAGTAGAAGACAAAATCGATTCACCTAGTTAAGATGCTAGGGTAACACACACACAGAGCCAGGTTTTCACAGGGCTAAATCTTACACTAAGCCCTTCTTATGGGCAAAACAGATGTGTTACCTTCAGCATTTCCAGTCTAACTAGGAGGAGTGCAATCACTGGGGACAGAAACATCTCCATAACCAGCCATGCAGGTGTTGGATTGCAGAGGGCAGGGCTGGATCGACATATTTTTTGAGTGGAGGCAAGAGTAAAAAATGCACCCCCACTCAAAAAATGGTGAGGGGGTCAGGACCAGATCTAGAGTGCTGCCTCCCCCCAAGGGGAAACCTGGGGGCTGCTTTCACCTTGGGGCTGTCCCTCTGCCTTGAGCAAGTTTGGTGTAGCGGTTAAGTGTGCAGACTCTTATCTGGGAGAACCAGGTTTGATTCCCCACTCCTCCACTTGCACCTGCTGGAATGGCCTTGGGTTATCCATAGCTCTAATAGAGAGCCAGTTTGGTGTAGTGGTTAAGTGTGCAGACTCTTATCTGGGAGAACCAGGTTTGATTCCCCACTCCTCCACTTGCACCTGCTAGCATGGCCTTGGGGCAGCCATAGCTCTGGCAGCCCCACCCACCTCACAGGGTGTCTGTTGTTGGGGAGGAAGATAAAGGAGATTGTGAGCCGCTCTGAGACTCTTTGGAGTGGAGGGCAGGATATAAATCCAATATCTTCTTCTTCCTTCCTTCCTTCCTTGGAAGCCACATGACAGCAATGCTGATCCTGTGAACTTAGGCAGATGTTGAGAAGGAGGGCAGATTTGTGATTCCCCTGCATTGTGTAGGGGGCTGGACTAGATGACCCTGGAGGTCCCTTCCAACTCTCTGATTCCCAAGGGGCCTCCTGAGGGAACGAGGAAAAACCGTGCTAGGTTTAATGTCTTTAAGGAAGTCATAAAGCACTCTGAACAAAAGGATCTAACATCAGCACTGGCCAACCTGGCAGAAACAGGCCACCCAGATAACAGCTCATTTCTTCATTAGGCAGCTTTTATACAGGCACTCTGCACTTAAAAGGAAAATCTTCAAACTTCCATACTGAGGATTATCAAGGCAATGTTAATAATAATAATAGGTAATTTTGTTTCTTTTCTCTTTTTTTGTAATTTTATTTCTCAGTTACAAACAGTTGGCCTTTTAATAGTTTTCAGAGCAATTAACTATGCAATGCTATGGGTGTTACCTAATTTTCACTTCTTTGGATTCTTGAAAAAATGTTTTCTATAATTATGTTTAATTATTCTTTGTTTTGCCACTTGACATGCAATGAAATTATATTCCAAAGTGCAAATGATGGTGCTATAATGCAAAAACCAAAACAAGCCCCAAGGTCTGAAAAAGAGTATTTTCCCCTTCCTTGGTCTTTGCCCCCCCCCCCTCGGGACAGCCTGGGCAGACAGACAGACAGTCACCCCCCCCCCCCCCCGAGTGCCCCAGAGGGGCAGCTGAGTTTCATGTCCCATGAGGCTGCCCTGCTGAGTCCTCCTCTTTGCTTCTCCTTAACGGTCCCCTTTCTTGATGGGCTGGGACCGCACCTTTGAGACCTTCCCAGTGTCTGCTGGGAGGCCCACCTGAGGCAGGCAGCCTTGGAGGGTGTGTGAAACCAGAGGGAACTCCCAGGAGAAATGGCATGAAGGAGAGGCAAGGCTGAAGCAAGAGCGCTGGGAAACACGGTGATTCTTTAATGGAGCTTTACAAAGTGACTGGTTTCATGGCCAGTCCCCTTGTTTGAACACCCAACGACCGTCACAGCAATAAGCCATTGTTTGTGTCCAGGCACAATTCAAGGTGCGGGTGTTGACCTTCAAAGCCCAATATGCAGGGCTCTTTTTGCGCAGAAACACAGTTCTGTCTAGCTTGGTGTCAGGGGGTGTGGCCTAAGATGCAAATGAGTTCCTGGTGGGCTTTTTTGGCAAACAAAGCCCTGCCAATATGGTTTGGGACCAACCAGGGCTGGTGTGTCCATTAGGCAACCTTAGCCGGTCAAAGGGTGCCAAATTAGGTGACCCCCTCCTCACCGAACAGTGGAGCCAAAGAGTGAGCAAGGAAAAAGTCTGCCAAGAAAATATCATGATGCGATGTCACCCCATGAGTTGGTAATGACCTGGTGCTTGCACAGGGGACTACCTTTACCTTTAAAAAATAAATAAATAATAAAGCCATCTTTAGAAAGCACAAGCAGGGCATCTGAAGATGCTTTGCAAGACTCAGAATGCCTCAACACGTCTGCTGGCCTGACTCTGCCTGGGACCCATCAGGACACCACAGGTGGCACCCCCTCGGACCCCACCCCCCGATTCTGCCCCGGAGCTGCCAAACGCCTCCCTCTGGCCTCTGTCTGCATTCACACACACACGAGGTCTCCCTGCATTTTACAGAATCATTTCTTCTGAATCAATGAGTGTGTATGGTAGTCAGTAATTATTTGCAATAAAGTATATTTTATGGAAAACCTTTTCAACGGAAAAATGGATTCCCTAAAGCTAGTTGTTCCAGCAGGTGTTTTTTTCCCTTCCCTAAATCCAGTTTACTGTCTCACCTTCTGCAATGGCCTCCTGTTTCAGCCCGCCTTTGGCTCCTCCCCTTCCCTCTGCAACTCTCCCATGACTGCTGGTCAAGCGGGGGCGGGGGTGGGGGAGCTCCTGTCTGCCTTTGCAGCAGCCCCGCCCTGAAGGATCGATGGGCATGAAACACCACACTGGCCCCTCCACTCAAGATGGCTTTGTTTAGCAATCTTTTCCCCATGACAACCAGGCGCTATTAAAGAATAAAAGGAATGCCCATCGTGCCATCTTGAGCAGAGTTACAACCTTGTAAGTCCAAGGAGTCAGCGGGCTTCCAGTGGCGCATCCTTGGGAGTGCAGGGTAGCTGGTCTTTGCCATGTTGCTGTGCCTTGGTGCTTGCTTTGCTTTCAAGTGCTGGTGTTCTGCAAAGAAGTTATAAGCTCCCATCATTTCTGCCTTCTTCAATGAAGCCTCTGAGCCAAAGTCAACATGGAGCAACGTCAAAGGAATCCTATGAAGCAGCAGGGTCGTGTACAACTGGAGACGCTGGGAAGGCTTCTGGCCTCCCTTTCCAAAAGGACACCAAATCATTTGTGGGGGGACTGAGGTCCAAAAGAAATGAGGAAAAGCTGATAATGTGTAGGGTTGAAGGTGGCTGCTCTTTTTCTGAAATCCAACCCAGAGATGTTCTGCAACACCGCAATAGTCCGAGGAACTTCTTAGAGAGCAGTGTCTATTTTTTTCCATTCCCCCGTCTGTTTCTTAACTTCTGCTCTGGGCACATGTGTTGGGGCCTCTCTGACGCTGCCACAGGGTTTGTTCCAACTCAAGAGACAAGAATCAGGCTCCAGAGAAGCCCGGCAGGGACTGGAGAAGAGCCTTTCATGTGGTTGAGAGGAACGGAAGGTGGGGGAGGGGAGCGGCAGCCTCCATCCTAATGAAAGGAATTTGGGACGGAGGAAGAGAAGCAACAACAAGAATGCCATTAGTGGGGATCAAATATACTTACAGGTTCCAAATCATGGCTTGTCTTGAGGTGGTATAAACTTCCTCTTTTAAAAACGAATAATTTAGATCAATACCTTTGCCAAGAAACAACCACAGCTGCAGAGCTCGGGGGCACGCCGGGAGGGCCCCGCTCAGCAGGTGTCAACAGCTTGCCACTTCCCCCCTCCTTGACCCAAAGGGAGGGGAGGGCGGATGGAGCTGCCCTGCCAAGGGACTGGCCCACAGGGCAGCTGTGCTGTGGAGCTCCGAGGAGTGGAGCCACGAGCCCTGCCCATCCGACCCCCCTCCAGCAGGCCAGGAGTCCCTCTGCCTCCCCTGTGCTGCGCCCCCCAATGCTCCTCCAAGGCCCCGCAGGGCGTGTCGGGGAGGCTCCTGGGGGAAGCGGGGAGGCCCCACAGGAAACAGACCTTGGCAGCGGGGCGGTGGGTGGAGGGAGTGCCTAAAAGAAAAGGAAAGCAGAGAGATGGGGAGTTAAAAAATGCTGTAGAGACCGAGGTCACTGCCCTCTTTAAGGAGCACCTTTCGTGACCAGCCTGCCTGTATGCCAGACAGACCCCAATCTGGGTGGGGGAGGGAGAAGCCCCTCCCATCAGGAGCTGGCCAAAGACTGACGACCCTGCCTGCCTCCCACCCCTGGGCAGTTCTAACGTCATGGAGTTGGAAGGGACCTCCAGGGTCATTTTGTCAAACCCCCTGAACAATGTAGAAAATTCACAACTACCTCCCACCCCACAGCCCGTGACCCCTCTCCATGTCCAGAAGATGGCAAACACACACACACACCCTCCAGGGTCCCTGGCCCAACTGGCCTGGAGAACAATTGCTGCATGGCCTGGAGCCAAAGTGGCCCTCAGCATTCCCTGGGTGTGTCGGAAGGGCCACGAGAACCAAGAAGCAGCTACCAGGGGAGTGGGGAGCTCTCCCTCATGGGCAACCTTTAAGCAGCAGCTGGACAAACACTTCTCAGGGATGCTTTAGGTCAGGGCTGGCCAAACTGTGGCTCTTTCACACATACCGTGTGGCCACACCCCATCGGCCAGTTTGGAGAAGGCTTTTTCATCTTTAAGTCACTTTGTCAAGCCAAGCCACCCAGTGAAGCCAGTGGCTTGGGGAATGCATTTAAACTTGCTTTCTTTCCACCTCTCCCTCCCCATCTATTTGCTTTCTTTCCTTCCTTCCTTCCTTCCTTCCTTCTCTCAAACATTTGATGTTCATGTCTTGCAGCTCTCAAACATCTGACTTTTATTCTATGTGGTTCTTACATTAAACAAGTTTGGCCAGCCCTGCTCTAGGCTGATCCTGCATTGAGCAGGGGGTTGGACTAGATAGCCTGTCTGGACCCTTCCAACTCTATGAAGGAGAGCCCCCCACCTCCTGAGGAAGCCTGTTCCACTGAGGAACTGCTCTGTCATGAAGTTCTTCCTAATGTTTAGCTGAAAACTCTTTTGATTTAATTTCTACCGACTGATTCTCATCCAGCCTTCTAGGGCTATAGAAAACAACTCCACACCACTGTCTCTATCAGGGGTGGCTAACGGTAGCTCTCCAGATGTTTTTTGCCTACAACTCCCATCAACTCCAGCCATTGGCCATGCTGGCTGGGGCTGATGGGGGTTGTAGACAAAAAACATCTGGAGAGCTACCATTGGCCAACGCTGGTTATATGACAGCTCTTCAATTACTTGAAGATGGTGATATATCACCTCTCAATCATCACCTCTCCAGGCTAAACATGCCCTTCAGCCTTTCCTGATAGGACTTGGTCTCCAGACCCCTCACCAACTTTGTTGCCCTGCTCTGGACACGATCCAGCCTGTCTATAGCCTTCTTAAATTGTGGTGCCCAAAACTGAACACAGTACTCTAGGTGAGGTCTAACCAGAACAGAGTAAAGTGGTACTGTCATTTTGCATGATCTGGAGACTATACTGTTGATACAGCTTTTTTAGCAGACCACATCCCACTGCTGGCTCAAGTTCATTGTATGGTCCTCTGAGACCCCTAGATCAGGGGTGTTCAACATGTGGCCCAAGGGCCAAATCAGGCCCCCAGAGAGCTCCTATCAGGCCCCCAAGCAATTGGCTGTCATCTGCTTCCTTTTCTCTCTCTCTCCCTCTTGCTTCTTTCTGCATCACAGCTTGCTTTGCAAGGCTGTCTCAATCATACAGAAGCTACAGAGCAAAACCTCTTATTTCCTCAACTGACTGAGGCACCTCCTGCTTTATATCCTGTATACCTTCTAACAGATTTAACCTGCAGGGTTTTATGCCAGACACAAAGGGCGTTTTCGCACTGACCTTTTACTGGCACGACCACCCTCCTCACGCCGGCGGATCTGCAGGGATTTCGCACCAGAAGCGCCGGCGCAGCCAAAAGAGCCGGCTACTTCCGTCGCGAAACCCGCTCAAACGTTTTCCTGCTTCTTGGCGGTTTCCGTTTGAGCTGGTTTCGCGACGGAAGTTGCCGGCTCTTTTGGCTGCGCCGGCGCTTCTGCTGCGAAATCCCTGCAGATCCGCCGGCGTGAGGAGGGTGGTCGCGCCAGTAAAAGGTCAGTGCGAAAACGCCCAAAGTGATCTAATACTGATTCGATCACTAGAGGGGGCAAATCACATCTGGAACAGGAAAACCTCTCTGAAGTAGCAGGAACACACAAGCAAGAAAAATGAGTATGTGGGAAAGTAAAAGATAAGCCATGACTCCATGCCTCTTTATTGATCCTGAAGTCTTGTTAAAGAGGGTGGGCTATTCCCCTCTCTCTTCACTTCAAAGTCTGGCATTTACGGATCTGCAGTCTCCAAGAGGATCAGAAGCCTAAGAACCGCAGCCCTTAACACTTAGCCCTGGCAGCTAAGGGGGGCTTGTGGAGAGGAAGGAGAGGCAGGAGTCAGGCTGGACTCTCCCCTTACCAGACAGTCACATCCAGGCCCACGGCAGCTGCACCACAAGCCAGCCTCTCTCAAATGGCCAAGCCTTTGTCTCACCTGTGTTCCTTCTTCCTGACTCCTCAGCTCAGCTGTGATTCCAGTGCCTGAACTCCCACAATGCAGCTCTCTTAATATGCTGCAGGAACAACACGCAGGAGCGACTGCTGGTGCAACTGTGGCAAAGAGCTTCAGTCCCTTCCTCTAGAAAGGAATAGCTGCTTTGCCCCCTTCAGTCTCCCCTACCAAGGAAGGAGGTCTGGACAAGACCATGAGCCTTTCACTGGAGCTGCCCAAACAGCCCGATCAGAACTTGAGCCAGACAACATGCCAGAGGTTTTCCAAGGTGCGTCACCTGCTGCTGTCAAGAAATCTGGATCAGGGCGGCTCAGTGGGGCTGTTATTATTAGATCTGCCAGTTTCATTTGATATGGTTGACCAACAGCTACTGTCTAGCCACCTTGCCGACATGGGGATCTGGGGGTCCGCCTTGCAGTGGTTGGCCTCCTTTCTCCAAGGTCAGGGACAAAGGGTGGTGATAGGGGAAGAATGATCCCAAAGGCACCCACTTATATGTGGTGTGCCACAAGGTGCGGTTCTGTCCCCGAAGTTATTTAACATCTATATGTGCCCCTTGTCAGGAGGTATGGGCTGGTGTGTCACCACTATGCAGATGACACCCAGCTCTATCTACTGATGGGTAGCCAGTCTGACTGTACCCCTGAAAATCTAGGCCGGGCTCTTCAAGCCATCGCATCTTGGCTCAGGCTGAGTTGGTTGAAGCTGAATCCGGCGAAGACGGAGGTTCTTTATCTGAGTTGGGGTGGTCCAGGAAGGGAGATCCCTTTACCAGCTCTTGATGGGGTGCCACTAATACCAGCCCCTAAGGTCAAGAGCTTGGGAGTGCTCCTGGACTCCTCACTCACAATGGAGGCCCAGGTAGCAGTTGGCCTCTTTCCTGGAGCATGACAACTTAGCAGCGATGATCCACGCTACGGTTACCTCGAGAATAGATCACTGTAATTCTCTCTACATGGGGCTACCCTTGACCCTGACTCAGAAACTACAGCTAGTGCAGAATGCTGCAGCACAGCTGTTAATGGGGCTCCCTCGATGGGAGCACATTCAGTCAGTGCTGAAAGAGCTGCACTATTGTGTTCTGAGTCCATTTCAAGGTGTTGGCATTGACCTTCAAAGCCCTTTATGGTCATGGGCCTGCCTATCTATGGGACCGGCTTTCTCCTCATGTTTCCCAAAGAGCGCTGCGTTCAGGGACACAAAATCTACTGTCCATCCCCAGACCAAAGGAGGCCAGGCTATGCTCCACACAGGCTAGGGCCTTTTCGGTGGCAGCACCAGAAATGTGGAATGCTCTCCTGGAGGCCATAAGGGTCCTGCAGGATCTCTCTACTTTCCGCAGAGCCTGCAAAACTGAACTGTTCCAGCAGGCCTTTAATATCTAACCAGGAGTGGACTGCCACCCCACAACATTATAGAGCTACGATACCATATGATCACCATCAGGAAAGAAGAACCCGCCTGTATTGAAGTGGCACAGCATCACGGAATGGTTTTAATTATAACTGCATTTTATTGATTTTATATTGTAAATATAAATGCCTGTTAGCCACCTTTAGTCTGCTTACGGAGAGGGTGGGATAGAAATTTAAGAAAATAAATGAATGAATAAATAAATAAGGTGTTTCTTGCCAATGGTTTTATGTTATTTCATGTTGATTGCAATTGCTTGGCATTTATACTTATCATATCTAATCTGAGTTAATTCATTTTCAGTAGAAAAATACCGAGCAGCTGTGGGGGGGGGGGGGGAGCAGGTTCATGGGAATATGTTTAAAATGCTCTTGCCGCTTTTTCTTGTGTGCCCAGAATTGCTCACATGTAATAATGGCCAGGCCTCATTTTGGGCAGGTTCACAGGAATGGAGCTCTGTAACCTTTAAAATTCTTTCTTACTCCCCCTCCCCAAATACTTGCTTCTGGGCTCCATTGTTCGAAGCCTCTGTGAGAATTTTGCTGAACTGTGAGACTTGACAAACTTTCTAATATTTCCCCCCCACAAAAAATGGGGAAATAACCAAAATATATAAAGCAGACAGAGGGAAATCTTCATCATGCCACTGTGACCACATAGTAGAAAGTAATTTTAAAAGTATGATGGGAGTTAGGTTTTATTATGATAATTCTAATTCAAGAAGCATTTTAAGGTAGATGCTGAGCTGATATGATTTAGTGCACCTTCTGGTGATGTCAGAGGTGTGTGGCTATGCAAATGAGTTGTGCTAATGAGCTATGGCACCTCTTTTTCTATGAAATGACCCCTTTGTATGATGCCTCGTGTATAAGTACCTGACCCTACCTTAGAAGGGCAGTTCTAACAAGGAAGTCTTTTACTGTGAATGTGTATCACTTTCAATAAATACCTTATTTGATAAAAATCAAGGAGGCTGAGTTGATGAGAGCTGCAGAGAAGTTGTCAGCTGCTATATTCTGTGCAGGCATCTCCCGATGCATCTTGTGCATTGGGGATAATCTGGGGATGACTTTTCAAAATTGATTGACCTGAGTTGCCTTGTCTGAGTCTCTGCAGCTGAATTCTTCAAGTAGGGAGATTCTAGGGCATGTTGACTTTAACACACGTCTATGCATGCCGAGAAACGCCAGAGAACACGTAGCATGTGTGCTATCATTTCATTATCAGCCAATTATCCTAAATTAAAAGGGCAGATGCATTACACCTAAAATGTGGTGTCTTCAGCAAAAAGCAACAAAACAGCCCCTTTGTCATTAAATCAAAGCAGATTCAAATATATTAAGATGCAATCCAGCTACATGAAGAGCTTTTGCCCTCCAGGCCACCCGGCAGCTGCAGTTGCCTCACAGAGGAGGACGTGCCTCAGATTGTGGGGTTAGTCATAGCAGCACGGTGGAGTTTCTGGGCAAGTGCTTTGACGTCCTGCTCAGAGGGGAGATGGGCTGTGGGGAGCTATTCTTTTGACACCATGTCAACATCAGCATAACATGCAAAGGACTCATAACAGGCACTCATCTGAGGCCCAGAAAGCATTAGCAGAGGTTCAGCTGGGAGAAGGAGATCAAAGACTCTGCAGGGTTCTGTGGATCGACCCAACAGTAAACCCACCTAGGCAAGAAATACATTTTCTACACCACTGTAAAAAAACATGACAGACGCAGAGACAATCCCTTATACCAGAAGCCTACTGATTAACAAACATACCTGCATGCCTCTAGCTACCATCCTCAAACTTGACAGCCAGTTTGGTGTAGGGGTTAAGTGTGCGGACTCTTATCTGGGAGAACCGGGTTTGATTCCCCACTCCTCCACTTGCACCTGCTAGCATGGCCTTGGGTCAGCCATAGCTCTGGCAGAGGTTGTCCTTGAAAGGGCAGCTGCTGTGAGAGCCCTCTCCAGCCCCACCCACCTCACAGTGTGTCTGTTGGGTGGGGAAGGTAAAGGAGATTGTGAGCCGCTCTGAGACTCTTCGGAGTGGAGGGCAGAATATAAATCCAATATCTTCTTCTTCTTCAACAGATCAAACACTGTTGTCTACAGCCAGGAGCCACACCATAGCCATATCTACTCCAGTCCTACAAACAAAGATTCTCACCTGAGGGATCTACAGCACACATTTTGGGAGCTAAAATATCCACCTGGTGAAGTCAATAAACATTTACACATCAAATTACACATCAGTCTCCAATTTAGATATATTTATTTGCTTCACTTTGCCTCCCCCCGGAATTAAATCCAAACAAATGGTGACCATATAAACTAAGCTTGTTATTCCTGTTTGGTCCTTGAATTCATTATGTTGTATGCTGATCTGCTGCTCACCCTCTACCTATATGTATTTGCTGTGAGCCGCCCTGAGCCATTTTTATGGGAAGGGCGGGATATAAGTCATAGAATAAATAAATAAATAAATGTATGGACTGGAAACTTCCACTTCAATGTACCTGATGAAGCATGCGTGTGCATGAAAGCCTTTAATAACAAACACCTTGAATAACAAACCAAGACAGGGCAAATTCCCTCTGCTGGAGGGAGACCAGCCAGGTCTCTTGACCAAGGAGCTGCCAGCATTGCAAGACCTGATGTGCCACCACTGCACATCAAAAGTGGAGTGCCCATCTTGTGTGCATCTTAAGGCATCATCATTCACTGATGATAAACCAGGCCTCAAAGTAGACAGGATGTAATGTACTGAGTGACTAAACTTGTAGAAGGCAACATGCTTTATTGGAGAGTACATCACAAAGAGAACATGGCAAGGCCGGGTCCCCGATTATATACATCTCCTGGAACAACCCTCTTCCTTGGCCAGGTCCAATCCTGGCCAGTTAAACTTCCCATCACAGATCTTCATAGGCGGAGGGTATTTACGTCCTTACATCCAGTGACCTGCGGTCTCCCACTGGCCACCTCTGCGCGCACGCACAAGCACTGTGTTGTGAATTCAGGGATCAAATTGCAAGACACAACACTTCTCCCCCCCTAGTTCAAGAAACATAGTCTTTCAAGTAAGTCGGTATCCTTCATTCCCTATTCGACCTTCTAGGTTTTATCTGGGAAACTGGAGCGGCTGCTGTGGCTGCTGTGGCCACTGGTTCCTCGTTGTGGGGTGAAGCCAAAAGAGTGCTGTCCGGTGCCTGCAGCTGCTCCGGGGCCTCTCCTTGCACCCCCACGGGGGAGGGGTCGCTCCAGCCGCTGGCTGGGTGGTTTCTGGTGGCACTGCCACTATTACCCTGCTACCTGCTCCCCCGGTCTCTGCCTGTTCTTCCGGCAAGGTGCGGCAGCACAGCTGATCAATGTGCCTCCTAAGGATCTGGTCCCCCTCTGACAAGACCTCGTAAGAGTGGGACCCAGTGACCTGCAACACCCGGACTGGTAACCACTCCCATCTGCTTGCAAAGTTCTTTGTGTAGACTGGATCCCCTGGAAAGAACCCCCTAGCAGCTTCTCTTGTCTCGGGAGAGCTGCGGAGGTCCGGGGCCCGGTCTGGATGCAACCTATCTAACCTAGTGGTCAACTTCCGTCCCATAAGCAGCTCTGCAGGGCTTATATCAGTGACCGGGTTGGGGGTGATTCAGCTCCCAAATAGGATGGCTGCCAGGCGGTGGTCCCAATCCCCCTGTACCATGTGACCCAGGGCCTCCTTGGTGGTGCTCACCATGAGCTCTGCTTGGCCATTGGTGGCTGGATGGAAGGGAGCGGACCGTATGTGCTGGATGAGGTACCTATTCAGGAACTCCTGGAAGTCCCAGGAGGTAAAAGCGGTCCCGTTGTCTGTGACTAAGGTCTTGGGGATCCCGTGGGTGCAAAAGACCCTTCGTAGGGCTCTGACTGCAGCCGTGGTGGAGGTTGAAGCTACAGGAATCACCTCCAACCACTTCGTGTTGGCATCCACCAGGATAAGGAATATTTGGCCCTGGTATGGCCCTGCGAAGTCTAGATGTAGCCGGGACCATGGCACACGATTGGACTCCCAGCAGTGGATGGGGGCGCTGGGCAGATCTGACCAGGACTCCTGGCAGGGTAGGCACCTTCTAACCCACCCCTCTATCTCTTTGTCCATCCGCGGCCACCATACATAACTCCATGCCAGGGCCTTCATATGCACTATCCCCGGGTTCGTCTTGTGCAAGGCTTCGAGCACTTGCTTCCGAAGTGGGGGGGGTGGGGAACCACCACCCTGCTACCCCAGAGAATGCACCCTTTGTGTATGGACAGTTCTTCCCAGTGGGATGCAAATGCCCTGAAATCAGCATCCAGTTTGCCTGTGGGCCACCCCCTTCCCACCCAGTTGAAAACGCGTGTGAGGATGTGGTCTCTGCCCGTGGCCTGAGCTACCTCAGCGGCGTGGAGAGGCCTCTCTGGTAGAGTCTCCAGTAGCATCACGTGGTGGGCAGGGGCTGGGTCTATCAAAGGCAGCTGAGGCCGTCTGCATGTCCCATTGCTTTACTAGGGCGGTGGACTAGCTTATACGTGTACGAGTTGAGGAACTGGTTCCACCTCAGGATGCGCTGTGACAGGATTTGCGGTGTCTGGCAGTCTGGGGCAAGGAGGCCCAGCAGTGGCTTGTGGTCTGTGGCAATCATGAAACGCCTGCCGTAGAGGTAGTCGTTGAATTTGTACACACCCGCCACGATTGCCAGTGCCTCCTTGTCTATTTGGGCATAGTTTCAGTTTGCTCTGCAGGGGTCAGGGTCTGAGAGTAATAGGTCATGGGGACTTCCCTCCCATCTGGAAGTTGGTGCCCTAGGACGGTGGCCACCCCGTACAGGGAAGCATCGCAGGCTAGAATCACTGGAAGGGACTCATCAAAATGGTGGAGCACCACATTGGAAACCAGGATGTCCCTGACTGCCTGAAAAGTGATGGCCTGCTTTTCCCCCCAGACCCACGGGGCGTGTTTATCGAGGAGCCTATGTAGGGGTTCTGCAATGGCGGCTTTGTGGGGCTAGAAGGAATGATAAAAGTTCAAGAGTCCCATGAAACTTTGCAGCTCCGCCTTGCACGTGGGGACCGGGGTGTGGACTATCGCCCTGGTGTTGTCTGCTGTCGGGTGTGTTCCTGCGGCGTCCGTTGTGAACCCCAAGAACTCCACCCTCGGCACCCCGAGAGAGCACTTCTCTTGCTTCACCTTAAGTCCCGCCGTCTGAAAGCGGAGGAGTACGTCTTGCAGACCGCAGCTGAACTTGGTGTCCGGGGCAGCGATCAAAATGTCATCGAAAAAAGGTTGTACTCTGGGAATCCCTTTAATGAGAGAGTCCATTATGTTCTGAAAGAGTCCCGTAGCCACACTTCCCCCAAATTACAATAGCCACATCCTGAAAGCTCCCCTGTGCGTCGCTATTGTTTGAGCCTCAGCTGTCTCGGCATCCACTGGGAGCTGCTGGTATGCTTGGGCCAGGTCCAGCTTCCCAAAAACCTTAGAGCTGGCTAAGGATGCGAAAACGTGGCTGACCACTGGGACGGGGTATGGGTTGTCCTGGAGCGCTTTATTTATTGTGCATTTATAGTCTGCACATATGCGCACATCCCCATTTGGCTTCACGGGAATGACTGTGGGGGTCTTCCATGTCGCGTAGGATACCAGCTCTAACACTCCCTGGGACACAAGGTGGTCCAGCTCTGCATCTATTTCTGGTTTTAGAGCGAATGGAACTCGCCTGGCCTTCAGCCTTATTGGTCTCACTTGGGAGTTGAGCTGTAAGGTGATGGGAGGCCCCTTGTAGCACCCCAGGGACCCATAAAATACCTCTGGGAATTCCTGGCACATATTTTCAAAATTGTGCGTTTGTATCTGCTGCACCCCCACTATTTGTATTCCCAGAGGTCTAAACCAGGCCAGCCCCAGTAATGTGGTGAGCTGGCGCTTGACCACGAGTGTGTCCAGTACACCCTTAAAGTTCTTGAACTCCACCCTCACAGTGGCCCATCCCAGAATCCATACAGGGTTTTTCTGGAAGTCTCGCAGGATGAAATCAGCAGGCTGCAACCGGGGCCTGCCGTGGGGGCAGACTGTTCTTAGGGACTCCTCCGAGATTATGGAGATGGAGGATCCTGAGTCCAGCTCCATTAGGCAGCGAGCACCCTCGATTTGGACCGACACCTTGACCTTATCCGGGGTGGCTAGGGGCAAATTCATTACCTGGATGCTGGTCGATGCTGTCGTGTGAGCATCGATCAAGTCGTGGTGAGTGGATTGGCGCCTGCGGTTGGTCTTGGCCCTGCAAGTGTGCGCGATGTGGCCCACTTTTCCGCAGTTCCTACAGTTATCGTTGCGATAGGGACAGTCCCATCGCTCGTGTGGGTCTCCACAGCTGGCACACTTTGTGCTGGCGGACCTCTCTGTAGCTTGTGGCTGGGTGAAAGATTTCAGCCTGTTTTCTGGTTGGTGGCGGAGCTGGTGTGCCTCTTCCTCCTCGGGGTTGCCCGACGCCATGTCCTCCTGGTGGGCGGCTTCTGCTTGGCGGCTCTCTTGAACGTGGTGGCTTCATTGAAGGTGAGTTGGAGTGTCAGCTCTTCATTTGCAAAAAGCTTTTGCTGTAGCCTTTCATCCCGGAGGCCCCAGACAAATCGATCCCTCAGGGTTTCCTCCAGCTTGTCGAAGCTGCAGTTTCCCGCGATTTGGCGGAAAGCGGCCAGGTAGACAGCGGACGTCTCTACCACCCCTTGATCTCTCTTGTGGAACAGGAATCGGTGGGCGATGATGGATGGATGGGGCGAGAAATGTCCGGTCAAGAGTTTGACTACCTCCTCGTACATTTTCGCGGTGACCTTCGCGGGGGCCGAGAGACCTTTGGCAATCTCGAATGTGGCATCTCTGCAGACACTCAGGAGCATGTCTCGCTTCCGGCTGTCGTCCGTAATCACATTCGCCCGTTCAGATCCTGGGATGGGCAATGGTGGGGGTGGAGTATAACGGGTTTAGGGATAAACTCGACATACTAGTGGTTAAACGGCAGTTCACCACCTTGTTGGGCCTGGCCTGTTTCAGGCTGCTGGGAATAAAGATCGTGGGGGTGCAGCGGCTGGGGATTTGAAAACGTGTGCAGGGAGTTCCCTGAGGTGTCGATGGGGCCCTGGGGTGCTACAAGGGCCCTCCCATATCCTTACCCCTCGATCCCCACGTGCGACCCGTAAGGCTGAAGGCCAGGCGGGTTCCATTCGCTCTGAAGCCTAAAATTGAAGCAGAGCTTAAGCGCCTCACAGCCCAGGGAGTGCTGGAACCCGTTGCCTATGCCTCATGGGAGACCCCTATAGTTACACCGGTGAAGCCGAACGGGGAGGTGCGCATATGCGCCGATTATAAGTGCACAATTAACAAGGCACTACAAGATAACCCCTACCCCGTACCAGTAATCAGCCACATTCTGGCGGCATTAGCGGGGTCCAAAATTTTCGGGAAACTAGACTTGGCCCAGGCGTACCAGCAGCTGCCCGTGGACGCCGCGACGGCAGAAGCACAGACCATAGTAACCCACAGGGGGCGTTTAAGGTGCGACGGTTGCAGTTTGGGGTGAGCGTGGCCCAGGAGTGTTTCAGAGCCTGATGGATTCTCTCTTCAAAGGGATCCCTGGGGTGCAACCATTTTTCGATGACATTTTGATTGCCACACCGGATGCGGAGGAGTTTAGCAACCGGCTGCGAGAAGTACTCCGCCGTTTCCAAGAGGCCGGTCTGAAAGTTAAGAGAGAAAAGTGTTCCCTCGGGGTACTGAGGGTAGAGTTCTTGGGGTTTGCGGTAGACGCAGCGGGGATCCACCCGACACCGGACAAAACTAAGGCCATAGTGGAAGCCCCCAACCCCAAGAGCAAGGCGGAGCTACAAAGCTTCTTGGGGTTATTAAATTTTTACCATTCGTTCCTGCCCCACAAAGCCGCCATAGCTGAAACCCTCCACAGACTCCTAGACAAAATGCCGCGTGGGTCTGGGGAAAGAAGCAAGACGCCGCTTTCCAGGCAGTCAAAGGGCTGCTCGTATCTAACAATGTGCTCCACCATTTCGATGAGAGCCTTCCGGTGATCTTAGCATGCGATGCGTCACCGTACAGGGTGGGCGCTGTCCTGGGTCACCAACTCCCGGACAGGAGGGAGGTTCCGGTAGCCTACTACTCGAGGACCCTGACGCCAGCGGAGCGAAACTATGCCCAGATAGACAAAGAGGCCTTAGCGATCGTGGCAGGGGTGCAAAAGTTTAACAACTGCCTGTACAGGAGACGTTTTACCATAGCCACGGACCACAAACCGCTCCTGGGCCTCCTCGCCCCGGACCGCCAGACGCCACAGATTCTATCGCAGCGCATTTTGCGGTTCAATTCCTACACCTATGCCCTGGTCCACCAGCTGGGCAAGGCGATGGGACACGCAGACGCTCTCAGTCGCCTGCCGCTACCCTCCATAGCCCCCGACCCGGCCCCAGCCCACCATGTGATGCTCATTGAAACGCTACCCGAGAGACCCCTACACGCAGCAGAGGTAGCGAAAGCCACGGGGCGCGACAAAATACTTGCACGGGTTCTTGACTGGGTGGTAAGGGGATGGCCAGAGGGAAAACAGGGCGAAGAGTTCAGGGCATACACAACATGCAAGGAAGAACTATCCGCCCACAAGGGATGTCTGTTATGGGGGAGCAGGATGGTGGTCCCCCCCCCCCCCCGCTGTGGAGACAAGTGCTGGAGGCCCTTTATGAAACACATCCAGGAATTGTACGGATGAAGGCCTTAGCGCGCAGCTGTGTGTGGTGGCTGGGGATGGATGAAGAAATAGAGGGGTGGGTCTGGAGGTGCAAAGATTGCCAGGAATCCCGACCCGAAACGCCCAGCGCCCCCGCTCAACGTTGGGAAGCACACAGGAAGCCGTGGTCTAGGCTACACATCGACTTTGCGGGCCTTTTTCAGGGCCAAATATTCTTCATCCTGGTGGATGCGTACACCAAGTGGTTGGAAGTTATTCTGGTAGCTTCTACCTCAATGGCGGCGGCGATCCGGGCTGTGCAGGGCCCTGAGCACGCACGGGATTCCGGACACCATCGTCTCAGATAATGGGATGGCCTTCACCTCCCGGGAATTCCGGGAGTTCTTGCAGAGATACCTACTACAGCACATATGGCACATACAGCACATACAGCCCCATTCCACCCGGCCACCAACGGCGAAGCAGAGTGCCCTGGGCCATATCGTGCAGGGGGATTGGGACCACCGCCTAGCCGCCTTCCTATTCGATAATAGGATAACCCCCAACCCAGTCACTGGGGTCAGCCCAGCCGAGCTGTTAATGGGACGGAAGCTAATCACACGATTAGATCGACTGCACCCTGACAGGGCCACCGACATCAACAGTTCCCCCGAGATCAGAGAAGCGGCCAGGGGATTCTTCCCAGGGGATCTGGTGTACGCGAGAAACTATGCCAGCGGCCCCGAATGGGTAGGGGGCTGGGTGCTACGAGTAATAGGGTCCCGCCACTATGACGTATCAACGGAGGGAGGCAGTATACTGCGGAGGCATGTTGACCAAATGCACCGCCGCACCTTGCCGGAAGAGCTGGCTACAATACGGAGGGAGGAGGAACCCACGGCCGCGCCTACACAGAAAGCCAGCCCGGCCCCGCCGACCGCTCAGGCCAATCGGGCGGTTGAGCCACTCCAAAGCGGGAGTGACCCCCCCCCCAAGAGTAGGGACACCAGACGAGCAGCAAGGCCCCGGCAACCTTAGGCCGGGGGTTCTCCCATGCGGGAAAGCCACCACCCCGTACGCCACAGCAGACGTGGCCCCGGCGGCACTGGAAGGCGCTCCGCCTCCACTAGCGATCCCGAGGAGGTCAACCCGGGATTGCACGACCCCCGCTTACTTGCGGGATTATGTGTCCTGAGCTAAGGGGGTAGGAGTGTTATGTATTGAAAATAAGCTGTGCACTGCATGGCAATCGCTGCTAAAGGCGACCTACGGGTCCCTGGATGTGGCTCGCCAGACGCCCTGCCCATCAAGATCTACGGCGGGAAGTTTGACTGGCCAGGATTGGTCTGGTCAGCCAAGGGGGGTGTTCCGGGTAATGTATATAAGCGGGACCCGGCCCGCGTCCTCTCTCTCTTGTAATGTACCACCGAATAAAGCATGTTGCCTTCAACTCGTCTTGTGACTCAGTACATTACAACATCACAAAGAGAACATGGCGAGGCCAGGTCCCCGATTATATACATCTCCCAGAACAACCCTCTTACGTGGCCAGGTCCAATCCTGGCCAGTTAAACTTCCCGCCACAGATCTTCATAGGCGGAGGGTATTTACGTCTTTACATCCGGTGACCTGCGGTCTCCCACTGGTCACCTCTGCACGCACATGTGCTGTGTTGTGAATTCAAGGGCCGAATTGCAAGACACAACACAGGGCATTCCACAGAAATGCCGAGAGAAGCCACTGTGCCCAGGCTCCTGGTCTGAAGGAGGTTGGCATCTCCACCCTTTCCTCACTCCAAAGCGGGGTGGGGTGGGGGGTGGGAGCAGCGTTTAGTGCCTGGAGCAGCCAGCCTGGGCCCCACTGGAGTGACGGTCTACATTTTGCAGGCCTTCTCCCTCGGGGACTCACAGGAACAGCCTGCTCCCTTCCCTCTGCCTTAGTGGGTGCTCTGGGTGAGAGTGAGATCTGACAGCTGGCTTGGAGCGCCTCCTCCTGTCATGGGTCTCTTGAGGCAGGGGCTCTTCCGTCTGCCTCCAGCTATGTTGGAGAAGGACTGCAGACAGAGGAAAGGCAGGGCTTGTTCCAAGGAAGAGCAGAGTAAAGTAGGTTTTGATGTTCTCTGTCTGGAACATGAGAATTCCGGCTGCCTTTGGGAAGCCCCACAGCCAGTTGTGTTGAAGGAAAACTCTGCAAGGAGAAGGCATCCCCTACGCTCAGCCACACCCACCAGGAAATTCTTGCCTTTGGGCCAGAAAAATCGCACATATGCAGCCATCCACAGACATTAAGTTCAGGCCCTGTCTGAGGGGCTCGCATCTCTGTGCACAAACACACGTCCACGAGTGTCCATGCATGTGTGTGGCCAGTGCCTTTCTGAAGAGGCCTGTGCCCACGGTTTATTGTTGTAATGAGGAATGTGCTGGGACGGCAGCGTGCAAAGATGAAGACTGGCACATGCTAGCGAGCCAGAATCTTTGTCCTGGATTCTCTTCGCCAAGCTAATGAGAACCATAAGCAAAATGCATTGCAAAAAGTATCCCAGCAGGAGCCTCTCCCTGGGCTCTGGCCGTCCAGCAGGATCCTGACCTCTTCCACTCAGCCTCACCCGCTCAGAAAGAAGACCCTGCTGCTTCTGGCTCTGCTTGTGGCAGGGCTTGCTCTGGTCGACCTCCTCACTCAGCGCAGTGTCTTGCTCAGGAGAAGAAACCCACCAGCTCTGCTGGGCTCCAGTGCCGACATGCCCCACTGATGTTTGGCCAAAGCAAAAGCTCCCCAAGCCAGCTGCCTGGCCCGGCTTCCTCCCATTGGCCAGCAGGCAACCTGCTTCTCTGGCTTCCTTGGTGGTCTCCCAACCAAACCCCAGTCTGGGCCAAGCCAGTTTAGCAGCCAACATCTGATGAGATCAGGCTAGCCTGGGCCAGCGTTCCCCCTGTATGTGCAGCCTTTCTTTTCCTACCAAATGTAAACTTATTTTGCTGGTGTAACAGCCTCAAATGCATCATTTGTAACATTGATGAGCATATCAACTTGTATTGATTGTCAAATTTGTGGAATTTAAAGTATAAAGAGCTTGCTTTCCTACAGGCACAACTGCAAACATTACAGCAAAAGCAAGCTGCAAATGGGCCCAGCCCATTTCAATCATTCCAAAACAACGTCCTAATTTTTCCATTGGGAAACCTGAAAAGAGTGTTTTTAAAAAGTTCAGTCCCCCCAGGTCTGTGGCTTTCTTTAATGGGAAATAACTCCCCCCAAGTGCCGTTTCTATGAGGGAAAAAATGGCTTGGGGGGTGGCAGGAGTCCTTCCTCCCCCCAGGGCACATTAGAAGCCAGTTGGAGCTCTCCATTATATGCAGTATAGCCCTTCCCACAGCTGCTGTGTGGCTTCACATTAACAAACCAGATGTGTGGTTTGGTCCTCAAGCCCCCTTCCTGAGCTGTTCCACTGTTCCCATCATCCCGTCTGACCTAGCCCTGTTTGCACTTCTGCCCTAAAGGCTCATCTGTCTGCACTCAGCTCAAATAAACTATGACTGAGCCATGGGGAGTGGGATATTGATTAGGTTCCTGCCACAGAATTGGCCCAGTACCAGAACTCTCAATTGAAACTCAACCATTTCAGACCCTATTAAAAAGATATTTCAACCCACTCCCCTCCCCCAATTTCATTACTGTTCTGCTCTTGATCTTCTGAAATCACAGGATTCCCCCCCACACACACACACACACACAAATGTTGTAGCTGGTTCCACTCTCAAGCTCCTTTCCCACCTTTACCATTGGTTTGCTGAATCCCTGGACCCCCCTCTGATGCTCCTGGATGCCAATTCCTCACCTGAATCCCCAGGTTCCTGGTGGGTTTTGGTTCTGGCATCAGCTTCGCCTTCTCCTGCTCTGAACTGTCCAGGGAGTAGTTAAAACGAGAGCTTCACACAGAGAGTGAATAAAATGTGGGATTTGCTGCTGGGGGATGTAGTGGTGGCCACATGTTTTAAGCATGTTTTATTTACAGTTTTTTAGAAATCCTTATGTTTGTGTCCTTTAGCAGGGGTGGCCAACGGTAGCTCTCCAGATGTTTTTTGCCTACAACTCCCATCAGCATGACCAATGACTGGGGCTGGTGGGAGTTGTAGGCAAAAAAAATCTGGAGAGCTACCATTGGCCACCCCTGCTAAAGGACACAAACACAAGGATTATGGAGGTTATATCTCTGCTATCTGGCATTACTTTTTATGACACACATGGCCTGGCCCAACAAGGTCTCATTTATGTCAGATCCAGGCCTCATAGCAATGGGTCTAATGAACGTGTCCTCTATTGCCAGGTAGCCCCCTTACAGGCTTCTAGTACTGGAACACACCGATGGAACATGGCCAGAGTGTGCCATCACATCAAGAGGACACAAGCTGCTCATTTCTCTATGGCAAGAACAGCCACTCCCACCCATCAAGATGTGATGAGGCAGCTCTGCCCTTCTTGGGGCCCTGATAACAAATCAAGACCTGCTGTTGTGAAAAGTGATGGGTGGACTCTGACTCTAAAGTGGGAAAAGGAAAAAGCACTGGCAGGATGATAAATGAAAGCTGGACACCCCTTTAGGAAGAAAATCCAGGCCTGGAAGCAAAACAATCTTCTCAGGGGGGAAAGACCTGAGGAAAGGCAGGTCCACTTTGAGGGCCACCAACTCATGGAGCCTTCTGGCTGAAGTGATGGCTACCAAAAAAGGAATCTTCCTTGAGAAGAGGGCCAGAGACCATGTGGCCAGTGGCTCAAAGGGAGCTTTCATCAGCCTTACTGAAACCAAGGGATGGGGAGTGGACAATCCTTCAAGAAAACATGCAAAATTTATGTAATTTATGTGCAAAATCAAGAGTGGCCTGGTATTCAATGAATTTAGGGGGGAGATATTTGTGAGTTTCCTGCATTGTGCAGGGGATTGGACTAGATGACCCTGGAGGTCCCTTCCAACTCTATGATTCTATGAAAAGCTGAGATAGCTACCAGATGGGTTTTAACTGAAGATACCACAAGCCCTGTAGGACTGGGGCCTGGTGATTCTGGTGCTGAGCCTTTGGGTTCCTTCTCTGGAATGACTGAAGAGGCTCTCTTAGGTGGTGCCATGGACTTAGTTGTGACTAGCCCCAATAGAACTGAATGAACCGAAGGTCAAAAACAGAGCTCTCCAGTGGGTGCCGATGGGTGTGGAACCGTACCCGAAAGTCCCAGAGTTGGAACTGAGTTGGGTGGGATTGAGGCAAAGAGCACTCTTTCCTTGGGAGCTGCCTTTAATCTTGAGCAGGCCTCGGGCATAAAACGCTGGCAAATCTTACAGGCACCCATATTATGTGACTCCCCCAGACAAAGGAGGCAGAGCTTGTGATAATTACCACGTTTAGTGTCCTTCTTGACAGCTGCCTTGATCATCATTTCCAGGACCACAAGCATGATGGTCTCCTCCAGTTAGCTGGGAATTTTTTTAAGTTTCCTCACTTCTCAGAAAAGCAGAGAGAGAGTGGGAGATATAAAACGACTTCATGTTTAGATTATGTATTAATTAATAGAACATGCAATTGGGAAATTAAAAAAGTTATTACCCACCCAATATGGATATCGGATCATGCCCCGATAAGTGTAGAATTTAAAACAACACATAAGCAAACCAAAAGAATATGGAGATACAATAATATGGTTATGGTTAAGGATAAGGATAAAAAACATATTATGGAACAAACGAAGCTATTCTTTCAAGAGAATAGAGGTACAGTGGGAACAAATATCTTATGGGATGCAGCTAAGGCGGTGATCAGAGGACAATGTATTATGAAAGAAAAGGAGATAAAGAAAAAATGGTATGCAGACAGAGAAGGCAGGCTTCAAGAATTAGGTAAACTGCAAAAAGACCAAGCTCAGAAGTTTTGCCCCATTAGACACAAGTTAATTAGGGATTTACAGAAAAAACTAGATGATCTAGACTCTATGGCATTATGGAGGAAACAGGTCATGGTAAAAAATGAATACCAGAGAAATACTCTTAACTCAGCTAAGAGACTAGCAAATTTTCTAAAAAATAAGAAACAAAGGCAAAGTGTGACAAGTATCAGAGTGGATAAAAAGCTAACACAGAATTCAGAGGAAATAAAAGCAGCATTTGAGACTTTTTATAAAGATTTATATGGAGAAAAAGGAGTGAAAGATTTTGAAGAAGAGATAGGAGTAAGGTTGACAGATACAGAGCAGAGAGGATTAGAGGACAATATAACAAGACAAGAGATTGAAAGAGTGATAGATAGTTTAAAGGTAGGAAAATCTCCTGGACTGGATGGATTTTCAGCAGAATTTTATAAGGAAATGAGAGAAATATTAGTACCAGAATTGCAAGAAGTATTTAATAATATACTTAAAGGGGGCATAGCTCCAGACACATGGAGAAAGGCAGAAATCACAGTGATTTTAAAACCCCAAAAGGATCCTCAAGAAGTAGGATCATACAGACCAATTAGCCTATTGAATCAGGATTATAAAATTTTTGTCAAAGTAATGGCCAATAGGCTTAAAAATATTATACAAAAAGTTATAAAAGAAGATCAATATGGTTTTGTAGAAGGTAGGAACATTGCACATCCAATCCGAAACATAATAAATGTTTTGAGCCATAACAAGTCCGGGAAATTGGCGTTATTGAAGTTAGATGTCTATAAAGCCTTTGATACATTGTCACATAATTTTTTGTGGACAGTTATGGATAAATATGGGATAAGTCAATCAACAATAAGGGTATTTAAGGAGATATATAGAGAAGGTACAGCTGTAGTTAGACTTAATGGAGAACACACGGCACAATTCGCAATCCAGAGGGGAGTTAGGCAGGGATGCCCGATCTCCCCCTTTTTCTTCATAATGGCAATGGAACAGTTAGCCCAACGTCTCAGAAATTCGGGGAGAATTGAAGGATGTCATTTAGGCAAGGAAGAAATTAAGTTGAACTTGTTTGCAGACGATCTGATTATAGTCATAGTTAATCCAAAAGAAGCAGTAAAGGAGATACAGATTATATTAGAGGACTTTGAATCAAACTCAGGACTAAAAATTAATATGGCAAAATCAGAAATAATGTACATTAATGTAAAAAAAGAGGAAAGGAAAGAGATTCATGAACGAACGGGGATAGGACTAGGGGTCAAGAAAATCAGATATTTAGGAATAGACTTAGTCAAAAATGTTAAAAAGTTGGTAGAAAAGAATTATAACAGAATATGGAGTACGATAGTAAAAGATATGAAGAGATGGGGCAAGAAGATGTTAAACATAACAACCAAGATTAATATAGCGAAAATGTTTTGGACTTCGAAACTACTGTACTTATTCCAAACGATACCTTTAGAAATTAAAAAACAAAAACTTGATAGTTGGAACGCAAAAATAAAAGAATGGATATTCGGTAGCAAAAAAAGTAGAGTTTCAAGGCATTTCATATATGCGCATAATACAAACATGGGTTGGGGGGCCCCAGATCTGAGGAGTTATTATGAGTCATTTCAATTAAAAGCATTAATGGAAATAGGAGAGGAAAGGGAGAGGAAGTGGGTAAGAGTAGAGAATGAGGCAAATAATGGAATAGGGAATTTAGGGGTTTTCACTGGACGCAAGATCAAAGTTAACATATTAGAAACAGGACCGAGGAAAACAGCACTAATGATTTGGAGAAAATGGCAATTAAAATGGTTAAAGGGAACATCTAAACAAACCCCATTAGAGGCCTTGGATGAAAACAATGACGATAAAGGATGGTGGAGATTACTCAGTAAAAAAGGGTATAACAAGCTACAAGATATGTTAGTTGGGCAGACACTCAAACCATTGCAAACGCTATACGATGAAATAGGTAGGAAATATTGGCTGAAAATAACAGGATTATATAACAGAATTAGGAAGACAATAGAAGACAGATTGGTGACTGAAGGAGAACCAATGGAGGAGTTGTTAAAAGGGATGATAAAAACAAAGAAAGGGACAGTAGGAAGGATATATAGGAAAATGACGACGGATAAGGAGGAGATAAAAAATTTAGTTAAAAAAAAATGGAGCTCTGAAACTAACTTAGCAGATAATGTATTTGACAGTCTCAAGAAAGGTATACATCAGCTCAAAACGCATAAATTTAGAGAACTGGAGCTAAAGTTCCTCACAAAATGGTACAGAACACCAGCAGCATTAGCCAATATGTTCCAGGGTTTGAATTCTAACTGTTGGCACTGTGGAAAGAAAAAAGGATGGTATTCCCACATGTGGTGGGAATGCTCAGAAGTTAAACCCTTTTGGGAAAAGGTAATAGAGCATATCCATAATTTTTTTGCTATAAGACCAACGATAGATCTAGATTTAATGTTCGGGAGCATACTAAATAAATACGGAATCAATAAAGAAGGGCTGGATCTATTCAAAGCAATGGTGCTAGCTGGCAAGGCTGTAATAGCCTTTGGCTGGAAGGATAAAACCAAATGGACGGAGCAAAACTGGCATAATTATTTATTTGAATATGTTCAGTCGGACATTATAGCCATGCTTAATCGTGATGAACAATGGGGGTCAAAAACAAAAAGGATAAAGGAGAAATGGTATCCATATTTAAAGTGGTCACTAGAAGGTCAACGGCGGGACATTCGGTGGAAGCTTCTTAATTTGTGCCCCTGGCTAGAAAGTTGAGCACGCAAGGGAGGGAGGGAGGGATTAGGGAAGAAAAATAGATTGATGAATGTGATAGGAAATCAAATCCTATGTACTAAAACATTCTCATCCCTATCGTCAGGGCAGGAAAAGCTCGGAAGTGACAAGAATATGAAGGTGAAAGAGAAAATGGACTTAATAAGGCTTAGAAGGAGAAGACTAAAGAACGACGGTACTACTTGGAAGCAAGAAGACCTCAATATGGACTGATATAAGAACATTTAAATTAAAAGGACCGAGCAAGAATACCTTGTAAAGGGAGATAGAGATTCAGATGTATACTCTGTATGAGAAAAAGGATAAGCTCAATGTAAATGACTAAAACAATAAATATATTCATATATAAAAAAGAAAAGCAGAGAGAGAGAGAACGGGGCCTCTCAGGAGAGGAATAGCAAAGATGGTAGGTGCAATGAATGAAAAATATGGAACTAGTCAGAAGACATGTTATCCTCGTGGGGGCAAAAATGGAGCTGAGGGAAGAGGGGCTTTCAGAGCATGTAATTCGCATGGTGGGAATGCTTGCTGGGAACACTATGCCCATGCATTGAGTCCGTGCAGAGTGGAGCACCCTCTTTAGCAGTTTTTAGTAGCTAGAAAAGAAAATTGTCTACAGCTGTCCTGCACAAGGCAAAAGATGAAGAGCAGGTTGTTGATGGGAAGTTTCCTGCAATAACAGTAGATCCGGAAACCCTAGAGTGATGTGAAGATGTTGCGCAAATTTGTTCTAATTGTACTTCCCTGTGAATACAGCTTAGAGAACCATTTTGGGTAGGGTAATTTGTGTTTCCTTCCAAATCATGCTTTCTAAAAAGTGCGCAGATGACAGTCAGAGAGACCTGCAGTCCTCCACAGCAGTGCTCCTTGAGAGTTCCCTCCTCTCCGTCTTGTCTTTTGTGCAGAAGACAAATGGTTCTCATTTAATAGTCTGTATACATTTCAACCAACTGCTTTTACATTTTAATTTTTAATCGCATTTTGGGTTCATGAATTTGTGATGAGAAATATGGAAATCTGGTTCTGCAATTGCTAGCATTTATTTTTATTCCAACCCACCCACATTTGAGACCAACAAAGTTTAATTCCGGGTATAACCTTCCATGTGTATGCACACAAAATCCTGTGCCCATAATTAATCTTCGTTGGTCTTAAAGGTGCCTGACCGGACCCAAACGTTGTTGTGTTGTTTCAGACCCACTTGGCTACCTGCCTGACTCTTTCTGAGCATGGCAGGAAGGGCTGAAAAAGAGGCTTTAGTTTTGAGATGACATAGTCCAGGAGATTCTTCAGTCTCACAGTCAAGGAGGCACAAGCCAGTGATATGGGCAGCTATTACTGCCACATGGGAAGTGTCTCAACCACGCCTGGTACAAGTTTGTAGAGGAAGTCTCAGGTTGAAATAAAATCACAGTCAAGTTGCCTGGTAACATATACAACACAGACAATATGCAAATTGAGAGACTTCTTGCCTTCTCTCACACAGCATTTCACTCTGGAATTGAGCCATAATAAATGTGCATATACTTCCATCTAATGTCATTTCCTGAGACTAGCAGCAACGCCTTTACATATCGTACCTTGTTCTCAACTCTTACCTTTGCCAACAGCACTCATCAAGAGGAGGTTTGGCATCTTTCCCCATGGGCTTCCCAGATATATGTTCTAAGAACATGTTCACCTAGTAGTTTCACTGTAGCCCTTACTTCTTTTCCCCCTGTCAATTCTTTACCCCCTTTTCTCCAGTGACTCAAGGTGACTTATAATAGTCATGAGTTCTTTGGCACACAGCTAGAAATGCAGGAAAGCAGATTTGGGGAAATGGAAGTGTTGTGGACCGTGGGACCAGTGAAGGCCAACACCAGTGGCTCAATGCCCACCCTGCTTGCTGGAATTGTATAAAGACCTTATAAATGAGCCCTTGATGGCCATCATAAACCAGTCACTGACTCAAGGGGTTATCCATTACTTTAGAAAAATCAGTACAGAGAAATGATGTGGCCAATTATTGCCCAGTCTTCTGATCAAAGTAACAATCAGGCTTTTTCACACAGTCTATGTATTCCGGTATGGAAGCTGGTCAGTTACTGAACAGTAATGGGTTTCTGCTGGCATTTCAGACAGACCCGATTCAGTAACTGGCTGCTACCGGAATACTCTCACCTTTTCACACACACCCGCGGCTGTCCCGGTAGTGAGGCGTGCCTGAGTCGTTACAAACAAAGAGCAGCTTCTTCCACTTTTCAACCCCTCCTTCCGGGTTGAAATCGCTATGGGGTGCTGTGTGAAATGTCCAGTATCTAACCCGGGAGCAGTTTTCGCGCCCTTTTTCGCCCGCCGGCGCACGCGATCTCCAGCTTTTTTTTTTTTTGAACGTCCGGCTAAGATCGCTATAGCGCTATAGCGACGTATCACAAGAGCATCACCATAGGGATGCCTGGGCTCCATTAAGATGCCAGATATCGCCACCACTGAAACCTGGTAACTTATCTCAATAGAGCCTAGCCATCTCTATGGTGTTGCTGTTGTGATACGTCGCTATAGCACTATAGCGATCTTAGCCTGACGTTCCAAAAAAAAAAAAAAATAAGCTGGAGATCGCGAGCCGGCAGGCAAAAACGGCTGGCGCTGGTGGAAGCGAGATAAGAACGGAACAGTGTGAAATGGCTCGCTTCAATCACGGAACCCTACCGGAAAAAAAAAAGTGTCTGAAAACTCCCATCCCTGTCTCGGATTACTGCAAGCGGCACAATACCGACTCCCTTCCGGTTTCCACTGGTAAGTGTGAAAAGGGCCAACCAGTCACTGACTCAAGGGGTTATCCATTACTTTAGAAAAATCAGTACAGAGAAATGATGTGGCCAATTATTGCCCAGTCTTCTGATCAAAGTAACAATTTCAGGTTTTCCTCATCTTCTCTGGTGACATCAATTGACCATCTCCATCAGCAGCCTTTGATATTGTAGACCATGAGCCCTGGTTGAGACGTTAGGAGAGAAGAGCTGGGATCAAGGGATGGGCTTTGAACTGCACCCAGCACCATGGACTGAACTTGGAAGTGAGCTGGTCACCAATGGAGATGTTTGAAATAGGTGACACATGTTCCTGTTTTGGCTAGCTCCTAGCAATAGAGTGAAAGGCGCTACCAACCAATGGGACCTCTCCTCACCACTAGGGCAATGAGCAAAGAGGCTGTACTGCCTACTGCCCAAGAACCTGTGCATTTGTGTCCCCCCCCATGCAATACTTTGACCGAGTTCTGAAAATAAAATGCATGCAATCACAATAACACAGACAGGCATTTTTTTTTAACCCATAGAAACTTTATGAACATTATATCTAACTGGACAAAATACATTAGCAAACACCCTTGTGGCCTTGAAAAACACACAAGAACAAGCTGATTTGCTGGACACCTTCAAGTTGCTTAGCTCTGATGGACGGAGGCATGCAGGAAGACCCACTGACTTGTGGTGCTCAGCCTCATGCAGAAAGGGACCATAAAAGGAGGGTGTCACAAGGCCGCACAAGTGCTGCTTTCTGGTGTTGCCTGCATGTCATCTTTCTCCCCAGCCATCTCCAGCATTAGTGTCCTCTTCCTCCTCCCAGCATTCAGTGATGACTTGAACCACAGCGTGAGTACATTAAAAGAACACGATCTGGATCTCTGACTTTCCTGTTTGGTCACAACTAAACTCTTCTCCCCCCCCCCCACCCCCCGACAGAAAACAGCTTCAACTGAAGGCCTTGGGATGGACGGACAGGACTCCACTGTGTCCTCTGAAGCACTGACTAATTTCACTACAGCGACTGCCAACTTTTTTGTCCGATTTGCATCTGCTGGACACAAATTGGACTAAATGGAATGGATTGCGTGCTCTTATTTGGCAGGAATTCTTATCAGCACTGATATCACTCAAAGACAATATTAAGTTCGGCATGCTCATGTTTGATTTCCCCCCCCCCCCACACACACACACTGTTTAAGCAAGGGTACACATGTGCACAGGACATCAGGTTCAAAATGCAATGTCTCCAAGTGTAGCACACTGCAAAAACCACCACTGGACTTGGACAGAAAGCAGGATGTGCCCCAATAACACGAAAAGGCAGGCAGCCCAGAGACATGGCCAGAGAAGGGGCACAGAAGTCCAGGATCTCTGTTGGCACAGCGTCACCTTCCTTGTGCACTATCAGGCATGACGACTTTTTCTGTTTTGGTCCCAGGAAATGATACATGTTGTAGTGTGAACCCAGATCATCAAAGCACTTGGAACGCAAAGGAATGCTTCACCCATGTGGCAGATCAGCAGAACATGGCTGCACACAAAGAACAGGTCGTTGCAATGATTCTAAGTAAGCGGATGCCACAGACTCTGCCCAATGAGGAACATGTCCAAAGAAGACAGCAGAGTTGACTGTGCAGGCAGGCATGCGAAAGGGCGCCCAGAGAGTCTCCTGCTTGCTGCAGAGCGGAAGTGCTGGCTGACAGTCTTGCCAAGCCTCAGGCCAAATGGGAGGGGGGGCAGGAATCAGCCACAGGAAGGGTGGAGGCAGCCCCCCCCCCCCCCTGCAGGAGGCAGAAGAAGCCGCAGGGAGATCGGCCTGGGAAGCACCACTGAAGGGAGGCACAAACAACTCCTTTGGTAAACTCCAGCGCTCTTCTTAGTGCGAAGGGGAATTCTGGGTTTTTTATAAAGTCCATACATTCCTACAAGGCATTTACAAAAGGAGTCAATAAATTTCACTTCCACAGATTATCTGCTTGCTGAAGGAGGGGGGGGGGGGAGTGAGCAGAGACAACTGTCTGGGCAGGAAATCTTTCCACATTTCTTCCAACAGCACAGAAAGGTCTTGCCATTGCAGCGCACTGAAAAACACACACATGGTGCTGCAGTTTTTGAAGAAGCACCTCAAACCTTCCTCTTAGTCCAGCATATCCCCAGCAGGAGCTGTTCCAAGGCAGGGTCTAGGTGGAGGCCCAGCCCACCCAGGGCCTGGGGAAATCCTCTGATGGTCCCCAAGAAAAAAGCGGCAAAACGGATCACTTTCATTGGCTCCAAAATCCATCAACTGTCCACTAGCCAGCAATGCCCTATCTAGTCAGTCTTCAGATGGCAAATGGAAGACATGTTCTTTGGCCACTGGCAATGGTAAAAGCTTGGAAGCAGAGGAGAAAAGGAGGAGAAGCCACGGGCTGGACTTTTAAATTAATGACAAGGTAGAGATATTGTCTTCCATGGCGATATATCCTTCTCTTCAGAGAATGCCTATGATTCACAATGGAATGCCACAATGACTGGGACAGCACTGGGAAGCAAGAGAACTACTGTGGCAGTTTCTCTGGAATCCGCCAGGGTCAGTCCTGGAAAAAGAACAAAACCAAGCTCTATTACAGCTGAGATGAACATCCGGAAATGCCATGCGGAGCCGACATGCTGGGACTGCACCGTTCAGACTGCAAGCTGGAATCCCCGCCCCCCAAGCCTCACAGAGCTCAACCTGCTTCTTTGCTCTACAACACATACCTTGGAGCCTCTCAGCTTTCATCACTTGGGAGCCTGCCTTGAGGAGATGAGGAACTGCAAAGAGAAAAAGAAGAAGAAAAGTGCCGGGAATCGCCCTGCAACCCAGGATTGCAACTGTGCTGCCAGAACATGGAGCTCAAGGAAGCCAAAAGAGTGACACAGAAGGCTGTTCTGCCCTCAAGGCCTCCAGGGGATGCAGTGCCAGAGCTCGGGGGAGGGGCACTGTCCCTCCCCTAAATTCTGCTGCCAAAGGCGCAGGCTGCTTGCAAATGGCCACCGTCTCTGGGCCTCCCTCCCCTTCCCACTTCAGAGGAAGAATGACAACAGTCCTCACTTACCTGCCTGTCCTGAAGGAGGCCGTCTCAAAGAACTTGGTTCTGGAAGCCACTCTAGAAAAGGAACCAGCACAGGCTTTGATCAGAGATGGAGGGGCTCGTGGGGCAGGCAGAGGGTGGACAAACCCCACCTGGCCAACAGCAAGACTCTAATGCCAGGGGAGGGACAGGCACAGATACGTTCAGCTCCCCTCCGCACTCAGCACAAACCCATGGAAGCTTTCCTGCAAGTCCAAGATGAAGCTCGCAAAGCTGCACATCTCGGTAAAGAACCTTTAACTTCTGTAGTTCCACTTCCCAGCTCATTAAATCTCTGAGTGGACCTGGCTTTAAATGCCAATCCTAGGTGAACACCACAAGTCCTGCTCTGCTCAGCCTGCCCCGCAAGGTACCTTCCATCTCCTTTCCCCAGCGGGCCAAGCTCACTTCCTGGGAGTGGGCCACTGCAGAATGCAGGGCTGGCACAGCAGGCCCAAGGCCTATTTTGTAACATTGAAATCCCACTTTTCTGGCCTCACAAGGGCCATCAAGGCATACATAATAAAATTGCATTTTAAAACCATTAAAAACAACCAAAAACAACAACAACGCATTGCTGACCACTTAAAGCCAGAATTAAAATCCACGCAAAGATATAAAAACAACAGCTGAAACGTCACATAGGAAGGAGGGGTCACCAAAGCTGATAAAAGGCTGGTTGGGTCTGAGCAATTATGGCACACCTTCCCTGGTGCTTCGGCTCTGATCAGAAGCCTGCAACTGGACTCTCTGGACCAGAACTGGAAGGCAGACGGTCAGAAACACCACTCAGCCTGGATGTGCTGGACCAAGGCCAGACTCCAGCAGGCCTCACAAGCCTTCTTTGGCCTTCATGGAACCAATCCTTGGTTTTTACACTCCTTTCTTGGTCCTATATCAACTTGTATATTGTTTATCATATTTACTATTGTATCATGAACCTGAATGTACAGACATTGTTGAGCACTGAAGATGGTCAGACTAGAGCTAACAGGTTGAAATTAAATCAAAAGAGTTTTTGGCTCAACGTTAGGAAGAACTTCCTGACAGAGCAGTTCCTCAGTGGAATAGGCTTCCTCCTTGGGAGGTGGTGGGCTCTCCTTCCATGGAGGTTTTTCAGCAGAGGCTAGATGGCCACCTGACAGCAATGAGGATCCTGTGAATTTAGGGGGAGGGGGTTGTGAGTTTCCTGCATTGTGCAGGGGGTTGGACTAGATGACCCTGGAGGTCCCTTCCAACTATGTGATTGTATGATTCTATTGGGACCAAACTGCGTGGGGTCACAATAGCTCCCTTTTGTATACGTTGTATTTTTAAGCTTAAATGAGGCTACAAGTGGGCCCATAAATGTTTGTAACCAATAAATAATATATATATATATATATATATATATATATATATATATATATATATATATATATATATAATATATTTAGATTTCATATATGGTTTTTAGTAATTGGCCCTATACTGGTTCAAAACTAACCTTTTTAGTTCTTGGTTCTTTAAGCAATCTATGACTGTATTTGAAACAAAATTGTATATGAATGATGAATATGTTATTGCTAAAATGTAAAAACATTTGCTGAAATTGGAAACAGAAGAAGAACAGGTGAAAAAATTTATGATAAAATGGTCAAAAAACTTTGGATATATTAACTGAACAATGGAAAAAATTATGGTCAAAGGGGCTTAAATTTACATTAAGTTCCAACTTGAAGGAGAACTTTTACAAAATGATGTATCAATGTTTAAAAGTGTTTTGAATAAATGCTAGAAATGCAAACAGCATGAAATGTCATTTTATCATGTATGGTAGACTTGTGAGAAAGCTAAAAAAAACTGGATACAAAATCATTCATTTATTCAGAAGATTTTGACTAACATAAAATTAATGCTCCCAGAAGCCTTTCTGTTGGGACTCAGAAAACACCCGCTTTTGTTGCTGGATATGACACCAGCAGCAAGACTGCTACATGCTTAAAAATTGAAACCCTGGACTAAATGCACAATAGAGAAATGGTTGGTGAAGATGATGGAGCTGGTGAAGATGGCCAAACTTCCTTTTTTGATAAAGGAAAAGACAGTATCTAAGCCCCTGATAGACTTCTTGCATGAAACAGAAAAAAATTAAGATTAAGAAGCAAAAACAATAAATTTATAGGGAAAGTACTCTTTTAATGTGATTTTAGAGTAAGGTTATAACATAATGTTAACAATAATCTGAAATTATTCCTTCTTTCATTTCTTTTCGATAATTCTTATAGATTCTGTTCCTTCCCCCC
This sequence comes from Heteronotia binoei, assembly GCF_032191835.1. NCBI lineage: Eukaryota > Metazoa > Chordata > Lepidosauria > Squamata > Gekkonidae > Heteronotia > Heteronotia binoei. Next base: position 4,462,243 of record NC_083233.1, read on the forward strand.
CCCCCTTTTTATTTTGCCTCTCATTTCCCCCCTACTTTTAAAATATCTTTTTCTGTTTAAAAATCCCAATAAAATTCATTTAAAAGGAAAGAGGGATCACTGAGGCAACGTCAAATGAAACTTTTGGTGGAAGATGGCAACGGGGACAAATTAATCTCTGTGGAGAGAAGAGAGTTCCAGAGTTTTGGTGCCACAACTAAGAAGGTCCTCTCCTCAGAAGACCTGAGGGGCACCTGCAAAAATGACCGTGTTCTGCCATAGTGACCTGAACATGTTCAGATAGTCAAAGCTAGGAGGCAACATCAGGGGAAGGCCTCAGCCTCTCTGCCTCCAGAGGAACTGAGTGGCCATTGTGTGAGATGGGATGCTGGACTAGATGGACCCTCCCTGGTCTGAGCCAGCAGGGCTCTTCTGAGGTTCTTCTCAGGGGAAGGCCTCGGCCTCTCTGCCATGTTGTTGGACCTCCAGAGGAACTGAGTGGCCATTGTGTGAGATGGGATGCTGGACTAGGTGGACCCACACTGGTCTGATCCAGCAGGGCTCTTCTGTTCTCTTGTGTTCAATTGCTTGATGTGCATTATTTCCAAAGTTTTTCTTTAATTTAGATTACCCAAGCACAGATTTCCGGTTTCTTTCCTTTCTTTCTTGGGTGGGCTGCCCTGAATATGCATGAGCAGGATACGTCCCCCTCCCGTCTCCCCCCACAGTAGTTTCACAGAGATTCTGAAGGGTTGTGTCAGAAGTCCTCTGCACCTGCTGTTTTGTTTCCAGATGGGCACCTGCAGAGCAACAGGGGTTCAGGGCTGGCTGTGTCACACAGCACAAAGCGTGGCTTCCCCACACACACTTGCTCCACTTGGCAGTTCCAGGTCTGTGCTGCAGTATGACTGTCGCTTGGATACTAGGAGAGGAAATGTCAGTGCTGAAGCTGGCAGCCGCTGCTGGTGCTACTTGGCCTCTTTAGAGTGAGAGGGTGACACACACTCCTGACATTTCATCTCTGTGGCCAAGTTACGGCAGCCACTGGCTGCAGGGAGTCTGTTCTTGGCTGCTAACTCCACCAAGGTCTTCTTGAGAGCTGCGTGTGCAGGGCAAGGATTCTCTAGCTCCCAACGGTCACTTGCACAAGGGATTTCCCCTCCAAGGAGTGAGTGACAGGAGCCAAAAGTGCAGCATAATTCAGGCTCCTAAATTTACTTGGGACGGGCTTGAGCAGCTCCAACCCCTTTTGATGTGTGGTGATGGGAGGGCCTGCTTCACAAGCTCTGCAGGTGCCAAGCTGGGGAAGGAAACAGGAGCACCTACTAGAGAGGCTTCCTAGAAAGTTCCAGCTCTTTTGTGCTCCACCGTGTTCTTTTGCCTTTCTGTGCACCTGATGGAAGTCGGGCGTTATCTAAGACTGCCATCTCTCCTGTAGATTTGGGGATCTGGGCAGAACAGGGTTTAAGGACAGGAGGGGCCTCAATGCAGTATAACACCAGAGTCCACCTTCCAAGGTAACATTTCCTCCGGGGGAACTGATCTCTGTCATGTGGAGATCACCTGGAGGCTGGCAACCCTGCCTGATATCGCTGCTGAGCCCCTGCCACTTCAGCCAGACCTCCAGCAGCCTTTTCAGGTCCTTTTGGCTGCACAGAAGGGGACACCTCTGTCCACTTTGACCACACAGGCTGGTTCAAGCCTGCAGAGAGTGAGTTGCCTGGGAAAGCAATGCTGGAGGCTGCAGGTAAGATTTCAGCTTTGAATGTCCTGGATGCAAACTGAGAACTGGCACAGCACAGAAGGAGTTTCTAAGGGAGGGAAGCGATCCCAAACGCAACCCTTCTTGACTTTCTGCCTACAGTCTGGCGCAGCCTATCCCTCCGCCTCCTTCCCCGGCTGGTGTGAAACAGGTCTCACTCTGGCTGGCTACTCACACTGAGGGAAGAGCTTCTCCCGGCCTCCCACTTGGCAGCTCCGGCTTCGGTTCCAGCTTCTGAGGTGGGGGGGCTTTGCAGGGCGGGTCCGGGGGTCTCACTGGAGGACGCATGATAGTCGGTTTCTCTCCAGGAGATCGCACTCTAGAAAAGCCTTCGCAGTCCCCTAATGTTGCAAAACAAGACACAGTTCAGTGAGAGTTACAAGACATGTAAGGAAGCAGGGGATGGAGGGGGGGGGAGAAGAAGAAAAGCCTCCCTCGTTCTCCATGCTGCAGAAGGTGCCAAGAGGCTGCCTCCAGGGGCTCCACCCAACGGCAAGGCCAAAGGGCTTTGAAAAACTGCCCTTTGAGGAGCAAAGCAGCAGGGCCCTTGTGGCCAGGAAAGCCTCCGATGGCTTCTTTTCCCAAAGGAGGAAAGACCAGCTACTGTATTCCAGAGATCTGATGTATTCTCTGCACAGGAGTCTGGCAGACAGATGAATCTTTTGCTGCCCAAACTGACCCCCCCCCCCACCTCCCACAGGTGGTCTGCCCCCAGAACAGAGTTTGTGTATTTACTAGGAAGAGCAACATTATTATCAAACACATGCTCAAAACTAACATACATAACTGGAAAGCTGGGGTGGGGGAAGAGACCATTCAGATGCAAACTCTCTCACACCTGCACAGACTGTCAAAATTATCTTTTCCCACAGACTGTCAAAACCATCTCCGTGCAAGCTTCCAGCACATTCTGGTTGCAACTCGATGGGACCATCGAGAGCCACACCAAGTCATTTGTTGGTCTAGTGGTATTTGCAGAGGGCCACCCCACCTTATCACAGATAAAACTACAGAAGTTAACATTCTGATTTTAAAAATCTTAATTTAAAAATAATCTTCTGTGTGAAAGATCCTTAAAGAACCATTTATAATTGTAAACCTTACATCCATGCAACCAGACAGGCAGCCATCTAAACACCTCTAAAATCAACCAGTCAACTGACTGCTTCACTCAGAAACTAAAGACGAGAAGGCACGTCATTACAAAATCCCCTGCGTGTCTGAAAGGGATCCTTGAAAGGATCCATACAACAGGAAAACAAGAAAGGGGTGAATAGCTAATAGATATACAGCCCTAAGCAATTTTCATCTAATAAGAAGGAAAGGCATTTGTTGCATCAGGAGAGGAAATATATTCCCAAGTACAAACAAGACTGGATGTGAGAGGAAACAGAAATCATTTGCTCTGCCCCCTCCATCAGGTGCGTACAAGCATGAAAGCAGCACAAAAAGTGTACACTTGTTAATTCAAGGGATGCTGTGGAGAGAAGCCGTATCAGAAATTTAGATCTAAGTAGGAGTGTGTATGCAGTTTAACTCAGATTTAAAAAAAATACTGAATAAATGCCTTGCGGGTGTTTATTCAGAACTTCCTAAACTGAATGCAAATTTGAGAAGTTATTCAGCTAATGAATAGATGATCCTGAATATAAGCTGAAGTTATTTGGCTTTTATTCGGGTTCAAACAGCAAAACTAAATGGCAGCAGTGGGATTTGTTCCCCTGCTTGGGGGGGGGGGCAAATGGATAGCTGCGGGGAGGAGCAAAACAGATAGCTGAACCGGATCACTTGGGGGGGAGTGAAACTGACTAGTTTAAAGGTTTGCAAGCATTTCAGCCCAACAGTGGGCCTGCTTGCTGTCAGGCTGAAATGGCTTCGTAATATAAAGCCGCAAAAAAACTGTGGAAAAATAACGAAAAAGATTGAAAATTATTTCAAAAATATATGTGATTACTCAAATCCCTCTTAAACAATATACCGTATTTGTAATAATTAATATCACCATAAATTCCAAAAGAGGCAAATGTGCAAGAGAACAAGTTTACACTGTCCTTTCAGTTCATCTTGTCAGTTCAGACTTCAAGCGCTCAATGATTATTCACCCGGCTCCACGGGAAGAATGAAGTGCCAGTGCCGACCAGATTTCAAGTGCAGATGATTTCAGTTTTTCAAAGATGTTTCTTCTGTTGCGGGTGTGCCATTAAAACTTCCATCTTTTTAAAGCAATTTTAAATTCAGTGGGTTTTCACAGCCTCTAACAGTAAAGCTGCCTGTGATACTGTTTCACTCTCCTTTATCTAAGAGACGTTTCCCACTCCTCCTGGCTTTCCGAATTTTTAAATTCTTTAAATTCATTCTGGAACACCACTGCCAATCCTTCAGCATTTGAGAGCGTTTGGGAAGCTTTACTGTTTGGCATTTGGCAGCTTGTCAGAACTTGTATCTTTACTGCGGCTTTCTTATAATGCAACCAATGCTGTATTGTACTCTCGCTGTGACTCAGAGCGGCTTTGTTACTGAACCAAACCGACTCCATGTTGTAACCCTTGTTTAACCCAAAGTGCTTGAATAGTAATTAACCTTGCCCCACTGGTATCCAAAATATTTGGGGCTGTAGAATGAGTTATGTTATGTCTCTGCACATTCTCACACTGGGACCCTTTGAAGCTGAACAGCATGGCCTTCGGAGTAGGGAGGCATCCTCTCTACTGATAGTGATGGTGAGAAGACAGATGTGCCTGTAACGGTGTGAATTGTGGCTTTGTGAGATGTTTGCTTTACGTGTATAAAATTGAGTTGGTGCTGGCTCTCGCCATCACTGTTATCTTGCCTCTTCCAGTGCTTAGTTCTTACTAATAAAATCCTAGCTTTGCAACCAAGTATGGGATCCGTTTGAAGTTCTTAAGTTCTGACATTATAACAGTGATCCCATTGTTTCGTGGCTTATCTGTACTGGAGGCTTGGCCAGATGGCGGCAAAAGTTCCAGACGACGGAGAGCCCACCACCCCAACGGAGGACCCACCGCTCGACCCAAAAGTGACGGGGGTTCGGCGCAAAATTAAGGTCCCAGCACCGTTCTCGGTCGACGCGTTCCCCGCCCCGCGAACCTGGAGCCCGCGGAAGTCTACGGCAGCGATCGACGCCGCGGAGCAACGGTACAGAAGCATGTTGGGCGAAGGGGGAGCCGAAGACGGCGGCGACGACCAGGCAGAGGGCCCGGAGCCCCGAGGGGGAGACGACCAGCTCCGGACCCTCCGCAACGACTTATTCGACTGGGTGCGGGAGATCCACGACGACGTGCATCGGTCCCGCGTGTCGATGGCCGAAGAGATGCAGCAGAACCTGGGCGCAATTTACGACCAGCTCCGCACCTTGCAAACTGCGGTCCTGGGGGTCCCTGCTGGAGGGCTGCCGCTGGGGCAACCGCTTGCGGCCCCGCCGGCTCCACCGGCCCCAGCCCCGCCGGCTCCGGCCGCCCCGGCCCCGCCGGCTCCGGCCGCCCCGGCGCCGCCTGCCCCAGCCCCACCAGCTCCGCCGGCTCCGGCCGCTCCGGCGCCACCGGCTCCGCCCGTTCCGGGGCCACCAGCGCCACCCGCCCCGATCCTGCCGGCCCTACCGGGCCCAGCGCCACCGCCGGCGGCACCTCGAGCCCCGGGAGGAGCCGAGGGTCGAGGAAGAGAGTTGAAGATTACTTTCGACGGGAATCCCGAGGACGTGGAGTACTTTACAATACAGTGCGACACGTTCTTCACCCACTGGGGTGCCGATTACCCGGCCGAGGCCAGCCGAGTGTACCACATCGCGTCCCGACTGAGAGGCCCGGCCCGCAAGTGGTACGTGGGGCTCTTCATGGGAAGAAAGCCCGAAGTAGCTACCGTGGCGGGGTTCCTGCACGCGATGCTCCGCCAGTATGGCGACCCTCTGCGGGAGGAGAAGGCTGTCGCCGCCCTTCAGCGCATAGAACAGGGCAACCGCTCCACTCGCGAGTACGCCACCGAGTTCCTGGGCTACTGCGCAGCAGCGAGGGGATGGAACGAGGTCATGAAATACACTGCGTTTATCAATGGCTTGAACCCGAACATCCTCGACCGCTGCTACAGCCAAGGGAGACCCGACACGCTGGTCGGATGGATCCAACTGGCCGGAGAAGTGGAGACCAACCTCCAACACGTCGGAATGCGGCGGCAGCAGCTGGCAAAGAAGGGGGCCAAACACACCCCGACTAAAACCGAAGGGCGGAAGACCCCGGCGACCTCGACTCCGTCCCCCGCCCGCAAGTGCTTCAGATGCGGAGACCCGGATCATCTCGCCGCCAACTGCCCAGTGAAAGTGGGAACCACCCCTCCCACGGCGAAGCCGACCACCCCGGGCCCGAAAAAGAAGAAGAGTAGCCGCTCGAAGGAGCCCAGCCGGGGCTCCGTCGCCACTTCCTTGGCGACTGACGAGGATTTTACCACCGACCTGGCGACTGTGGAAGAATCGACCGAGGAGTCGGACGACACCGAGTCGGCGGGAAACGACAGCGACCTGCTTTAATGGGTGCCGCAAAGCAGGTCCAACAACAGCCGGCACTCCTAACGGTGAGAGCCTCGGGGGGTTTACTATTTATGGCCGTTACCCTCCTTAACCCCAACCTAAAGAGATTCATGCACGCCCGAGCGCTAATCGACTCAGGGTGTAACAGAGACCTGATCACCCCCCGCCTAGTCGAGGCGTTGGGATTAGCCACCTCGCCCCTGCCACAACCGATGCAATTCCAGCAGATGGACGGGGGGCCCATGAGGGGGGAGCCCTGTACACTTGAGACTCAGGCGGTCCCGGTAGGAACCGAGGAACATTGGGGGATTGAGACTTTCGTAATTGCCCCCTCTTGCTCTTTCGACGTGGTGGTAGGCTCGGCTTGGCTCGCCCGCCACCAACCAGACATAAGGTGGGAGGAACAAATCGTCCGGTTCCCCGATTGGAGGTGCGAGCACCACCACTGGCGCCCCGAATGGGGGCCGCACGCTCCCCCCCAAAACATGCGGGCTTGCCTCACACTCGAGGAAGTCGCCACAATCCCCAAGGAGTATCGGGACCTAAGATTAGCATTTAGCGAGAAGGAAGCGGACGAGCTACCGCCCCACCGCCCTACGGACTGTGCCATTGAGCTGATCCCAGGGCACCAGCTTCCCAAAGCAAAACTATACTCCATGGGTTGGGCGGAAAAAGCAGAACTCCGAAAGTTCTTGGACAAGAATCTTAAACGCGGCTTTATACGACCGGCCACAGCCCCCCATGCCGCCCCCGTCCTATTCCGAAAGAAAAAGGACGGGTCTCTTAGACTTTGCACAGATTTTCGTGCGATAAACGGGATTTCCATGTCCAACGCCTACCCGATCCCATTGATAAAAGACTTGTTGAACACCGTAGCAAAGGGAAAAGTATTTACCAAGCTTGACCTCCGAGACGCGTACTTCCGCGTCCGCATCAAGGAGGGAGACGAGTGGAAGACAGCCTTCAACACCCCTCTGGGACAGTTTGAGTACTTAGTTATGCCCTTCGGACTGCAAGGGGCCCCTGGTGTATTCATGAACTTTATCAATGAAGTGCTACGGGACTTCCTCTTTAAGGGGGTGGTGGTGTACCTTGATGACATCATTATCTATTCACAAGATCTAAAATCTCATGTGCCACTGGTTAGAAAAGTGTTAAGCACCCTTTGTAAACACAAACTGTATGCCAAATTGTCGAAATGCGAGTTTCATAAAACAGAACTGGACTACTTGGGTTTCCGAGTGTCGGGGGAGGGATTGTCAATGGACCCCGCAAAGGTCCAAGCGGTGCTGGACTGGGAACCCCCTCGAACCCGCAAACAATTACAAAGTTTTATCGGGTTCGCCAACTTTTACCGCGACTTTATTAAGGGGTTCGCTACAGTCATGCTCCCCCTCACGGAACTCCTCAAAACCAAAGGGAAGGGTGACGAGGCGAAAAAGCCAGGCGCGCGCCTAACGTGGACGCCTGACTGCCAAAAAGCTTTCACTGAACTGAAGCGCCTCTTCACCTCCGAACCGGTGTTGGCTCATCCCGACGAACTAAGACCCTTCGTGGTCCAATGCGACGCCTCCGACGCCGCAGTGGGAGCCATATTAATGCAAAGAGGGGAGAATGGGGTGCTCCGGCCGTGTGCCTACATCTCAAGGAAATTTTCCAATGAACAAAGAAATTGGTCAGTCTGGGACAAGGAGGCGTTTGCAGTCATGTTTGCTCTTAAAACTTGGCGTTCCTGGCTAGAGGGAGCGAGAGTCCCCTTCGAAATCTGGACCGATCATAAAAACCTCGAAGCCCTCACTGGGCGCCGCAAAATGACTGCAAAACAAATCCGGTGGGCAGGCTTCTTTGCTAAATTCGACTTTGTGCTGAAACACATCCCTGGCTCTAAGAACTTTTTGGCGGATGCCCTCTCCCGCATGCCGCAACACGACAGTCTCCAGGAGGAGGTGGTGGACTCACTAATTTCCCCCTCAGCCATTTCGGGGGGAGTCACCACCCGCTCCGGCATGCAGACCGGCTCTCCGGATTCAGACCTGCTGCCTCGATTCCTCTCAGTGTATAGCCAGGAGACTGACCGCCCACCCAACTTAGTCAAAGCCGAAAACGGTCTCTGGCTGCACAATGAAAAGATCTATGTGCCCACTCCCCTCAGAAAGGAAGTCTTGGAACGCTGCCATTCTAGTCGCTTGGCCGGCCACTTTGGCTATGTCAAAACTCTCAACTTGCTCACCCGCCAGTTTTGGTGGCCAAAAATTAAAAGAGATGTGTCCGAATTTGTTCTCTCATGTCCCACCTGCCTCATGGCAAAGCGGAGGGGCAGCAAACCCCCGGGCCACCTGGTCCCCCTCCCTACAGCCGCCCGGCCTTGGTCGGTAGTCTCCATGGACTTCATTGTCGAACTCCCGCCTTCACAGGGCAAGACAGTCATCTTGGTCGTAGTGGACACATTTTCAAAGCAAGCCCACTTCATCCCGTGCAAACAACTACCCACGGCCAAAAAACTCGCCCAGCTCTTTTTCACCCACATTGTACGCCTACACTCATTCCCAGACAAGGTCATTAGCGACCGCGGAACGCAGTTCGTTGCCAACTTCTGGCGGGAGTTCTGCAAACTAGCCGGCATTGAGCAAGGCCTGAGCTCTGCCTACCACCCCCAGTCGGACGGACAGACGGAGAGGGTTAATAGTCTTCTAGAACAATACCTCCGCTGTTTCATTAATTTCCAACAGTCCAACTGGGTGGACCTCCTCCCTTTTGCGGAATATGGCTACAACAATAGCCTCCATAGCTCTACCAAAACCTCTCCTTTCCAGATCATCAATGGTTACGAAGGCAAGCCATTCCCCACACTCACCCTCCCTGCCAGCCCGTCCGAACCAACATCATGCCAGCAATGGTGGGAGGGCCTTCGTGAAGGCTGGAAGGGTATTCAGGAAAACCTGGAGGAAGCGAAAAAAGCCTACAAAAAGCAGTTTGACAAAAAACACTCCCCAGAGTGGGATCTGAGGGTGGGGGATACAGTCTTCTTGTCAACAAAAAACCTTCCCCTTCCCCAGTCCTGCCGTAAACTCGCACTGAAGTTCTTGGGGCCTTTTAAAATCAAAAGGGTCATAAACAAAGTAACGGTGGAACTCGATCTACCCAAAGCTCTAAGTAAGATCCATCCTGTTTTTCATTGCAGCTTACTTCGGAAAGACCCTGGTGCTACGTCCTTCCATCCCAGGGCCCCACCACCCCCTCCGACGACAGTGAGGGGTCAGAGTCACCATGAAGTCCAGGAGATCCTGGACTCCAAAGTCAAAAGGGGAAAACTGTATTATTTGATCAGATGGAAACACTTCCCCCCGAGCTGTGATGAGTGGGTCGAATCTCAGAATGTAGCTGCTCCGCAACTGCTGAAAAAATTTCACCTACTGTACCCGCACAAGCCCAAGGCGGGCCCCGCGGGAGGGGGCGCTTAGGGGGGGCAGTATGTCAGAACTTGTATCTTTACTGCGGCTTTCTTATAATGCAACCAATGCTGTATTGTACTCTCGCTGTGACTCAGAGCGGCTTTGTTACTGAACCAAACCGACTCCATGTTGTAACCCTTGTTTAACCCAAAGTGCTTGAATAGTAATTAACCTTGCCCCACTGGTATCCAAAATATTTGGGGCTGTAGAATGAGTTATGTTATGTCTCTGCACATTCTCACACTGGGACCCTTTGAAGCCGAACAGCATGGCCTTCGGAGTAGGGAGGCATCCTCTCTACTGATAGTGATGGTGAGAAGACAGATGTGCCTGTAACGGTGTGAATTGTGGCTTTGTGAGATGTTTGCTTTACGTGTATAAAATTGAGTTGGTGCTGGCTCTCGCCATCACTGTTATCTTGCCTCTTCCAGTGCTTAGTTCTTACTAATAAAATCCTAGCTTTGCAACCAAGTATGGGATCCGTTTGAAGTTCTTAAGTTCTGACATAGCTTTACTGTTAGAGGCTGTGAAAACCCACTGAAATCATCTGCACTTGAAATCTGGTCGGCACTGGCACTTCATTCTTCCCGTGGAGCCAGGTGAATAATCATTGAGCGCTTGAAGTCTGAACTGACATGATGAACTGAAAGGACGGTGTAAACTAGTTCTCTTGCACATTTGCCTTTTTTGGAATTTATGGTGATATTAATTATTATATTGTTTAAGAGGGATTTGAGTAATCACATATATTTTTGAAATAATTTTCAGTCTTTTTCATTATTTTTGCACAGTTTTTTGTGGCTTTATATTACATTTCTGTTCTGTGGGACTCTAGGTTTCACTATAGACTGAAATGGCTGGCAACCATTTCACCCCTTCTTTTCACTGCCTCCCCCCCCCCGCCCGCTTAGAAGCAAGATGGAGGGTTTACATGGCTGGAGGGCATTTCAGCCTAACAGTTAGGCAGGTATGCTCATCTGGTGTTAGGCAGAAATGCCTTCCAGTCATTAAACTGGTCAGTTTCACTTCTCTTTCCTCCCAAGCAGAGCAGAGTAGAACTGACCAGTTTAAGGGTTCACAGGCTTTCCAGCCTAACAGTGGTCTGAGGTGCCCATCCACAGCTAGGTTGAAACGGCTGCAAGGCATTTCAGAGATCCTTTTTGCCTGCTCCCGACTGGAAGCAGGGAGAGTGACAGCTGCTGAGAAATATCCACCTGCTATTTGAACCTGACAGCCCCCATTTCATTTCATTTTATTCGATTTATATCCCGCCCTCCCCACCGAGGCGGCTCAGGGCGGCTCACAACATAAAATTCTAACAATAAGATTAATGAATATTAAAATACATTAAATAGTTTACAGCAGTTAAAACAAGAAAACGATCTATCAATGTGCTATCCTACAACCTTCCTTTGGGGTTTGGGGTTTTCCAGGTACCGGTCAGGCACCAATCGGCTGTTAGTGTTAAGTGGATGGCAGCCATTTCACTGGTGGGATTCACTCACCCCACTTCCAAGGGGGAGAGTGAAAGTGATCACTCGAATGGTTTCCACAGGGTATGCAATGGGCCCGAATTCAGGCTTCCTGAATATGTCCTGAATACCAGTATCATACCCATATTCATATTCAGGAAATGCTGATCTTTTCCAGATCCAAAATACCCAAATGATTAGAGGCTGATTTTTTTTCTTGCTCACCCTCAGATCGAAGCCTCTCCCACCTCACATCTAACAACATACGTAAACCCAGACATTGCCAGATGGTGATCAACGGCAGCACTGCTATTTGTCCAATTGGTGCTGCTCAGACAGGATTCCAGAAGCCTTAAAAGGCAGAGGGACTCATGAGGCCAAGGCCGTTGTCAGGACAGAACAAAGGCCCTTCCCGCGGAAATGCAGCCTGCTCTGAAAGAGGGCAAGGCACGGAAACAGAACCAGCATCCCGTCTTTCAAAGGCACATAGCTGCCACCCAGAACATGAGCCAGCCCAGACCACATGCCAATGCCTCACTGGGGAACCAAAAGCTCAGCCCTGGCAGCACGGATTGCTTGAGTGGTAGTGGCGTAGCCATCACTGTGACTTCTCAGGCAGACAATCCACAGACAACAGTTGTTTTTGCCGGAACAGAAGCAGGTCTGGTTCTGTGTGGTGCTGAGCAGCTCTGAACGGTTTTCCTGTTCCTTCCTGGCCCTCTTCAGCCAGCTACTCTTCAGATGTTATTAACTAATAGTTGCATTGGAGTTAATAACATCTGAAGAATCAATAGAATTGGCAAGTTCAACTGATGAGAACTGGGGTCAAGACCTTCTCAGTTGGGTCCCTGAATGGCCAGCTACCCTCCGATACCATACCTTGCAGAACTAGCGTTTTTCTTAAACTCGCTTTTATAACATAGCTGATGAAAGTGTCACTGAATGCTTTTGAGGACACAAGAAAAAACAAACGTCTCCTCCAAATGTATGTGCCTTGATTTGCCCTTGACAAAGGGGAGCAAGGAGGACTTAAGAATCCACAAAGAACCAAAATCTTCAGGCTGTGAAAATCTGAGAACTGCAAGGCCATGAAATGATACCAGGCATGGCCAGATTGTCAAAAGTGCACATTCCCTCAAACAGCAGAGCCCTGGTCCCAAAATGGGATCCATCACACGCAGACAAATATGGAGTAAAAGAGGGCGGGAATTCCCCAAACCACAGGTCTCCCACTCTCAGTCACCCAAAGGTCTCTTGCCTTAAAATGGCTCCACCCATTCTAATTGGCTGTCCCCTTCCTGCCACCCATCCCAGCCACCTACATGATGCTCTCTCTCCCTTCAAGCATGATCTCCAAACTCTCTTCTTCCAAGAAGCACTGTGCAAGATAAAGCTACTCTCCTGGCAGTACCTGACCTGCCCCCCACCAATCCCACTCCCCTGCTGATTCCATTCACTGTCAAGATTGAGACTGAGCTCTGCAGAGCAAGGACCTGCCTGTTCTGCTCATGATGCTTCACTGAATACCACTCACAGGGAGGATTAACAACTAAAACCTGACTCAGTTCTACGTTCAGATGACAAATCTTGAACCCTGCAAGGAACCAACACACAGGCAAGAGCCCCCGTGCATGTTACAGCCCCCATGTGGCATCCAGTGGAGACTTCCAGGTGTGCTCAGTAACAAGAAAGAGTCAAAGAGGACGTTATACAGGAGACCAGGTGATAAGAGCTTCCAGTGCATCCCCTTCAGTGGCAAAGAAGTTTCCCTAACTTTCCCAGTCAAGAGGGGCCGTCCCAGTGGAGGTGAAGGGCCCCTCCACCCAACAGGCTAAAGAGGATGACCACCAGTCCTGGCTTCATCCAGAAAGGCAGTCAGACCAAAGCCAGGCTATGTTCATTTCTCTAGGACATGTTTTACACTTCTTGAGCCTAGCGGAAAATGCTTGTGCACACGCATGCACATTATTCTAAGAAACTCACCGCAAGAACAGAGATAAATCAATGAAAATGGTGGTGGTGGAATGTTTTTTAAATTCTGAATGCATCCCCTCCACCATCCAACGTGGTGGAATCTCCTCCCCCTCTTCTCTGAAGCGGTTCTGCTTTGGCTGGAGGTTTTGTTTGCAGAGAACCTGGGGCTCCCTGGATGGACCTCAGAGCAGCTGACTTGGCATCAGCTTGAGCTTGGCAAGCCTGCCTGGACTTAAGACAGCCAAGCTGTAAGATCAGCTCAAGCTGAAAATTACTAGTTGGTCTGGGGTCAGCTTTAATCAATGAGGGCAAACTCGTGGAGGAGCTGCTGAGGACTCTGTTCTCCATTGCTTATGGGTGAGGCCTGGAGACTTGTGGAGTAAGAAAATCAACTTTAACCATGAAACAGGAGTTTCTGCATAACACTTTCTCAAAGACACCCTGAACTTCCTGCCACAGACACAGTTGGTTGAAACCGCAGGTTAATGACCAAGTGATTTCTTCATTGGATCAATAGGAACTCAAGTGTGCCAAATTCAGGATGCTGAAAAATCAGCCTCTATGCAGGGGGTGTCGAACTCATTTGTTATGCGGCTGGATAAATAAATAAAGAAATGTCACTGTGTGGGTGGGGCCACGAGTGCCATAAAATGTGACACAAAACCAAAAACCGAGGAGGAAGTCGCAACAGAAAACCTACAACAGAAGCTGAGACAGCTTGTGACTATATAATTACCAAAAAATAAATACAATCTATAAATGATATTGTTCTATGTTTTTTTCTTAACCGTGATTACAAATACAAAAAGTTTTGTTGTCCCCAAAGTGACCACAGGTCACTCGCTAGTTGAGAGCGGCCATTTCATGTGTCACTTCATCAGGCAGCAGGACAAATTTTTGTGATGTAATCACTATCCCTACAATCCTGTTCATATCGAGTCACATTTAGAACTGGCTTCTCAAAACTTTTATTCCAGCAGTGCAGGGAATCAATTCCTCTGAGTCACTGTATATTCTCATTTTATGTGTACTTGCATGGAGATGTAACATTTTGTATTTGTAATCATGGTTAAGAGAAAACATACAACAATATGTCTTATAGATTGTATTTATTCTTTAGTAATAATAGTCACAAGCTGTCACAGCTTCTGTTGTAGATAAACCGGAAGGAGACTGCTGAGCTGGAAGAGAAATAAGGAGGAGCGGGGGGGGGGGGGGGACAAGGGGAAAGGGAGGAGGGAGGGAGGTCAAAAGGGAGCTGTGGGGAGGATAAAAGGAGCAAAGAGGTGGGGAAGAGATGCCTGCCTGTTTTGGAAAGGAGCCAAGCAGGGGGCAGCAGTGGTGATGAGGCCCCACACCCTATTCTGAGGTGTGGCAGAGGGAAGCTTTGGAGAAGGAAGCAGGAGAGACCGAGTAGCTTGGCAGGCCAGCCTTGCAGGGGCTGGCTTCAGCCTGCTGGCCGTATGCCTGACACCTCAGCTCTATACAATTCAATGAAAGATACAGAGGAGTTTTTTAAAAACATACCAAGGGATCAAATTACTATTATTCTCAGTCATTAAAGCTGAGGTTGTGCCTTGATTCTGTAAAAAACAACTCATAATTCTGATTAATAAAATTTTGTAACTGGAAATAATGAAATTTTGAAAATATTTAATTACTACAGAAGTTTACCTGCTTGTAAGACCCAATTTCACTAACTTAAAACGATTATGAGAAGTCTGCATTGGTCCAGCACTTGGTGGAAATGGTGTTCTGAGCAAGCAAGTTAGAGGAGGAGGAAGAAAGTGGCATCGCCAGGTGCTCGGGGTGCTAGGCACAGCAAGGGAGACGGGTAGGAGAAGCAAAGGAAGCGGGGGACAGGGGAGCTGACGGAGTGCAGGTCACAGGCAAAAACTCCAGAGAGATGGAAAGCCTTACCCTCCTTGCCACAAGCCCCGGGTCTTGGAGCAGGCTTCTTCGGGTGGGCAGTGGATACCTTTAGAGAGGCAGTGCCTGGCACAATGCCATTGGCAGCTTTGCTGGTGAACTTGGGCCCCCCGTCCTGCAGCCTGGACACCAGCCTTCCGACATCCACCTCCGCGCAGGGGTCAGGCTTGCCTTCTGCACCGACCTTCCCGGGTTCAAGCTCTCCTGTCCTCTGCACAGGCAGCCTGCTGCGCTGGAGCGGTCTGGGAGCTTCCGGGTAACTGGGCACGATGAAGCCATTGGGAGTTGTGCTGGGGCTGCCACCTGCCAAAAGAAGACCCGTCACACTCCTGGCTGAGACCCTGCCAGATGCAAATTCCTAGCAGTGGACAGTGATGCAAAACGGGAGCCAAGCATTCTCCAATCAAGCTTTGTGGAGGAGCTTCTGTCTGGGCAGAGGGTTTACCTGCCTGATGATATTTAACTAATCCAGGACTCACACTGTGGGAAATCCTGTCCTTTATGAAATAGGCAAAATAAGACGTCAAGAACCTGCCTGGATTATTTTTGCAACTGGTGATGCTTTGCGTACAGCCCAGAGTGCCTGTCAGAGGCCCTTGATGGTGGTACAAGCCCCACCCCCCCCCCCCACCCCCCCGGGGAAGGTGTATCTGTAGGAGACACTTCAAGATGAGAGTGGACTAATTTAGGTTTTATTTCTTGGCAGCCCTGCAACGCTAAATGGTGGTCTTTTATGTTTTATTTAAAAAATATAATCGTTTTATTTAAATGGTCAGCTGCCTTTATTTAAATGATCCTGAAAGGTGGCCAATAATTTGTTTAAATACATAAATGAATAAGTTGATAGTGCAATGCAGGTAAGACTCCCACGCAGATGTCATGGACCATACAGGCCATTTCCACAAGCCCGGGTCCAGTGACGGCCAGGCAGCTGGGCTTTCTTGGCTGCAAACGCAGGGGGTTGGACTAGATGACCCTGGAGGTCCCTTCCAACTCTATGATTCTATGAAAAGGAGTCAGTAAGGATTTCAGGGACAGCTTGACTTGTGAAAAAGAGGCCATTTGCAAAACATCAGGCTGCATTAGAGGCAAGAATTAGCTGATGCTCACAAGCCAGACAGCTGGTCCAAAGACACCAAGTAGGGAGAGCATGAAAAGAAGGAGGAAAAGCCAGGAAGGGGGGGGAGGGGAATCAACTTTTTTCATTCCCATCAATGCAGAAATGTCTCATTCCTGTCAGCATCAGCAGGCCAAGTATATTCTGAGAATGCACAACTGGAAGATAAGAAGTTGCTGTCAACGTGGCAAGATCCTTCCAAGTTTCAAATTGTTGCGAAGTAAGCAAGCTGCACGCCCAGCCCATGGATGGGAAAGGAGGCCCGTCAGCATTCCGGGGGCTGTGACTCATCAGCCCGTCTTTCCTAGTGGTGCCTGACGTGGGCTGCCCTCCATGGAGCCGCCCCCCCCCCCGGCTCTGACAAGAAGACTCCCTCTCTGCAGGGCAAGCTCATCTTGCAATCTGACTGGCAGGAGAACCAGCCCAGCCGAGCCTTTCCCGAGGCAGGCGATTGCACAATGTGGCCCCTTTCCCCATTAGCTTGGCGGCTGTCCTACAAAAGCTGCAGAGATGCCGCAAAGGCAGATGATTTTGCAGCTGTGGTTCTGTGGGGCCCCTGGCTCCGGGGACAAGCACATTTCATTCAGAAACAGCAAGACACCAAGAAGGTAGAAGAACATCGAGAGGGCCCTGCTGGATCAGACCAGGGAGGCTCCATCTAGTCCAGCCTCCTGTTTCACACAGGGGTCACCCTCTGGATGTCCAGCAATGGGGCACAGGGCGTGAAGTTGCCTCCTTTCAGCCACATGTCTGTCTGATGCCCTTTGCTGTGCTCTGATCCTCCCCCAGTGGCCAGTACCAGGAGGACGTGGTGGGAACAGCTTGAACCCGCGCCACCAAAAAGCCAAGTTTCATGGGGCTCCTCTGTTTGCCTACCCCAGGCTGTTTAACACCCCAGGAGAGATCCTGCACTGATCCGAAGGGTGGTGACATCCATGTGCAAAGAACTCAAGCTCTGAAAAGGCGCCTGGCCATGGAAATGCACAGGGTGAGAAGGTCAGCCCAGGTGACAGAGAGGCTGGTGGCTGGCCTCAAAGCCCAGCAAGGATGGCAGAATTCTGTGTGGTCACTTGATGTTATTTATAGTCCCCCTTTCTCTCTTGGGCTCAAGGCAGGTCACAGAGAGCAAGTCAACAGAATGAACGACATGGCAGACTCAGGGAACAAGGCAACAGAAGTAGGTCTGTAGAACCAATCAGAAATCTAAAAACCACTGCAGCAAATCTTAAGTATTAAAACGACACATTAAATGATGCAAAAATGACACGGTAGTTTCTGGACAAGGCTGCTCGAGGAGGGTTTTAACCGCCTGCCGGGGGCTGCTTTGCCAGCTGCGGCTTTCCCTCGAGGGCGGGATTTGTTCACAGTTCAACCCTGCTCTGGTTGCAGCATGGCTGGACTCCAGCAAGGCATTCTGTGCAGGGGCAGCGATAAAGCCCGAAAAGAAGCTTCAGCCTATCCAAAGTGCAGCTGCTGTGATGTTGGGAAGTGAAGGTCACAGGGGACCAGCTCCACAGGCCACTGTGGCCCACGTCCAGGCCCCATTCGGAGTGGTGGCAGATCTGGGCAACTGGTCTGGGACCCACAGCCTGAAGACCCTTCTCAGAGCCCCCCCCCCCGCCACCCCGCAGGTCCCCACTTCTGGGGCAGGCAGGTGAGCACCAGAGACAAGGCCTCTTCGGCACCACAGCTGCCTCCCAGAGGGGCCTGCCTGGCACTGAACTGGCCGCCTCTGAGATGCCAGGGGGGGCTTTCAGCGCTCGCTTCCAGGGAAGCTTTCAGCTGTGCTCCCTTTTCATCTTCCCTAAAGGGTTTTTTTTTAAGAAAAAAGAAAGTTTCCAGCAACGCTCCTTTTAGGATGTTCTAAGATCTTTATCCTAAAACTAATCTAATTAAAAAATTGTCATTTCTTCCATCATTTGTTGCTGCCATCATTTTTATGCATTTGGAGGATGTTTTTATTGTTATTCCGTATGTTGTGAGATGGACAGATATAGACGCACACCCACAACTGCTTTCGATAGAACAAAATGCTGGCAGAGAGCCCCAGATGTGCTTCAGACTGGTGCGAGGAGTTCAGGGGAATGCTGGCCTCCTTTTCTTCCTTGGGCCAGCTGCCCTCTCCTCTGTTCCCCCTCCCAAGCTGGGGGGGCGGGGGGGCCTGCTTGAGAAGCAGCAGTCTCAAAAGCCTTCTTGGGGCTCCCCCAACTAGTCCTCCAGATCCTGGCCCTGACTTCAGACACATCCTGAGCAGGGCCGGCCCGTGGGTTTGCCCCCCGCCTCCTCCCTCTCCCCTTCCCATTTGCAGCCTGCATCCCTCTGCCCCCCCCACCGCTGCTGCTGCGGCTGCTGCTAGCCCCCTCCGGCCTGCCCCTGCCCCCTTCGGCTGGTAGCCAGACCCTCCGGCCGGCTGCCACCGAGCTCTGCTGCTCTCCCTCCCTCCCGCTCGCCAAACTAAGGCCTGCCAGCTACTCACAGCCCACGCCTGCACGTTTTGACTCAACAAAATGCACGGGCTGCCTTAGTTTGGCAAGCGGCGCAGGAGGAAGGGAGAGCGAGTAGAGCTTGGTGACCGGCCAGAGGGTGCAGGGGGCGGCGGGTCCACCTCCAACCCCCCCTCCCTCCACTGACAGCCAGCTGAAGTCACAGCAGCATCAACACGGAAGGCAGCCACAGGCAAAGTCTGAAAAGGGACAAAGAGTCTCCAACGCAGCTGAACTGACCTTCGTTCTCTTCCACCGAACCTCCAAAGAAGACGGGCCTCTCCCTCAGGGGGCGCCTGGAGATGGTGATGGGCTTGTGTCTCCGAGTGGCCACCCGTGGAGGGGGCACTGGGGGTGCAGCGTTATCCTCAGGGGGGCCGGAATATATCTGGGGGGGGGTGGGACAGAAGGAGCAAAGGGTGAAAGATCTTAAAAAAGAGAGAATGACCCACACAGAGGTCTCTTGATCCCATCTGGCTTGGCTCTGCTCTCATTGGGAGCATCAGCCCCCATCCCCTCTCCCCGTCCTGCCTGTCTTCCAGAGGCCACAAGCAACTTGGCTGCCTCTTGGCTGGGCAGAGCCAGGTACAGCTTTTGCCCAGAAAGGCAGCAGTTGCCACCACAGCCCAAGGAGGTGCCCTGTGGAACTGAAGTTAAGCTGCCTTCTGCGGCAGCCATTTTGTTGCTATGTCAGCATTCCCAGTGTGACAGGCTCAAAAAGACTTGTTTTTTACACACACACCCTTCACTACCCAAAGGCGTCTCAGAGGGGCTTCCACTTGCCTTCCCTTGCTCACCCCACAACAGACACCCTTGTGTGGCGGGTGGGGCAGGAAAGCTCTGAAGAGCTGGGACTGGCCCAAAGGCATCCAGCTGGCTGCATGTGGGGGAGGGGTGGAGAATCAAACCCGCTTCTCCGGAGTAGAGTCCGCTGCTCTGAGCCACTATGCCAAACTGGCTCCTGAGCTACAGTCATGGCCCAAATCCACCGTGTGACTTGGCCTCTGCCAGCCAGTGTGTTCTGGAACCCGGTTGCCAGGCATGGAGAAGCCCGAGGGACCCAGAGCTGCACCCCCCAAGTGGTGCCAATTCCCTGCAGACCCTTCTCCAAAGCCCAGCTGAAAAGCTGCCCTCCCTAAACCCTCACTGAGAAGCTGGCCTGCCTGAGCTGGGCTTGTGCCCGAGGAAGTGGAAGCGGCATTTAAACTATTCATAAATGCAGAGAGCTATTGACCCGATCTCAGCCTCGCAGACAAGGGTTTGTGTAATGTCACCAGTTGTTTCCAGAAGGATCACATTTTTAATTTAGCCGTAGCGCTCAAGTTTAAAACTGTCAAAGGAGTAATTACCCACCCCGAGTCAGGGAACAATTTTCCTGCCTTTTGAGTCTTCATCATGCGCAGCATAAATAATATATCATACCTGCTTCAAACTCATTTGAAGTGTTTGCTTATGTGTGAGTGGAAACATTTTCGACTCTGAACCCACACTTATAAGCCCCAAGTCTAATAAAACGTTACTAGCTTAACCTTATCGCTGCAGAAATTAAAGGCCAGGAAGTCGTAGTCTGGCTTTTTAATTAAAAGAGCTCATTCCAGAGATTAGAAACAGCAAACGACATTCATGTTGAGCCCTATGCTGAAGGGAACGTGTCGAGGTGGAAGGCTGCAGGGAGCAGGTTTTGCCTTCTCTCATTTCAACAGATAAGACTACTGGGAGACACTTTGGAAGAGCCATCTGAAGTCACTCTAAGATTACAGCCTTGACTACTTTTCATCAGTCCTGATAGCAAAAAAAACTGCTCAACTGAAACTGCTCCACAGGTGGGCTTCACAGCCTCTCCCCAACTCACAGGGCCCTTCCGTCCTGGCATCCACCCCACTGCCTCTGGTCTCCCTCTCAGCCTTTTCCTCTGTCCCAGGTTTCCCTGAAGCAGGCCCAGTACACGGTGAACATCTTGCAGCAGACTGGCCTCCCCAAACACAGTGGGTGTCTAGCAGCTCACAGAGCTGGGAAACATCTGGCCCAGGATGCCTTGGGACAAGCCGGTCCTTTTCAAAAAGCAGTACCAGATATAGGGAAGCCCCGTAATAGAAAAATGAAGTTCCACTAGGGAAGAAAGTTTCACCTCAGGACCACTAAAAGAAACATCGCAACAGGGCAGGATTCTGAGCATGGAACAGGAATTGCTCCTCAGTCTTAAACCAGCTTGGGGATAGAGTTCAAGGCATGCAGGTCAGAGAGAGAGAAATCTTGACAGGCCACTAACAGAGTGGGTCTCTCTCCACATCGTATGCACACCATGAGTCTGTTAACAAATGCTAGTTAAGCCATCTCCCATTGCTGATCTACAACTGGCTTCAGTGGTGAGTGTGGAGCCTCTAAGGCGTCCCTTGATCTTCGTTCTGCTCTGCAGAGAGCCAGCAAAGGCGGGAGGTGCCGTACCTTGTCAAAGTGCTCTATGAGGATCTCCACCACAATGTTTTGGAACTTGATATTCATCATTGCTGCAACGGTGTCTTCCTGAGCCCGCAGGAGTGTGGGACCAAACACCACTGCCATGTTGGATGGAGTCATCAGGTTCTCCCTGCTGTGTGCACACACACTGCCGGGGGGGGGGGGGAGGAGAAGGAGAAAGAGTGAATCAGGAGAGGGAGAGAGACCAGAGGCCTGCCTCAGCAGGGAGCTGGGGCTTGAAGTGTGAGCTGGTGGGCTGAGCACCCTTTGTGTACCAAAAGGAACAAGGCAATACAGCATCAGCCCTGCCAGCGGGAGGCAGGATTAATCCCCTAGACCAGGGGTGTCAAACTCATTTGTTATGAGGGTCAGATCTGACATAAATGAGACCTTGTCGGGCCGAGTCATGTGTCTACCTGTTTAAGATTAGATAGCAAGAGATGTAAACTTTTTAAAGGACACAGACAAATACGACTAAAAAAAAACTAAAAAAAACAAAAACTTAAACATGCTTCAAATATTAGCAATCATTGGTCTTAAAGGTGCTTTCTTTGTATCTCTCCTGTGCAATCCAGAGAACTGGGCCAAGGAAGCTCCGCCTCTTTCCCTCCCTCCCCAGGGGACCAGGAGGGGGAGGGGCCTCAGCCAATGGGGAAATAGAGGCTTTGCTCTGTAGCTCCTGTGCGATGGAGCAAGCCTTGCAAAACAAACTGTGATGCAGAAGGAAGCAAGAGAGAGGGAGGAGGAAGCAGACAAGAGACAGTTGCCCGGGGGCCTGATGTTTGGCACCCCTGCCCTAGACTGTGGAAGCCCAGCCTTTGCAGAGCAGTCCTTCAGCCAAGACCCCACTCTGGCTCCGGAAACTGATCTCAGGCACCCTCGGGGGGGGGGGGGAAGCCACACTCTCACTCAAGCGCAGCCCCACCTCCTCCCAGGGCAAGCAGTGCAAAGCACCGGGAAGAGCCACCAGCTTGAGCACAAAGAGCCCCCCGCAGGCTGCAGCTGGCAGGAGCCCCCAACTGGAACCCACAGCAGCAGGGCCCCTGCTTCCAGCGAGGGCTGCCTGGGCTCCGCTTGACCTCCCTGCTTGGGAGGGGGAAACACTGGGGGAATGCTGCATGTTTCAAGGTTCAGGATTTTTATCAATCCCCCCCCCCCACACACACACACAGTTTGTGAGAATGCCAGACTGTCAACACTGGGCAATGGGCAACCTGACTCTTCATGGCTGGGTTTGGAGAGAGCGACCCACGGCCCCAGCCTGGCCCTCCCGTGGCTGTCCACGGCACTCTGAGTTTGCAACGGTGTGGAGGGGCGACCACTCAGGAGAGGCAGTGGCGGCCCCGTACCCAGAAACGTTTGGGTGGAAGGGACCAGGAAAAATGGGGGGGGGGCGGCTTGGCTCTCTCTCCCGCTATTGCACTCTCTCTCTCCCCCACTGCCCCCCCTCTGCCGCTCTCCCGTCTTGCACTCTCTCTTGCTGCTCTCTCATGTGCGCTCTCTCTTCCTCCCTCCCTTTTCTGCAAGTCCTGGAGACCCTCCAACAGAGGGGCCCTACAAAGGGAAGAGGGTTTTAATAGAGCGGCTTGTGCGCCCCCCCCCCCACAGCTCCGGCCTGGGTGGCAGGGCTGCTGCAGGTCTGTTCCCTGGCCGGAGAGACGACCTGAGGGGGCAGAAACTTGGCATGGCTCTCCAGCTCCCTTAGACTCCTAGCAGGCCTCTCCACACTACACACAAACACACACAGTGCTGTGAAGGGAAAAGAGCCCAGATGGCCAGGTGAGCAAAGGGCAGGGGCCTTAAGCAGGCAAGGAGGAAGGGGTGGAGCCGCCCAACTCTGAAAAAGATTCATGGCTTTCAGGAAACAAAGAGCTTTTTTTTCTTGAAGCAACCCATAAATTCTAAAGTTTCATTCAATAATGCCAGCTATCGAATGATTTAGACTCAGGCAGGGCAGGTTTTCATGGCATTCCTCACAGTCATTTTTGGTATCCAGCTCTAAAATTAAGTCATGAAACACACACACACACACACACACACACACACCCCGCCACACAAGGGGTCAGCTGAGGCTCTGGGCCTGCATGAGAACAAGGTCCGTCTGGGGCTTCCTCTGTCATGGCTCCAGGAGCTAGTCCTCAGGAAAGCCCACCAGGCTCGGTCACTCAGGACAATTCCCAAACTGCATCGCATGAGAAGTATGAGGTGAATAGCAGCCCCCCAAACGTATCTAAGCACAAAGGAGGCTGGCCACAGCATCTCTGCATGAGTCACTGCTCCATCCCTGCCTCCCTCCCTCCCTTCCTGCTTGCCTCTGCTAGGGCAAGTAGTTCAGCCACATCTAGGAAAAGAAAGATTCACACTGGGGGGGAGACACAGGCAAGTCTCATTTTGACATGTACCAAGAAAGAAACTTTTCAGGTATCTACACGAGAGGAGAACCTGAACTACAGGGTTGGGAAGTCCCTGGAGTTTGGGGAGGGGAGGGATCTCCGCAGGGTAGAATGCTCTTCAGCCCCTCCTCCAAAGCAGCCACTGGCTCCAGGGGAAGGGATTCCTGAGGTCTGGAGCTCAGCCACAATTCCAGGAGATCTCCAGGCCTAACTGCAAAGCCCCTGCTGCGGGGAATGGAAGTCAAGGGAGGAAGCAGAGCCCCTCCTCTGCCCATAGCTCACTCTGGAGGTCCCATGCCCCTCTCCTCTGCTGGGGGCCTCCTTCTCCTCATTGCCTCCGAGTCTCTGTGGGGGGCTGGTGCTCTGGAGAAGCCAATTCCTGGGCTTCTTTTGCCAGGGAGAGAGTGAGGACACACTCTTTCCCTTTGGGGGCCCCTCAGAGAAGGCCATGGCAGGCCCTGGACCAGAGCTCCCCTCCCCAAGGCAGAGAGTCCAGGGTGATGCAGCGGCTGGAGGGGTGGGCTTCCAGGAGCTCATCACTGGCTGGCCTTGGATTGATGGGGTCACTGACTTCTGAGGGCAAAAACAGATGTCAGCAGGGACCACCTCCAGCTCCGGAGGGGGAAGGCAGAGCAGCCCAGAGGCTCATAAAACAAGCTGTCAGCAGCTCACAGATGAATTCTGCAGCCACTCCACAACAGCCACTTCTGATGAAGAGTTTGGAAAGCATGACATGCAAAGTGCAGAACAGGAACACAATTACCAATAAGAGAAGGAGAGTCAGTTTCAGCAACACAAATTCAATTTACTCTAGAGCAAGCATTCCAGAACTGCTGCCTGAAACAACTGGCAATGGCCAGGCCTGGGGTCAGAGTTCCTGGGGTAGCCCTGGGAAGGCAAGCACAGGGCAGCAGCCTGCACACACCTGGGAGCCCACCAAAGGCCGGCTCTCCAAGGAGTGCGCATGCTGACACATCACCTGGCCGCTCTCGCCTGCTCAGAGGAAAGCACACCAGGCCTGTAGCCACAGTGGGGCCTGGGGGGGCTAGCCCTCCACCCAACCCCCCCTCCACCTGTGTGGCCCCTCCTTTCCCCACTGCTCCCCCCACAGACCCGTTTTTGCCACCGTTGCAGTTCTTCCCTGCCTCCCCCGCTCTCCCCACAGCCCCGTTTTCACTGCTGCCGCTCTCCCCGGCTTTTCCCTGCCTCTCCCCGCACTGCCTGCAGCCCCATTTTCGCCGCCACTGCTCTCCCCAGGCTCTTCCCTGCCTCCCAAGCTCTGCCCTCAATCCTGTTTTCGCCACTGCTGTTCTCCCCAGGCTCTTCCCACTCCCAAGAGCATGAGAGAGAGACAGCTGGGGCCCAATGGCTGGTTGCTGGAAGCAGCCAAGCCTCCACGCCCCCCCCCACCCAAAATTTTATGTCCTGCCCCCCAAAAGCTACGGGGCTGGAGCACACAGACCCAGAACATGACAGCAGCGGGGCAGAGGGGGAGGCGCCCAGTGGCACCTCTGTTGGCCAGGTGGTGCCCTAGGCAGCCATCTACCTGGCCTACTTCTACACACCAACCCTGGTAATGAACAACTCTTTTGTAACTAGCTTTTGTTTCAAGAAGAAAGGCATTTCTTCCACCAGACTGAGCCCAGAGAACATGTGTGCACCCATGTACACACAGCAATCAGGGTGGAGCATGGTTCTCAAAATCCCAGATAAAACAGACTTGATAGCTGGGCTGGGCAGAAAGCAGGTTTAATGTTCTGGCTGCAGAGTCCAGCCATATTAGCATATAAGTTGCACGCTACTCTTAACACTTGACAAAAAGCTGCCAGTGGGAAGAAGAAAAAGAGCAGTTACCAAAAGGAAAAAGGAGAGAAGGGAAAGCTCCTCTTTCCACGCGTGAAGTGCTTCACAGAAAAGGAGTGCTTTCTTTTACTGTTCCTTTGACTGCCAGGCAGTAGCACTCTTCGGATTAAAGGCCCTTAGCAGAGCGCCCTACAAATCTGGGGGAGTCAGGATTAGAGATGAGTACAAAACAAATTACAAACCAGGTTCTGTCATGAATCAGGCTGGCTTGTGGCTCGTGATCTGCCCATGAACTGCTATGCTGTAATGTGATGCTTCGTTCGGTTTGTGGCCCAAATTCCCTTCATTCTTGGAAGCGCAACCCCGGGAGGGAGGGAGGGGGTGGCATATAAAACGTCCTCACACTCTCTTTGCACAGCAACAGATTGGGCAAGAAACCCGGGAAAAGGTGCAACATGCAATTCCTCTGCCACTCGTTGTGTCCTTGCCCTAGCAGCTGCTCTTATTCGAAGGTGGGAGTGCACCTCTTCATTCTCACAACAGCCCAGCTGTGCGACCCAACAAATCCATGCGCATAGGAATATGGTTAAGATTTATTAGAAGTCAGAGCATGACCTTTGCTTAGAAAGCCATTGCTCAAAATGGTTCATTGAACGCACTGGATACTAGTATAGATACAAAAACTGCACACAAAAGCCTCTCTACTCCCAGTGTCCGTTATAGTACCCATGAGCTGGTACCGGACAACACAACACATCTTCCCAGACATCTCCAAGGTCAGGGCTACATCCTCCAGCCACACCGGCCGTAACTAGAGTGACCAGATAAGCAAGCTCTGAGCGAGAGCCAGCATGTATAACAGAGTTTCTGTTCCCCTTACTCCCTCCTGCACCCCCTTGAATAAAACATGGTTACATACAAGCATTTCAGAAGTACAGATTGATGTACTAAACAGAACTTAGTGGTAGGGAACCTGACTCAACCAGCAAGAATCATAGAGTTGGAAGGGGCCATACTGGCCATCTAGTCCAGGGGTGCAAACATGCAGCCCCGGGACCAAATCAGACCGAGTGCATGTTTTAAGCATGTTTTAAGGTTTTTTTTTAAAAAAAAATCTTTAATGTTTGTGTCCTTTATAAAGTTTGTGTCTCTGCTACCTAATCTGAAAGAGGTACACACATGGCCTGGCCCAACAAGGTCTCATTTACACCAGATCTGGCCCGCATAACAAAAGAGGTCAGCACCCCTGATCTAGCCTAGCCCCCTGCTCCAGGCAGCCTAAAGCATCCTCCAGCCATGTTTGGAAGACTGCCAATGAAGAGGAGCTCCAAGGCAGCTCATGGCTGAAAACAGATTTGAACCTGGATCTCTCCCTAGTTCTAACCCATGCAGCACAGTTATCACAACAGCAGAAAAGCAGTGAAAAAGCAGGGCTTGACTCCCACAGTGTTTCCACCAATGCACCCGCATGCTTGGCCCCCGAGCCCCAACGCAGCTCCCCTTCGGGCAAAAATGTCATCTTACTGGACAAGATGCCTGATGAGAAGTTCCAGCATCTCTCGGTTCTTGTCAGGGAGTTTATAGACCACAGCATGAATGGACCCCAGCCTGTAGTCCAGGTTCTCAGATTCTGCGGCGGGGGAGAGGAGAGAAGAAAGAAAGAGGTTTGGGCCTGAGATCAGCCAGCCCCTGAATAAATTGATGGTGCGGCCTCATTTGGAATACTGTGTACAATTCTGGTCACCACACCTCAAAAAGGATATTATAGCATTGGAAAAAGTGCAGAAAAGGGCAACTAGAATGATTAAAGGTTTGGAACACTTTCCCTTTGAAGAAAGGTTGAAACGCTTGGGGCTCTTTAGCTTGGAGAAACATCGACTGTGGGGTGACATGATAGAGGTTGACAATATTATGCATGGGATGGAGAAAGTAGAGAAAGAAGGACTTTTCTCCCTTTCTCACAATACAAGAACTTGTGGGCATTCAATGAAATTGCTGAGCAGTCAGGTTAAAACAGATAAAAGGAAGTACTTCTTCACCCAAAGGGTGATTAACATGTGGAATTCACTGCCACAGGACGTGGTGGTAGCTACAAGCATAGCCAGCTTCAAGAGGGGTTTGGATAAAAATATGGAGCAGAGGTCCATCAGTGGCTATTAGCCACAGCTTATTGTTGGAACTGTCTGGGGCAGTGATGCTCTGTATTCTTGGTGTTTGGGGGCGGGGTGGGCAAAGTGGAAGGGCTTCTAGCCCCACTTGTGAATCTCCTTTCTTTTTTGGCCACTGTGTGACACAGAGTGTTGGACTGGATGGGCCACTGGCCTGATCCAACATGGCTTCTCTTATGTTCTTATGCTGGAAGTTAACAGTGATTTCAGTTGAAATCTGAAGGGGGGGCACCCCATATAATCTAATGAATTCCAAAATTTCTAGACCATATACAATACATTGCAAAAAATAATTAGGAAGAATTATAAAGGTAAAGGTAGTTTTTATGCTTTTACTGCTGTTCTATCTTGTTTGGTCACACTAATCTGATTGCTTGACCCTTAATCTGTGAGCTGCCCTGAGCCTGCCTTCGGTGGGGAAGGTGGGATATAAATAATAAGCAAATAAATAAACATCCAATGGGAACGATTTCCAGGAATCCGTTATGGGGAAAGTAGCTCCTGTGTTGAAGGCAGAGCGGCCGGCTCAGGGGCAACCGCTTCAAACCCATTCAGATGCTGGAAGCAACAGGGAAGTTGCTCACCGAAGGCACCTGCAATGCAGTCCCCATGGCTGGACTCTGGATTGCCAGGCTAATTGTAATTACATGAGAATCTTGTCCTCACAGCAGAGCATCAGGACAGGCCATCAGGCCAACTGGAATGCCGCTTGAAGGATGCACTGAGCAATTCATCCGCCTGTTGCCCGGAGCATCCCAGACACACAGCAGACCTTGGTGCCAGAGCAGCAGGGCAGGGCTCTCTTCTTCCTGGATTACAACTAGAAGCACATTCAAAAAGATACTCATTCTTCTCTTCCGTCTAGGAGAGCCAGAAGAGGCAAGCTTTCTCCTTGTGAATCTGGGAGGCCAACTCATACCATTCAGGTGTTTCCTGCTTCCCTTTGCTCAGACAGCTGGAGCTCAAGGCAGGAACGCTGCCTCCCGAGAGCCCCTTGCCCCTGTGGGCCACTGCCCAGGCTGCATCTGGGAGCCCTCGGGCACCAGGATTGTTTGTATCCTGCTCTCCCCAAGCCTGGCTCAGAGTGTGGGACAACAGCTCATTCATTCATTCATTCAAACTCCCACCTATCCCACAAGTGGGCTCAAGGTGGCTTACAATATAAAACCCATCCACAATAAAACAACAGATACTGCAAGGATCCATGCCTCATGTCAGGCAGAAAACAAGTGCCCCAGGAGACTCCGGGGCCCAGATAACATCCAAGACGGGGGGTGGGCGCTGGGGAAGGGGAGGCCACAATGACTGCAGGTCTGCCACCCTGGGTATAAATCTGTATATATAAATATACAACATATATAATTTACACTTACTAAAACAAAGCATACAATTAATCAGTCTATAAATATAAAAGCAATAAAACTTCTGTAAAATTCAAGATGGTGTGAAAGCCTATAGATGGGAGCAACAAGCAAACATCTGAGAAGGGAAACAAGGGGAGGAGGAGGGGAGGGGGGGGCAGAAACTAGCTTTAGCCCAGGGGCGGCCAAACTGCAACTCAGGCACCACATGTGGCTCTTTCACACATATTATGTGGCTCCTTAAGCCCCCACCACATCAACTGGCCTGGAGAAAGCATTTCTCTCTTTAAATCACTTCTCCAAGTCAGCCAGCGGCTTGGAAAATGCATTTAAAGTTGCTTTATTTCCACCTCTCCCTCCCATCTATTTGCCTGCCTTCCTTTCAGTTCTCAAACATCTGATGTTCATGTCTTGCAGCTCTTGAACATCTGATGTTTATTCTTTGTGGCTCGTACATTAAGCAAGTCTGGCCACTCCTGCTATAGCCTATCAGCTAGGGGCTCAGTAGTGCCCTCAACTCTGTTTCGCAGGCTCTAAGGAATTGCACCAGATCCTGCAGGGCCCTGATCTCTTCCAGAAGAGTGTTCCACCAGGCAGGTCAGGGCCAGGATCGAGGACAGCTGGATGCTCTTTGGGCTGGTGATGACCAGCAGATTTTGGTCACTTGAGCGTAACACTCTACCAGGACAGACCATCCCAAAGGTATGCTGGTCCCTGACCATTAAGGGCTTTGAAGGTCAGCACTAGGATCTTGAATGTGATCTACTCCTCGATCTGGAGCCAGAGTACCGGTTGCATAAACACTCTAAAGGATGTTCCTGTCAACAGCCTCGCAGTGGCATTCTGGACCAGTTGCATTTTCTGGATCAACTACATACAGCAAGTTACAGTAGTCTAGCCTGGAGGTGACCGTTGATGGTAAAACACCACCTTAACCACCTTTGTGACCTGGGCCTTCATTTCACTGGCAAAGTCAAATATAAGAACAGAGGTTGACAGCTTCCTGGTGGTCCCCATCCCGAAAGAGATCTGGCTGTCCTCAACACCCCTGGCCCCTACCTGGCAGAACTCTCTGCCTAAGAATATCAGCGCCCTGAGGATTAACTACCTTCTCACAGGGCCTGCAAGGCAGAAATGTTCTGCCAGGAATTCAGTTGAGGACAACTATGGCCTGGCACTCCCCGTCCCTCCATTCTAGGGGGCCTGTGGGAATTTGACCCTGCCAGGTTGAGCATTGATTTAAAGGATTTTAATATTGCCTTGAGTTCTAGCATTTATTGTATTCTGCTTTTTGTTGAACACCACCCTGAGCCCTATTTCAGGGAAGGGCAGCTTAGAAATTTAATTTAATAAATAAATACATTATTGCATAAAAAGGGGGCTCTTGTTTTTATATATAAGCAAGGAAAATTTTGTAATCAAAAGTATATCAATTGTAGAGAAAATTGGAAACCTTTTATGCCCCCCCCCCTCATTTTTTTCGTCTTCCTTCCTTTCTTTTTGTTTTCTGTTTTTGGTCTTCATGTTGGATTTTGTTGATGTTTTTGTATGCTTTTAATCAGGGTTCACTTTGCAGCAGGAGCTCCTTTGCATATTAGGCCACACCTCCCTGATGTAGCCAATCCTTGCTCTTGGAGGATTGGCTACATCAGAGAGGTGTGGCCTAATATGCAAAGGAGCTCCTGCTACAAAGTGAGCCCTGCTTTTAATTTTTCTTTTTTTGGGGGGGGGGGGTATATTTCCTAGTTTTACTCATGTAATAAATCAAAATTTCTTCATTGATTCAACCCTTCCATGGCTCCCTGTGTGCAAAGGAAGGACTCCTGACTGGGTTTGTGTCTCTGAAGTTCATCAAGATGCCTGAAAGCAGCCAGTATCACATCTGCTCCAGCCAACAATCTCCAGCAGATTCAGTATCCCAGAACTTCTCCCTAGAGGCAAAAGGAAACCACTCCAGAATTTCCCCATCTCTCTCTGGCACATACTGGCAGCTGAGACCAATTCTTTGTGAAGTTTGTATGTCATGACGGGTTCAGAGAGGTTCCTGCAAAGGGGAAAAAACAGAAAGAATGCAGAGTTCATCAGGAGACAGCAAGGCACAGCTGCGTATCTCTTCTCAATTACGATGGGAGAATCTGGAGATAAAAATCCCGTCACTTTAATTCCACTGAGAATGCCATCTGGCACCCCATCTCTAGACTTTCTAACAGTTGTCAAAGTTGCCTATGAAGCTTTGGGGGGGGGACCACATTTCTTCCAAAACAGACTCCCTCTGTGGCCACAGAATAAATGCTTCTTTCCCTGTTCCTGCAAGGCATTTGAAGTCCTCAGTCCACTTTCATCCATGAATAGCACCGCTTCACCTCAGGTTCTGCTGATCCAAAAGAAAGGCGGAGAGTGGAATGGCATTTCTCAATCAGAGAATGACTGTTGTGCTGACAGTCTAACTGGAATGGAACTGCCTGAAGGTGAGCTTGGCATCAAAGGGACTCAGATACCATCAGCAAGTTTGTCAAGCTTGCAGCAAATGAGGCAGCTTCACTGTGAACTTCTCTGGACAAAATGTTGCCACACAGACCTGCCATGTGCTACTGAATGCGAAGCACCAGCTGAGGCTGCACAGATTGGTTCACAGCAGAGAGGTGAAAAAAGCAGCTCCCAAGAACACCCCCAAGTAGGTGCCCCATGGAGCCTCAGAGTTCTGGGTCTTCCTTGGCTTGTGCTTTCTGTTGCACCCCCTCTGGTCTCAGTCATTGGCTTTCCCCCAGCCCATCTCGACAGACACACTGTAAACCCCATGGTGGCCTGCAACTGCACTGCACGGAGGAGAGAGCCTTCACCTGGAATTGGTGACCCAGGAGTTCTTCCTCAGTTACTGCCAAGCAGGAGATTTCATGCACAGAGACTGCCTGGGATCCTTCCAGCTAAAGCAGCTCTAAGAATCCCTGGTAGGGTAAGCAGGGCATTGTCTCCACTGCTATAGGGGCTGCACATCAGCCAACTTTACCAATTGCCTTCTGGAAGGAGCACCAACACTGACACTTTTGCCAGCTGCAGCAGGAAGGAGGTCAACAGGTAGAGTTGCTTATTGATGGAGGAGAGCATGCCAAACCTGTTAAATGCACCTCCTGGCCATGCAGCCGTTAAAAAACTGCAGGCACAGCTGGCTGCCTGACATCAGACTCCAGCAATAGCTGGTTCTGCAATTGCAACTGCTAGAAATTTAGCCACAGCTCATTTTCAAGTGCTTGTTTCACCCACAGATGTGCCATTTTTCACAAGAGACAAAGCATGTGAGAAAGACAGCCTCCTTAGGCTGCACTTCCTCTTCTATAAATATAAGCACACTTAACACTGACTTTAGCAGACAACAGCCAGGTAACTGCTCAGATTATGCAATGTGCTGAAAAGGCAGGTTGTAGCAGGCAAGCTGTCTTGAATGGGATAGGAGAGCTCCTGGCTCATTTTGGAAGAGCCGCTGGAGCTGAGTGCCTGCTGGGGCCCTTGGGCTCAGAGGCTGCTTCCTGTCAATCTCAGCTTTCACTGTTGAAAAGACAAGCTTCTAGGCCTCATTGCTGTCCTGACATCTTGGGAAGTCTCAGGCCCCAAAGGAAGGACAAGGGCTCAACAATGCATTGACCCCCTCTCAATATAATCAACCCAGAGAATAATGCATACGACTTGCAGAATGTACTGTAGTTTAAGCAAAATCTTTAGTTCTTCTTGTGAACAGGAAACGTTTTACTAGTATTTGTATAATATAACAAGTTCTTTGTGAAGACGAATATAGTTGGGATAACTGTATAATGGCTATTATGCGAGACTCAGAATCTGGCAACTTGGGTTGTAACCTGGTTTTGTGTTAATGTTTTAGCCTCTGAGGTCATGGTTGGATAATTTCAGGTGGCAGGAAAAGATCTCTGAGGCATTTCAAGTCAGACAGCTAAGCAATGGTTTGACTTTGCATCAAAGTAAATTCATAGATTCATAACCATAGGGTCATATGGTTACTGGAGTGGAACAGAAAATGTATGTCTCAAATTAAACTTTCCTCCCCTCAATTACCCATCTTGGGCAAGGTCATCCACCCCAGCAGCTACAGCAGAACAATCCTGAAAGCTACCTGAGGTAGAACTTCAAAGAGCTGGTGATGGTCTTGATGTCCCAGTCGCTGTTCTGAAGGTCCACATCCCCTGGGCACTTGGGATCTGGAGAAGGAAGCAGGAAGGCAAGTCAACGGAGAAGAAGTGTTGTCCTGCACTCCTTTCTAATGTGCATGAAGTTATTTCCTCTCAACACAGCAGGCCAAAGTGGCAAATTATAAATACATCTATTCTCTCAATTTATCAGGTAATACTAAAAAACTGCAGTACACAAATACTAGAGAACTCCACTGACTTTAAAAGGGATTCCTACTTATCAGTCATTTTAAGAAGAAGGGGCAGTTGTGGGAGGAAGAAGAGGAGACCAAGCTGGTTTCCATGCAGAGACAAAATTCCACACTGTACAATCACAAGCTGCCGCATCAGAAGTGGAGGCATTCGCCCCACCCCCCACCTCCTTATGCTGCTGCCAGGAGTTTTGGGCAACTTAAAAAAAAGTAGCAACAACCCATATTGTAAGTTGTTGTGGAGGGAATCTGGCATCATTGAGGGCAGAGAAGCCTGAAACTCCACACCATCCCATCCACACGGGGACAAAATCCCCTGGGGAGTCCAGGATCAGGTCTCCATTCGGCTGAAAAACTGACCTGGTGATCCCGAGACCAGCCATCTGCTCTCAGTGACTAACTACGGAGCTCTGTTTTCCCTTCCTCTGCCTGCACAACCAGACATGCCCTGCCAAGTTCTATGCAGCCGGCGGGGGGGGGGGGGGGCTTCATTCCCAGAGACAGGTGGCACACTTCGGGCCCCACCCCCATGTGCCATTTCCCCCACCTAAACGGGCCCAGAAAGCTGCTGTTTGCCCTGCTGGGGAGCAACTGTGCCCAGCCCCTCAGGACCCGTGGTTTCCACACTGGGGCAAGTGGGCTTTCAGAGAAGAAAAATGGCCTCTCTGGGAGGAGCTTAAGCCCCATTCTCAGCAGCCAACTTGCAGGGCACATCTGATCCTGCAGGCTCAGAGAGGATGTGAAGAAAACGTAATTTGTAATTCGGCTTGTAGCATAGCCTACTTTGCAGGGATGTTGTGAGAGCAAAATGAACATAAGGAAAAACCTAGGATACCACCCTGAATCCCTAGAGAGAGGAAGAGGTGAAAATGCAGTAGAAAATGTGCTAGAAGTTTATAGAGATTTGGGAAACAGCACATTGCTTTCTCCTTCAAAATCCTACAAGAGAAGGAGGCAGATTATGATATTTTGAATCTTTTAAGCTTCTGGACAAGGAACTACTTTTTAGTTTGTTTTTTAGTTTTGTTCTTGTTTATGAAACTCTGTAAAGCATCATCCAGAGATGCAGCAACCGTCTTAATCTGCTGCATCAGAAACGCCAACAGGAGTCCTGAGGCACCGCAAAGCGCAACCAGCTGATTCAAACAGAAGCTTTCATGGTTTCAAGACACTCTTGTCAGCTGTGTGAAATGGATTCAGCAGAACTGACCCAAAACAGAAGGAAAGAAAGAAAACACTGAACAGGATTTAGAAGGCAGACTGTGTGACATACCTATGCACTATGCAAAGGTACAGAGAAGATCATCCCCAACAATTGCTGTCGGATTAACACAGGCAGCTATGTGGGTTTTTAAACACAATTTTACCCTGAAAATTGTTATTTTAAGTCATTTGTGGTCTGTTTTTATGAGCGATGTTGGGGATTTTTTAATGCTGGATTTTAATTAATGTCTTTTAATTGTTGTTTTTTATTATTTTAATTGTGTTCTTGGATAAGTGGCATAAAAGTAATGTGTGTGTGTGCATGTAAATTTATGTTGCTTTTAAAGGTAAAGGTGCAAGCACCTGTCGTTTTCAACTCTGGGGTGACGTTGCTTTCACAATGTTTTCACGGCAGACTTTTTATGGGGGGTTGGCCTTTGCCTTCCCCAGTCATCATGCTTTTAATTCATCTTAAATCGTTTTATTTCACATTGACTACTGATCTGTTTGACCTGTGTATGAAATAGATAGTGACACCTAAATTAATCAGTAGGTGTCAGTGGTGTTTCTCTTAGAAGAGGGATTGTTGGAAATCGTGTTCACATATTCAGAAGGTTTATCGGAAGGCACCATACATCACCACTGGAAGGCACCATATCCTCACACTTTTCCAGATTTGTCTACCAGAAAGACCACATCACTCAGTGCACTACCTACCAGGAAGTCCAACAACCTTTGCTCCAGTTAAACAGGGTACACATCTAAAGAATTTCAGTCTAGAACTTTTTAAGATTACATTTGTGAAATGAAAAAAAAAGCAATCAACAAGTCCAGGGACAGAGCCAGCGCCAAGGAGAAAATGGGAGAAAGCGATCTATTGCTATTTAACTTGGCACTGTATTAATCAGTCAATCACAACCCATTCTGGACAACTGTAATTCTCCCACACAAGCCTTAGGTGGTTCACCAACAAGTGTATAGATCTCAAAGAGTTCTTCACCAGCAACAGAATGCCACTAAGCACAGACCCTGCCACAAGGCTCCATCATTGCAACCAGCTCAAATGCCAGCCTTGGTCCCCTGCCCACTCAGGCAGAACTCTTGCAGGGCAGCATCAGGGAAGCATTCACCTCTTCCTCCTCCAACCAGACAGAGACCACCACTGGTCAATACTTGCCCTTCTACAGTATGCACACAACAAACCAGTCTCTGCACAAAACCATAAATGGACACAAGCTTGTCACACAAGTGGGCAGCATCCAGAAACCCAAGGGGGAGCATCTCAGTCTACTAAGACAGCCTTCCGGTGACCTCTTCTCCTCAGGATAAAATCTTGAAAGGCTGATGCCAGAAAAATTCCAACTCAGCAAATCCTATCTTGTATGAACCAGGGCTTAAGCACAGTCAATGGCCTCTGCAGATGCTAAGCTGGTTAGGGTAACTTGCTATCACCAATTACAGTGATTATCACCATACTTATCCTCTGTACTTTGGAGGTTTTCATAAATATGTCATGAACTCTCCTGCAATCAGAACAATTCGAATCTATTGATCACATTTGTTTCTTCTTTGGGGTTTTTTTAAACCATCTTCTAGGCGTGGGGCAGGGGTCACTGGGGGTGTGGAAAGCCTTTGTGAATTTCCTGCACTGTGCAGGGGGGTGAGCCAGATGGTCCTGGAGGTCCCTTTCAACTCGGTGGTTCTTGCCTGATGCTCCACTTACAATGCCTTCCTCTTACTTGCATCTTATTATTCTTAACTGTATCCTGAAGAATTCCTTTCTGCACTGGAAGCCAGAAGCTGACCAAGGGAAGAACAGAGAGGATTCAAAGCACATGTTCCTCATGTTTAGATTAGCTGAGCAGCCACAGCATTTTTGTGGCAGAAAAAGGCTAAGTGTTCTGGCTCTGGGACAAGCAGAATAGAGACTCCATTAGCTGCCATGGGGAAGGGGGGAGGAATCCTCCTCTTCAAGAAGCGGAGCAGCCCATTGCCTGAGGGCTTCTAGGGAGGATTCCCAGGGGCCTGCCAGTCCAACCTCAGTTCTTGCCGTGTGATGCAGACGGCAAAGGACTCAGCCAAGCCAATGTGGATTTCACATCAGCAGAAGCTTCAGACAGAAAACACACCAAGCTCCGAGTGGGGAATCCTGGCTTTCCCAAAACTCTGAAGGCAGCTGTTTTGGCCTGACAGCTCTTTTTTAAAAAATAAAAATCTAACCTGAGGAAGAGAGAGCTCAAAAGCTGGCACATTGTGCTGCGCTGCATCAGTGGTCCTAACAGAAGGTATTAAATAGTTGTTTGCACTTTGATTTTTTATCTTCAGCAAAGTCAGTCATCAAGAAAGTCTGGTCCTGCCAATTTCTGCAGGAGTCTAATGAACAACTGCAAAAAGAGGGTAAGGGGCAAATATTTCAAAGGAGAGAGGGGGGGGGGGAGAGAGCGTACAGAGCAGGACTAAGTGATGAAAGGCAACAGCAGCCTCACTAGAAGGCGGGACAGTCTCAGGAACCAGGAAGTCAGTGAGTGAATTCCCTTCTAGCTCAGTTTTGTTATCATGGTGCTTGCCCCACACCTGTCCAAAGTAACATCCAAGAACAAGGTCGGGCTGTCTGCTGTCACCTTTACTCTTTATTTTGATGTTGGAATACTTAAATTAACAAATACGGTCTGATAAAGAAATAAAAGGAATCAAAACAAGGGGAGAATCCTATAAACCTCAAGCGTTTGCTGATGACTTGGTTTTTATATTGGAGGATCCATTAACATCCAAAAAAGGCTTAAGGAGAAATTGGAGAAATTTGGAACAGTTGCAGGTTTTAAAGTGAATTATAAGAAAACTAAATTTTTAGCAAAAAATATAACAGAAACCCAGATTAAAGAATTGGAAGATTAAACATTTGGGAATATATATATAACAGCCGGAGCTAAAACATTGAAAACAGACAACTATGATAGGTTGTTAAAAGAAATCAAGAGTGACTTGGAGAAATGGCAAAATTTACAAATTTCATTAATGGGAAGAATTGCAACAGTTAAAATGAATATATTACCAAAATTACTGTTTTTATTCAAATGATACCTATTCCCCTGTCCAAAATAATTTTTCAACAATTAAATAAAATGATCTCTATGTTTATACGGCAGAATAAGAAACCTAGAATTAAACTAAAAGCACTGCAGGATGCTAAACAACGAGGCGGGTTTGCTTTACTGGACTGGCAGACTTACTATAAAACTTGTACACTACTGTGATGATGATGATAATGATGATATTGGATTTATATCCCGCCCTCCACTCCGAAGAGTCTCAGAGCGGCTCACAATCTCCTTTACCTCCCCCCCCACAACAGACACCCTGTGAGGTAGATGAAGGTATTGGATTTATATCCCGCCCTCCACTCCGAAGAGTCTCAGAGCAGATCACAATCTCCTTTATCTTCCTCCCCCACAACAGACACCCTGTGAGGTAGATGAAGATATTGGATTTATATCCTGCCCTCCACTCCGAAGAGTCTCAGAGCAGATCACAATCTCCTTTATCTTCCTCCCCACAACAGACACCCTGTGAGGTAGATGAAGATATTGGATTTATATCCCGCCCTCCACTCCGAAGAGTCTCAGAGCGGCTCACAATCTCCTTTCCCTTCCTCCCCCACAACAGACACCTTGTGAGGTAGATGAAGATATTGGATTTATATCCCGCCCTCCACTCCGAAGAGTCTCAGAGCGGCTCACAATCTCCTTTACCTTCTTCCCCCACAACAGACACCCTGTGAGGTAGATGAAGATATTGGATTTATATCCCGCCCTCCACTCCGAAGAGTCTCATAGCGGCTCACAATCTCCTTTCCCTTCCTCCCCCACAACAGACACCCTGTGAGGTAGATGAAGATATTGGATTTATATCCCGCCCTCCACTCCGAAGAGTCTCAGAGCGGCTCACAATCTCCTTTACCTTCTTCCCCCACAACAGACACCCTGTGAGGTAGATGAAGATATTGGATTTATATCCCGCCCTCCACTCCGAAGAGTCTCAGAGCGGCTCACAATCTCCTTTACCTCCCCCCCCCACAACAGAAACCCTGTGAGGTAGATGAAGATATTGGATTTATATCCCTCCCTCCACTCCGAAGAGTCTCAGAGCGGCTCACAATCTCCTTTACCTCCCCCCCCCCACAACAGACACCCTGTGAGGTGGACCAAAGAATGGATTACTTTAAAGAACAAAAAGTTGTTAATTTTGGAAGGCTTTGATTTAACAAATGGCTGGCAGTCATATCTTTGGTGTCAAAATGTGTCAATGAAGAATGTATTTAATATTCATAAAATTAGAAGATCAATATACTTAACTTGGAAGTGGATAAAACCCCAAATATATTGACATATTCCAAAATGGATATCACCTCTAGAAGCATTGTGTCAACCAAAGCTATTAAACTTTGAAGAAATTCTTACATATGAGAATGTACTGGATGAGACTGATACTTTAAAAATAGAAGAAAATAAAACACTAGATTGGTGGACGAAAATACAATCAAAATCTAGATATATGAAAGACCTTCCTGGATGACGCTTCCGTCCTTGACCCTCTTCAGTCCGGCTTTCGCCCGGGCCATGGGACGGAGACGGTGCTGGTCGCCTTAGTAGATGACCTGCAACGGCATCTGGATCGGGGCGGCTCGGCAGTACTGATGTTGTTGGACCTATCGGCAGCGTTCGATACGGTCGACCATCAGTTACTTGCCCGCCGCCTCGCCGACGCGGGGATTCAGGGGTTGGCCTTGCAATGGCTTTCCTCTTTCCTTGAAGATCGGGGACAGAGGGTCGCGATTGGGGATGAGCTGTCCCGGAGGCACTCGCTTGATTGCGGGGTGCCTCAGGGTGCGGTTCTTTCCCCGATGTTATTTAACATCTACATGCGTCCCCTCGCCCAGATTGCCCGAAGGTACGGGCTGGGTTGTCACCAGTATGCTGATGACACCCAGCTTTATCTGCTTATGGACGGCCGGCCGGTCTCCGCCCCACAAAATCTGGACCGGGCGCTACAGGCTGTGGCTGGGTGGCTCAAACAGAGCGGGCTGAGGCTAAACCCAGCGAAGACAGAGGTCCTTTGCTTGGGCCGTCGTGGCCCAGGGGGGGAAATACCCCTTCCGGTTTTTGACGGTGCGCCGCTGATGGCGGCGCACAGGGTCAAGAGCCTGGGGGTACTTCTGGAGCCCTCCTTAACTATGGAGGCCCAGATAGCAGCCACTGCCAAGTCCGCATTTTTCCATCTTAGGCGGGCTAGGCAGCTGGCTCCCTTCCTGGAACGCGACGATCTAGCAACGGTGATCCATGCTACGGTCACCTCGAGGTTGGACTACTGCAATGCCCTCTACATGGGGCTGCCCCTGTGTCGAACCCGGAAATTGCAGCTGGTGCAGAACGCCGCCGCCTGGCTGTTATTGGGGCTCCCAAGGTGGGAGCACATTCAGCCGGGACTTCGGGCGCTGCACTGGCTGCCAATATCCTACCGAGTTCGATACAAGGTGCTGGTTATTACCTTTAAAGCCCTATATGGTCTAGGACCTGCCTACCTGAGGGACCGTCTCTCCCCGCATGTTCCCCAGAGAGCACTGAGATCGGGATCTCAAAATCTTTTGGTTGTCCCCGGGCCAAAGGAGGCCCGCTTGAAGATCACAAGAGACCGGGCCTTCTCTGTAATGGCTCCATTTTGGTGGAACCAGCTGCCGGAGGAGGTAAGGGCCCTGCGGGATCTCACCCAATTCCGCAGGGCCTGTAAGACAGTCCTCTCCGGCTGGCCCACAACTAACGGCCCTGTATACCGACTACCGAATGCTGTATATTGTATACTGAATTTTTACCTGAAGCTGAATGGAGTGTAGCTTTACGACTGCTGGCTGTTTTAATTATGTATAGTTATAACAAATGTTTTATTTTAATTATATATTGTGAATTGTTAATTTAAAGTGTAATTTTATACTTTTATGTTAGTTTTATATATGTTGTAAGCCGCCCTGAGCCACTCGATGGGAAGGGCGGGATATAAATAAATAAATAAATAAATAAAATAAATAAAGAAAGAAATATTAAGATTACAAGATCAGTTACTTTCAAAGAAAATTTCTACAAGATGTTTTATAGATGGTATATTGCACCAGACAAACTGGCGAAGATGCACTCAAATGTTTCAAAGAAGTGTTGGAAGTATCAAAAATCAAAAGGATAATTTTATCATATGTGGTGGTACTGTGACTTAGCGAAAAATTATTGGAAACAACTTCACAGTTGCCTACAGAAAATTTTAAAGACTAATTTGCAGCATAAACCTGAGAAGTACTTGTTGAATAGTTGCCAAGATTCGCTCCCCAAACCGATAACCAAATTCTTGATTCCTGCAGTAACTGCAGCAAGAATAATATATGCAAAACAGTGGGAAACGCAAAAAATACCTAAACAAGAAGATTTTGTTCAGAAATTTTTAGAAACAGCTGAAATGAACTTGCTTACTGCAAAATTATGAGAAGGAAATGTACAAGACAATAAGAAGATTTGGCAGCCACTGCGTGATTGGTGAGGCGCAGTATGGAAACTGAGACAACTAAGAAGTAATATATTTGTACATAAAGACTATATAAGGAATGGATAGTGTATAATATATTGCATAAGATGACACAATTATAAGAAATGTCTATTTGTAAGCCAAAATAAGAATTATAGAGAGGCAGAAATGTTATAAGAGACAAAATAGAAAATACTCATTGTAAGCAATATATAGATGGAATGATGACTGATTCAGATGTATATGTAATGAGAAAGAAAATGTAATTAAGAGAGGTGCTTGTCTTCTTCCTCCAACCCTGTTTTCCCATATTTCCCTGTAAAACCTTCCCTTTCCCCTTCCCTATAACTGAAATACAATAAAACCTTTAATTTGGAAAAAAACCAACAAAGTAACATTCAGAATGGGGCAGCCTGAATCTCCAATTTCTAATTCGTCCACCGAACAAGAAGGCAGGATACCGTTTTCTATTTCTTTTTAGAATTTATATCCGCCCTTCCTGCAAGCCGGCTCAGGCAAATGGCTCAGCCATTCAGCTTTAACAAAAGTACATCCATTAATAAATAGCTAAAACCCCATTAAAACAAAGAAGTTTAAAAACAGACTGCCCCAGGTGCCATGAGCACTATCTTCAAAAATGGTGCCACTAGATTCTGAAGGCTGTTGATCTGGGCATCTTAAGCGGGTGCGGGGGGGGGGGGGATTTTTTATTGGATGCCAGCTGCCTCAATCAAAAGCCTGGCAAAACAGCTCTGTTTTATAGGCTCTGTGGAATGGCAGATCTCACATGGCAGCACGTTCCACCAGGCTGAGGCCAGGAAAGAAAAATCCTGGTCCCGGCCGAGGCTAAACAGACCCCCCCTGGGCCAGGGACCAGCAGAGCACAAATGGGGAGAGGCAGTCCCTCAGGTATGTTGGTCCCAGGCCATGCAAGGTATTGAAGGTCAGTGCCAGAACCTTGAAGCAGATCTGGTGCTCAACTGGGAAGCAGTGCAATTGGTGTAGTGCTGGCTGGATGTGTGCCTGCACAGGCAGCAGGCGCATTGCCACATTTTGTACCAGCTGGAGTTTCCAAATCAGTCTCAAGGGCAAGCCTGCATAAAGGGAGTTACAGTAATCAAGCCTGGAAGTGACCATTGCAAGAGTCACTGTAGCCAAATCCCGAGGGGAGAGGTAAGGGCCAGTTGCCTGATCTGCTGGAGATGAGCAAAGGCAGCAGGCTGGCCACTGAGCGCGAGGCTTCCAGAACCACTCCCCCGCAAGGCTTCTCACCTTCTGGGCTGGCACAAGTGATGTGCCATCCAAGGTGGGCAGTGTGATCCAGCCCCTCCCACACACACACATAGAGGCAGGACCTCCGTCGCCACTGGGTTATGTTTCAGCCGGCTCTGCTGTAGCCATCCAGCTACGCCTCCAATGCCCTGGTCAGATTTTCTGGGGCGGAGTCTGGGCAGCCATCCAACAACAGAAAGAGCTGGGTTTTGTCCACATGCCGGTGACATCCCAGCCCAAGCCCCCATGCCAGCTGGGTGAGGGGACGCATATGGATGTTGAATAAAACTGGTGAGAGAATCACTCCCTGCAGTGTCCCAGGGAGACTCCCCCAGCAAGCGCCACCTTCTCTCCCTGATCTCAGAGGCAGGAGAAAAACTACTTGGGGGGGGGGGGGGGGAAGCTGAATTCTGATATGCTTTGTTTTGGGAGGGGGGGCACAAACGCCCCAGGCAGCAAGTGGCTGGCCTGGAAGATGCATTTTCACACCCACAGACTCCTTCCATCCCCAGGAAGAAAAGATTTCCATGATTTCCCATTTCCAAGGTGCATCCTCATTACTCGTCTGTCGGAATGCAGAACTGATACAGTCTGGGGTGCAAAAGGCATCAGCAGAAAAGGCATCTTTAGGATGAACTAAAAGATCAGAGTAAGTTTTGCCCAGTCCAAGAAAGAAAAAACAAACCCTCTTCATTAGATGAAGAGGTTCCTGACCGCATGCATCCCCCCCCCCCCCCCCCCGTTTGGAAGGAACCAACTCCAGACCCCTCTTGGCCTTCCCCACTCCTTCGGCAGGAATGCAAGAGCGTCCCTTAAAAGCCATTTTGGAAGTCATCTCTGATGGAAAATGTGATTCATATCCTCACTATAAACATTAATATGCTGAAAAAACAATTGAAGTATCTTCACTCAGCATCAGATCCACACACACACACACATACACAACAACCTTGTTTTTTACAGTCAAATCACAGCCGACTTATGGCAACCACTCGACAGGGTTCAAGTGAAGACAGGAGCAGAGGTGGTTTGCTCTTGCCTGCCTCTGCGTACCCACCCTGGGCTTCATGGAGGGTCTCTCATCCAAGTACTAACTGGGGCTGACCTTGCTTAGCTGCTGAGAGCAGGTTAGCTTGTGCTATCCAGCTCAGGGCTCAGACAAGGTCTCTCTTCCTGGAGAGGAGAAAAGGCAGCCCTGGCCCCTGCGGTGCCCTGGGCCTCCCCTGAGAGCAGCCTCCAGGACCACCCCCCTCCAGACTCCTCCCCTTCAGCGCTGGGTCTCCCTCTGTGGAAAGGGCCATCCAGTGCAGCAGGCTTCCGGCAAGCCCTCCTGGGGTTTCCAAGGCAAGAGACCTTCAGACCTGCCCGGTGGTCTCCCATCCAAATACTAATCGGGGCCGACCCGCTTAGCTTCCGAACTCTGAGAAGATCAGGCTAGGCTGGACTACTCTTCTCCAGGTATAACTCAAGCGATCCTTTGTGCTATTTGTTGTTAGAAAAGCAATGCATACACTTATGGAAACATTTTGTGTACTGTGATCCTACCTTTGCTACATCCCCATACTATGTTTTTTTAACACTTTTCATATTTTGCACATTTTCACTTTTTTCATACTGATTATTTTATTTTTACGCACACTGAACCTTGGGGATTCGAATCCCCTAGGTATAATTTTTCTGCACGACCTCCAGGTGACATTGGGCAGAGAGATTATGGTGGTCCCAAAGCCACCCACAGCCATCTCTCACTGGAAGGCCCACTGTCCTGCCCACTGGAGCTGTTCTCTCTATTAGAATGAACTTTGTTCCATCCTAGGCTAGTGGAACTGCCAACGCAGAAAGAAAAGGTAGCCCAGGGATCACCTGTGAAGGCTGTGGAGAGGATGCTGCTCAGTGAACAGACCTTCAGGTGGCTGCAATGGAGAGGTTACTGCCTCTCTCAGCATGGAGGGTTTGTCAGAACACAATCAACACAGCCTGCATGAAATTGGCTCATATCTGGCATTCGGATATGCTCTGCACAGTTTAAAACACACATGGACATAAAATGGCATATTTCAAGATCCAGCTACGCTCTCAACACACACCAGGCTGCTGCAGCCTCCTGCTATTTACATCCTCCTTTCTGCTTCATGAGCATCCATTCGTTCAGCATCTTGCTGCCACTCCACTACATCTGGTTTCTTTCAGAATCCTTCCTTTCCCTGCCCCGCCCCACCCCAGTCCCTCTTCCAGTCGCTCCCCCCACTCCTCAGCTCTGGGCAGTTTCCCACTTTTCCCTCGCTTTGCTAGAACACCCTCAGCCCAAAAACTCTGTACTGCTGTTTGTTGTTACTGCTGCCTTGACAACAGAGCTTCAAGCATTACTTTTGTCAATTTTTAAAAATCCCTGTTTTCCCCCCCTCTCAGGATTTCTTCTTTCCACAGATCTCAAAGCCTC
The DNA here is from genome assembly GCF_032191835.1 of Heteronotia binoei. Lineage (NCBI taxonomy): Eukaryota > Metazoa > Chordata > Lepidosauria > Squamata > Gekkonidae > Heteronotia > Heteronotia binoei. The sequence continues at coordinate 4,506,999 of NC_083233.1, forward strand.
TCTGCTCTGAAGTGCTGTCAATTCTGGGGGACCAAACTTTTAACTGTGCTCCGGTCTCTGCTCCCTCACCCGCCTCTCCTGCATGGTTATGCCTCCTCCCCACTGTTCAGTTTTATCTACTTGTGCTTCTCTACCAACTCTCTATACTAATATAACTTACTGATTATTCTAATCGCCCTCTATTTTTTGCTAGCTGCTTCAGCTATCTTTGACTATCCTTCCTTTAAGTATCTATGGCTTCAGGTGGATAGTTGTGTTGGTCTGAAGTAATACAACAAAGTCTGAGTCCAGGGGCACCTTGAAGACAAAAGATGTATTCTGGACAGGGCTTTTTTTGTAGCAGGAACTCCTTTGCATATCAGACCGCACACCCCTGATGTAGCCAGTCCTCCAAGAGCTTACAGGGCTCTTCGTACAGGGCCTACTGTTAGCTCCAAGAGGATTGGCTACATCATGGGGGTGTGGCCTGATATGCAAAGGAGTGCCTGCTACAAAAAAAAGCCTGATTCTGGATATAAATTTTCATGCGCATGCACACTTCTTGAGATAGTTTAATTCTGAGGTTCTGAGGACTTCATTTTCATGCACGCGCACACACACATGGCTGATGTAAAACGTTTCTATTTCTCCCTTTCATAGTTCTGCCTCTCTCTCCTTCTCCAGTTAGATGACTTTTTCTCTCCCTCCCTGCCTCCCTTGCATCACCCAGTCAATTTGAGTTTTTCCCTCAGTCTGAAATGTGCTCCTGCTTAGGCTAGAGCTGTCCTTTCTCACACAAAATTCATAGCAATAGGGAATGGCTCACTGTAGACTTATAAACTCGTCAAACGGACTATCATTTCCAGCACCTTTATCCAGACTCCAGCTCTCAGCCTGAGCAGGACTTCATCCTTCCATACTTCACCAGTTTATCTCACTGTGAAGCCTCAGAGCTGCAGGCTTGTATGCTCCCCCCTGTCTTCTTTGTCACTTACAAGACCTCAAGGTGATTCCATGACTTGAAGGGGCCACAGTTCTACAGATTCAGTACAGCTGTTAGACAAGACTAGGCAAAAGAATTCAGACTGGAGCCCTGGTGGGCTCCTTAAAACCTTTTTCCTTTGTGCTGTTTTTCAGATGTAATCACACACACCCCAGTTATCGGCGTAGAGAAGGAAGCAAATGAAGGACACCCTCCCTATACATCCTGTTAAAGGCCCGGTGGTCTTCTCTGGGGTGGGGGGGATTATGCCACGTCCAGTGGACAATGGTGTGGGGTGCTGCCTCTATGCTGTAGCCCTGACCTGAACCAAGCTCTTCCCACAGCTTTTTACCTTTAAACACGACAGAGAAACAAAGGAGGTGGCATCTTGTTGCTTGGGCTACTGGCTGCATTCCCCCCCCTCCCCCCATGAGCAATACTGGGCACAATTTGAGCTCTGCTTGCATCTCCGACTGCCCCGGCTTCACTCCTGCTCCTCCCCCAACTGCACACGAAGAGTCCTCCTCTTGGGGGCTTTTATCTTTCCAAAATCAAGAGGGCCCTCCCTTCACTAGGAGTTTGCAAAGAAAAATCATGGTTCCCCCCCCCCCCCCCAATTTCAGTCTACTGGACAAAAAAAAGAAATCAGTATATATTCATGAATAATATTAGTATTATATTGGTATTTGGGTTAATATTTGGGAAACCTGAATTTATTCAGCACCATTACATCTTATGGGGACCATCCCCACAGGGTATATTGGAGAACTGAGCTATTTAAATTAGGTTTAAATGCCTTCTGAGTCCACACGCCAAATCTTGCTGTGCGGTGGCATGACTCAGCTAGTTCAGAAGGCATTTAAACTTCAAATGCCTTCTGAGTTCACTCGCTGGGTTGTATCGCTGCAGCAGTACAAGATCGGCTTTTATTCGGGTGCAGCTATTTCGGCAGCCAAATCACATTGTCTGAGGTATTTTTCAGGTATTTATTCAGCTTGGCATGTACCAAGTGCACACCTCAACCTGTCACAGTACTGCTATTTTCCTGCGTGCCCCCAGGTAGAATCCACTCCTGCTCTCTCCTGATTCAGTGCTGAAGCTATGCAGAGTACCCACTTTCTGAATGGCATCACCTTGCCAGATCTTGGAAGCTAAGCAGGGCTGGCCACGGTGAGTACTTCGATGGGAGACCATCAAGGAAGTCCAAGGTTGCTATCCAGGCTGGGAACAGCAAACCACCTCTGTCCATCTGCCCTGACCTGGATAGCCCAGGTTAGCCCAAATCCATGAGATCTCAGAGGCTAAGCAGGATCAGCGCTGGATGAGAGGACACCAAGGAAGTCCAAGGGCAACCACTTCTGAAGGCTCCTGCTCTGAAAGCCCTACAGGATTGTCATGAATTGGTTGCGACATAATGGGACTTTCTACCCGCTGTTTTGATTAGCATGTTGGACTAAGATCTGGGAGACCAAACCACTAGTCTGCTTTGAAACTGGCTTGGTGACCTTGAGCCAGTTACATACTCTCAATTTAACTTATCTAACAGGGTTGTTATGAGAAAAAAAAGAAGAGGAGGGGAAAATGACGCATATTACTAACATTCCCTGAAAAAAGATGGATAAAAATGCACTAAGTAAATACTAGAATAACCATATTTTCTTCTGTTTCTTTGAAAGTACTGGCCTTATTTGAGCTTCAGAGTTCTCCTTAGTTCTTCTGTACAACCTCATGAGCTTATCAACATACTTCCAACCATAAAGAGTTGAAAACCTGAAGGCGTTCCAATTATAACGTGGGCCAAGAAGCAGGGAGGGTGTGTGGAGGCAACTGTTTCATCTCTCCTGGGATTTTTCACCACTCGCATAGAGATGATGAAACCAGAATTCTTTCCAGCCAGGCTGCCGTCCAACCGGCTGTTCCTGTTTCACATAATGTCAATGGGGGGGGGGGGGCGGGGTGGTTATGTAACATTCTATCTTTTACTTCTTAACTTAGACCTTATGTTAATTTTGTATCTATTTATCAAAATCACTGTGAATTCTAGTCTCATGTTCTTCACAGTTCGAAGGCATGCATCAATTCCAGACCTGACAAATGTCCGTTTGGTTATGCAAATTACCAGTAAGCAGATTAGAAAGATTGGGATCTACAACCTGGGAAACCTAGGTTCAAATCCCTACTTTGCCATGGAAGCTTGCTGGGTGCCTCTAGGCCAGTCACATCCTCACCTACTTCACAGGGCTATTGTTGGGGGGATAAAATGGAGGAGAGGAAACCGATATAAGATGCTTTGATTCCCCAGGGGTGGGGGAAGGCAGAATATAAATGAAGTAAATAAATATAAACACAAACCCACTTGGTGTTTTTCCCCTTAAAAAGACTGGAAAGAAAAATTACGTATTTTTTTTTCTATATCAAATTAAATTAGATTTCATACTCTCCTCTTCTCAAAACAGCACCACCTGCAGTTCCTTCTTGGAATACATCCTCCGCAGATGTCAAAATACATTGCAGGTCCCCAATTTAAGGCAGACCATAGGTCTGAGAAAGAGAACATCCCCAAGCCCTCACATCTGTGGAAGCCTTAAAAAAACTTTGTTCCATCAGCTGTTCCACCAGAGTCATCTAATTTTCAGATCAACTGGGGGAGAGAGATTCAGTAACAATCTATTTCTAATACAATGTGTCAGTCAAGAATACTGTAACGATGAAAATGCATTCTGCCTCATTCAATTTGCTTCTTCCACAGTTAATCTAAGACAGGGCAGCCAAACTGCAGCTCAGAGGCCACATGTGGCTCTTTCACACATATTGTGTGGCTCTCGATTCGAAGCCCCCACTACCCCATTGGCCACTTTGGAGAAGGCACTTTTCTTTAACTCACTTGCCAACCCAGCCAGCAACTTGGAGAATGCATTTAAAGTTACTTTCTTTCCACCTCTCCCTCCCTCCTCCCTCCCTTCTCTCAAACATCCGCTGTTTGTGTCTTGTGGCTCTCAAACATCTGATATTTATTCTTACGTTAAGCAAGTTTGGCCACCTCTGATCTAAGATCTACCTTGCTGACACTCCAGCACCACTAAGCCATCTAGGGTCAAACTAGATGTGAGACACCATCAGGATCTCATGAAGCTGCCTTAGACCGAATCGCGCCATTGGTCCATCAAGGTCAGTATGTTCTGCTTGGACTGATAGTAGCTCTCCAGGGTGTCAGGCAGAAACTGGTCCTTTTCAGCTGGAAGTGCCTGGGGTGGTACAGGGAACCTTCTGCATGCCAAGCAGATGCTCTGCCACAAAGCCATGGCCCCTCATGGTGTTTTCAGTCCTTTTAAAATGGTGGTGGTGCCCCCCCGCCCCAGTCAGAGCTGCGGCTGCTCTCACATCTAGTTTGGCCCTTAGAAAGAGAGCAAGGGTGCCAGGGTGCAAGACAAACAGGAGGGGCCAGGCAACAAAGAAGATTTCTAGAGCTAACATGGAGTGGAGGCTTCCGGACATGACAGCTCGCACACAGACATAAAACCCCGTGAGTCGCTGTTTGTTACCAAAGAAAGCATTCAGGAGCTTTTGAACCTGGATGTTGCTGCCCACCGTTCGATACACACCTTCGGCTGTAAGCCCTAAGGAGCAAGGAAACAAGCAGATGTCAGATTTCCTTCACAGCTGATAGGCTGCATTCCAAAAGCTCAACAGCGCCACCTGGTGCCATCATTTATTCAAACAAACAATGCTGACTCCCAATGATGACAGACAGGTTCAGGTGGGCATAGCTGGGTTGGTCTGAACCAGCAGAACAAAGTTTGAGCCTGGGGGCACCTCTCAGACCAAACACATTTAATTTGGGGTAGAAGTTTCCGTGTGCAGTTGGCTGCTGGCCATGTGCACCTCCTGCTAAAAATCACAGCTCACCACTGGAGCTGTTCCTGTCGGCAGCAGAGGAGGGGAATCACAATCACGGGTTTAAATTAAGGGCGGGAAGGTGCTGGCTGGATAGTATGAAAACCTTTTTTTTACATTCAGAGTTGTTCAACAGCAGAATCAGCTCCCGAGGGAGGTGGGGAGCTTCCTCCCCGCCCCCCCCCCCCCCATGGCGGTCTTTAAGCAGCGGCTGGGCGAGCACTTGTCAGGCCGCTCCTGCATTGAGCGGGGGGTTGGACTCAGCAGCCTGAACAGCCCCTCCCAACTCTGCGCTTCTCGGATTCTGCTCCCTCCCATTATGAATCGAAGCACACGGGCTGTTTATCTAACAAGGGGAGCTCTGAATCTTGAAAGCTCATCCCCCCCCCCCCCCCAAAAAAAATCTTCTTGGCCTCTCAGGTGTTCCTGGACCGGGATCTAGAGATGAGCCCTTCTCTTGAGGCTGGTGGTCAGTGCCCAAGCACAGCAGCGTGGCAGGCAAGGGGTCCGCCAGAAGTTAACCTTTGGCCATATTCATTTGCTCCGATTTAGATTCTTACCCATTCCCAAGGTTTGGGGATTGGCAGCACCAGTTTAAAACAAAAGAGAGGGAAGCCCTCTCCTGAAGACAGCCCGTTAAAGTCAGTCACCTGCCTCCCCCTTTACTTCTGGCCAGCGAATGCTGTCCCAAGACTCCACCATGCCCTGGAAGAGAACAGGAGGCCACAGTTGTGGGGCAGACAGCAGAACAGTCATCCTTCCTGTCTGAATCCGGTGCCGGGTTGTGTGAGGACTGTGCTGACAAGCTGCGGCCAACTTGCAGTGACCCCCACAAGGGCCTTTCAAGGCAGGGGAGTTGCAGAGGGGGTCGGTCCTCCTGGGAGTGTCCCTTACAAGTCCTGACCCAGCTCAGCTTCTGAAATCTGAGACCACGTGGCTTTCCCTTCCTGGGTGAAATGGATTTTCTTTTTTTTGCTGTCAAGTCACAGCTGATTTATGGTGACCTTGTGGGCTTTCCGAGGTGTGAGATGTTCGGGGGGCTTGACATTCTGTGCCTCTACAACAGGAGCCTGGTATTCCTTGGCAGTCCAGGACAGCGCAGTGAATGGGGGACACCTTTTTAGAAGGGCCCATCTGTTGACCTTCACCACCACCAGGACAGATTCAGTTGGGCAGCCCTGTTGGTCTGCAGCAACAGAACAAAGTTTGAATCCAGTGGTCCCTTCCAGCAAAGTTCAATTCTGGCTTCTGTGTGCAAGTGCACTTCTTACACCCAGAATGAAGCTTTGTTGGTCTTAAGGGTGTCACTGAACTCAAACTTTGCTCTGCTAATCGCCACAAGGATGCAAGGAACAGAGGGCAGACTTGGATGTGCCTTCTAGACAACCACAGCCAGCCTCAACCACACATGTGCTGCCTGCCTTTCCCTGAAGAGTGCCTAACTCCCTTCTCCAGGTCTTATGGACTGAACAACACATGTGCTCAACGAGCAAAAGAACGTGGCCCTGTCCAGGGGTAATTTCATACAAAAAGAGGTGCTGGAGCTCATTAGCACAACTAATTTGTGTAACTCGTTTGCATATGCAAACGTACACCACCCCTGACATCACCGGAAGGTGTACGAAATTCTATCAGCTCAGCATCTACCTGAAAATGCTTCTTGAATTAGAATTGTCATAATAAAACCTTACTGCCATCATAATTCTAAAATTATTTTCTCCTACGTGGCCACAGTAGTATAATGAAGATTTCCATCTGCCTGCTTTATATGTTTCAGCTGTTTTCCCACTTTTTGTGGGGGAGGGAATATTAGAAAGTTTGTCAAATCGTAGAGTTCAGCAAAATTCTTACAAGGGGTTTGAACAATGGAGCCCAGAAACAAGCATTTGGAGGTGTGTGTTCGGGGAGGGGAGTTGGGAAAGAAAGAACACAATAAAATTTAGAGGTTCCAGAGCTCTGCTCCTGTGAGCTCCTGCCCAAAATGAGGCCTGGCCCTGCCTAACATGAAGAAATGGTTCTCTCAAACACTCCCATGGGCTCTGTGTGTTGGCTTCCAGCTGATTTCTCCCCAGAAATATTCCAGCCTGAAAAATTCATCAGGAACCTTAAAAGAAATGGCAGCACAAAGTCAGCGCGTTTGCATTTCCCATCAATTAGCTGAGGAATTCTACTGGCATTCTTTTTGTGGGGCAATCCTCAGCCAGGCACTTAAAATCCCAATGGCAAAACTACCTTGTTGGAGATCCTCAATGTCAAGGGCAGGATTCAGCTGAACCGCTGCCACTTATTCTAGTGACACTTTGATGAGGAAGCCCTTTGAAATCCCTGCCTCCCAACGCAGCCAGCAGCTCTGTCCTCCTTATTCCATTACTTCGTAGACTGAAGATGAGATGAGGGAGTTTTTAATCCAGCCCTATGATTTTTCTCCCTGCCAGTACTCGGTCTTGTTGTTCACCAAACGTTTATTGCAAGCTCCCAAAAGAGAAGTTTATGATGGACATAAAAGTCGGTCTCTGCTGCACTGGTGCTACTCAGAGCTCTTGCTTTCAAGCTGCTCGGTGAACCTCTGGCCAAGCTATCCTTGCCTGGGGAAGCTGAGGGGCAATAAATCAGCCTGGCCGAGGGAAGCAACAGAAACAGCTTCCAAACTTACCTTTGGTCTCTACCGCATTGATGCATTTCCGGACAAATCTGAAGCCAACTTCATTCAGCTCCACTGTTGGGGGGCAAAAAGGAAAAAGAACGAAAATACAAGACAACAGTTACTATTTAGCTATTGGTGTCAGGAAAGGCAGGTGAGCTCCCTCAAAAAACCGGGCTCCTAAAACGAAAGCAGGACCGATAATTCCCACTGTAGCAAAGACAGCAGCATGCGCCTTCTCTGTCATTTCCATGCGTAATCAGGCTACATTAAATGAGAATAAACATGAAGAAAACCCAGTTTGCCTGTCTATATCACACACACACACACACACACACACCCGCGAAGGCTGAGGCTTGAGACAACATCTAGGCCTTCTCTTCCAACAGTCCCTTCCTGGCTCCTCCTTTCCAGCCCTCCCTTCCATGATCTGCCTAATTCACAGAATCAGCATTGCTGCCAGATGGCCATCTAGCCTCTGCTTAAAAACTTCCAGAGGAGGAGAGCCCACCACTTCCTGAGGAAGCCTGTTCTGAGGAACTAACTTTGTCAGGAAGTCCTTCCTAATGTTGAGATGAAAACTCTTCTGATTTAATTTAAACTAATTGGTTCTGGTCCAACCTTCTGGGGCAACAGAAAACAATTCTGCACCATCCCCTATATCAGGGGTGGCCAACGGTAGCTCTCCAGATGTTTTTGCCTACAACTCCCATGTGCAGACCCATGCAGTATATTGTAAGTGCCCAAGAAAAATCAAGTGAGTTGTAACTTTTACTGCAATAGTGAACATGGAAAAACAGTAAAGGTTTTTAGAAATAAAAGCCCTTGTGCAACTAACTATACGTTCCCTTCCTCTAATTCCCACTGACTCACCACACTTTGGATGCAGGATCTCTCATGACTGCAGCCCTCTTTCCAGCTCAGCTTTCCAGAGAGAGAACAATCCTCCCTTTCTAGCTTGGCTCTTTATTTCCTTCCTTCCGGTCCCACTCCATGGAGCAAGTTTTCCCTCCAAAACTGCTGCCACCCAATCAGAGGGACAGAAAGGATTCTGAGAAATGGAGACCCTGTAGCCACTCTAATACAGGCTTCCTGGAGCCTGTAGGCCTCACTACATCTAGGATATTAACTAGCTACTTGGAAAGTCTCTGGGAGGATATTTTAGAACCCAGTTTTGGGTTGCATAAGACAAAAAAATTAGGGACCTTACAATGCACTCCACTCCAAATGTCATCTTCCATGACAAATGCTGTAGAGAGCAGGTGGTCATCAGTTCAAAGAGTTTCCCCATCAGTACCAAGGGCAAATTCCATGGAGGGGTGGGTTGTATGCCGCAGAGCATAGATGAAGAAGAAACTGCTTAGAATCTGGATGAGTGAACACTGAGTACCCATTAATAGGATCATGATAGGTGGAAATGGCTGCAAGGTATACCCTGTAGAGGAATGGTTCAGGCCAGAGTCTGTGAGACACAATAGGAAGCCAAATATAGCCGCCAGACCTGCTGTGGGGCGGGGGGGGGGGGGGGGAGGAGAGCAAGATAATGGGGCCCTGTGATTCAAAAACAAAAATCCTACAGTTGTAGGATTTGCAACTAAACAGCTTCCTACTAATCAGTTAAACGTGTTGTACCCTGACAGGGAACGGAGGGAGTCCAGCTTGAGTATGAGGTGAGGCACGTCGTGATGTGGTACCTGGACCCCGTGAGTCAGTAGTAGGTTCGTAGCTGGAGGGAAATGATGAAAGATCCCATTGGAGAGCTGAAGAATGAGTGGGAACCAATGCTGACATGGTCACCATAGTGACACTAGGATACATCTGATGCATTCCCTCAAGAGGAAGACATGTGAACATGTAAAGAAATTAGTTTGCACATGGGAGACTGTCTCCCAGTGACATTGGGTCTGATCCCCCTCTGGAACAAAACCTGGGACACTTCCGGTTCTGACTGGTGGTGAATACAACTACTGAAGGTCATCTCCAAGCTCAGAAGACTGGACATATGTAAGGCCAATGCAGTTCCCACTCGTGAAGGGAGGCACCTCCCTGACTCAGGAGATCTGCTTGCACATTCAACTCCCCTGGAAGAGGTATGGGTCTAATGAAGAAGTGATGAGCTATGCACTCCATCCAAATGTCCAGCACCGGGGCACATAGCTTTCTGGAGACTGTGCCTTCCCCCCACCACCGGACTGATGTCACTTAATGCTGTGGTCTTGTCCATGAGGATGGAGATAACCTTTTTTGAGAGAAGTGGATGAAAGGAGCGAAGGGCATGTTTTATGGCTAGTAATTCCAGAAAGACACTCATGGGCCTCCCACACACAGTCCCGACATGAGAGGCCCCCCCATCTCCATCGTGATGCATCTGTAGTTATGGTTACTGGCAGTACTGGGGGATGAAACAGGGCACAACCACTCCAGTGACCTCAGGACACGTGTTGGAAGGAGCGGGTGGAGCAAGGGAGGATCTACAGTTGGTCAGAAGTTCCTGAGGAACCAGAGTTATAAAATTTGAATATGCAGCTTGGCAAAAACTAGTATGTTGGTAATTGCTGCCATCAATCCTAAAAACTGTTGTATCTGGACAGCCAAGGTGACTTCCTGGGACTGGATCAGCTGAATCAGTGAAATGATGTCTCAGGCTCTCTGCAGTGAGAGGAAGGTTCTGCAGAGCAGAGAGTCCAATACTGCCTTGATTAACTGCACCCACATGGAGGGTGTCAGGTTCAACTCTTCCAGATTTATTCAGAGACCTAGGCTTTGTAAGAGAAAGAACATCATCTCTACGTTGTGGAGGAGGACTTGTTTGGACCCTGCAACTAACAGTCGGTCATCTACATATGTGAACAGGGTTATCCTATGAAGTTGTAAATAAGCTGTGATGACCGACATGGTTTTGGAGAAGACTTGTGAGCTGTTGAAATTCCAAAGTTAAGTACCTTGTACTGGTTTTGGTCTGACCCAATGGAAAAATGCAGGTATTTACTGTGGCAGGAGTGTGTGTTGATATGGAAATACACACGATATAATTCCAAAGTGGCCATCCACTTTCCAAAATTCGGAGTGGAATTTTTGGTGAAGTCACTGAACACCTAAAGGTCCCTGGTCGGAGGAAGGCCCCATCTTTTTTCAGAACTACTGGAAGTAGAAATCTTTACCATGAGAGACTGGAGGCACTGGTTCTATAGCTTGCTTGTCTATAAGTGTTTGGACTTCTTCCAGGAGGACAGGTGATGGTGGGGTGACTACAAACACTGGATCGGATGCGTTCTGAACAAATTCTATTGACTGAGTATGAGCCATCCATTTAATGAGCTCACCATATGATTTGACGTCCTCTGAAGGTGAAATGGGGAGATCCTCTGCCACGTGGGACTGTGGAGATGGCTTGTTAGGTGATTGTTATTCCGAGTTGAGACTTCAGACACTGAGTTGCGACCGAGTTGAGACTTCAGACACCGACTTGCCTGAGTTGGTCTGAAGCTGTGGATGCTCCTTCGGTGTCAGTGTGATCTCACAGAGGAGGTATTGGTAACTGTCATCGTTTGGTGTCGGGAGCAAAATCAGAGTTGAATTTAGTGAAGGTTTTTCAACTGGATCAGCTAGGCAATGAGACTTCTCTTTCCAGTGTTGTTCCTTTGGATAGGTGATTAGAGACGGTCATGGTTGGCGGGTGGCAGGGTGGACAGTAGGATGTCCTGGAGTGATGAGAGAACTCCAAATGCCCAGGCAGCCTAGAGAAGCCAGTTTTGACTCGTCGTAATTATGAATCCTATTTAGAAAACTCTGTAAGGCTTGGATAGTGATTGCATCACCAGTTTGGTCCCATCACCTGACAAAGTGACACGTGAAATGGCAAAGACCAGCCAGCGTTCTGTTGTCGGACTTTGGGGACATCCAGAAGCACAATTCAGGCTTCACTGTATCATTTGAGAGAGACTAAGTCTATACGAAAAGTTGCATTTACCGTGAACCTGGGAGCAGTCTGTATATATGGAACTTTTTCAGAAAGGAAGCCTTTTAACCCCAGCAGGTTTACTTCTTCGAGTCATAGCTGGTATAAATCCATGGACAAATTTTGAGTGTTTTTGTCTTTTGCATGTTTTGATAAATTATGTGGGAATGATATAAATTCACTTTATGATCTTCATCAATTGTTGATTAGAGTCGAGTAATTTTGCTTGTGAGCTTCACAGTCTCTTTTTGGTGTCAGCTTCACGGCTTCCTTCCGAGTTGGCTGCCTCCATGAGAAGCCAATGCCAGCAAAGTCTACAATTTTCACCCACATTATTAGCATGGTTCATACAGTTCTGTGGTCCATGCTAACAGAACACAGACACAGACACCGATCGTGTGTGGCACAAACTCACACAATCCTCTTTAATGCAAGGCCAAAAGCTGGGGAGGGGGGCCTCCGGGAGCTGAAAGCAGCAGCCTCCCATGGAAAGGGACAGCTGGGCTGAGTCCAAGAAGGCGGGGGGGGGGGGGGGGTCAAGGACAGCAGGGACTTCCAGAAACTCTTCAGCAGGACATGATCCTGGGGGGTCAGGTGACTTGTACGCTGAGGACAAGCAGGTTGGGTCTGGGTGGAATCTCTGCCTGGGGGCTCACGAGGTCTTTGGCAGCCCTGCCTTGAGCAGTTACCTGCCCCTGCCTCACATTTCAAAAATGCACACAGGGCACTAGGCAGGCCACTGCAATTCACAACAAATCCAGCAGAGAGCAGCAACTTAGCAATAATGTTCAGCAATCCGATTCATTTAAGCAGAACATTTCTGAAGAGAAAGACAAGCAACTTACTTTCCTCCTGCTTCGTGATGGGACTGTGGTAGATCTGAAGAGAAAAAGGGGAAAGAATGGTAAAGAAAAACAGAGGGCAATAAGAAGTGCACATTTTAAACTCTCACCACGCAAGGAACTTTCCTTTTTCATATTGTGCAGGGAAAACACATCAAGGAAATCCATCAAAGACTCAAGGAAATTTTCAGGGTCCTCACAAATGAGAGTGCAGTTAGATTGATCAGGTTCATTAATAGTCACACAACATAATAGATGCAGCCTTTCAAATGCAAAACATGCATTGAATGCAGATCATGGCATTTATTTATTATTTATTTATTCTTATTTTATTCTACTTATATCCCGCCCTCCCCTAGCGGGCTCAGGGCAGCATGTTGCTAACAGTGGAGCAGTTTAAGGTTTCTACCTTAGAGCCCTCCCAAGGAAGAACAACTAGGTGTGATTCCAGGAGCACCTCAGAGAATGACAAGATTTGGGGGGGGGGGGGGGAGCTTTCAAGAATCAAAGCTCCAGGCCTATAGCTGGGGTGGGGGGTGGCAGTCCAGGCCCCTCCAATCAAATCCCTGTTCTTCCTTTATGGACCCTCCAATCAGCTGCCAAGGTGCCCGTTGTCACCTTCACCTCCAGGGACAGGCAGTTGGAAATTGCCGGTCCAGCAAAGGGAACGTAATGCACTTTTCAGCTCTCAAATCTGCTTTCTAGGGTGATTCCTCAGAGTAAAAAAAAAGGGAGGGTGTATCCACAGGTGGATCCCTGCATAAATTGCAACCCAGTCTTTCCTAAGGTTGCAAAAGATGTTCAGAAGTGATACAAAGCTAAAGCCTCCCCTCCACTAGAACAAAGCAGGAGTCAATTAGCACCGTTAAGGCCAACAAAGTTTTATTCAGAATGTAAGTTTTCATGCGCTAGAAACACACTTTATCAGACAAACTGTCTAATGAAGTGTGCTTCTAGGACACAAAAGCTTGCATTCTGAATAAAATTTTGTCGGTGATACTTGACTCCTGCTTTGTTCTATCGCTTCACACCAACATGGCTGCCCACCTGCATCTACCTAAGGACTCCCCCCCCCTCCTCCTCCTCCTCCTTTGGGCAGGGAGGGGGAAGGAGAGAGTGCATGTGAGAGAGGAGTCTTTTTCCTATGGCTCTGAAAACAGTAAGTGAACTTCTGATTTTAGGGGTGGGGAGGAGGAAGAGATGCTACTTCTTTAGTTGCTGGCATTCGCCTTTGAATTTTGACTCTTGGCTCAGCTGCAGAGTTTATTTCCTTGTTGGCCACCCTTGCTTGACATGATCTATCGCACTTAGCTGCTTGATCTCTTTATCTGCACCTTTTCTGTGTGACGCAAATCCACCTCCCCTTCCCCCACCCCTTTTTTGGGTGCAGTTGAGTGGAAATGGGCTGAGCAGGCTTCACTTTACACTTGCCCAAGAGAGGAGTTTTTCTCCCTCATTATTCATTTATTTTAACTTTAATTGATTTTAACTTTAATTTTAGGTCCAAGGCATTCTGTAGGTCTTCCTTCTGTGTAAGCATTCTACCCCGACCATAGCTTCCGCGTTTGCAAATTTTTAAAATGTTAGTGTTGATGTTCCCAGGGCTTTTTTTGTAGCAAGAACTCCTTTGCATATTAGGCCACACCCCCTGATATACCCAATCCTCCAAAAGCTTACAGGACTCTCCTTACAGGGCCTACTGTAAGCTCCAGGAGGATTGGCTACAACAGGGGGGCCTAATATGCAAAGGAGTTCCTGCTACAAAAAAAGCCCTGGATGTTTCTTCAGTAAAAGACATCCAAGTTAAACCTACTTTGCTGTGTCAGACATGAGAAGCTGGTTAAAAGAAATGCTGTTCTGAAGCAATGTAACTAAGTTACACCATTAAGCATAATGATTAGGGACCCCACAAAAAAATGTGCCCCACTAAACAAAAATCCTGGCTCTGGGCTTGCAGAGCTCTCTGACAGGACTTGGATCTGGCTCTTCAACAGCAGCCCAGAACGGCTGAGGGATTCCAGATCAGCTTCAGGCCTTGCTCGAGACCCTGCGCAGTCTGGCTTCAGGCAAGATCCCGGGCTGGAGGCTCTGGTTTGGGGTTGTGCTTCTTGGCTGTTGTTGCACATTTTTCCGCAGCCCCGGATACAGCAGGTCACACCTTCTGGTTGAGGCAGAAGCAGGAATCGAGGATCCACTTTGGGCTGCTTTTCGTCGTTCCTTATGGGGAGGATTCAGAGGGCTGCTGCGGGAGACCAGCTGTCAGTAATGAGGGGTTCCACAAGGCTCAGTTTTGTCCTACAGCCTGTTTCACCTTTATGCAAAGTCCTTGGGAGATGCCGTCCACAGTTTTGGAGCTGGGTGTCTCCAATATACTGACAACACCCAGCTGTGCTTTTCTTTCCTCCACCGGGTGGAACCCCTGGCACTGCTGTCGAGGATGGGAGCCTGACCAGAGTCCTGACCAGAGATGTTGCTGGATGTTTTGGGCTAAACAGCAGGAAGACTTTCCTGTCAGTCAGAGCAGTTCCTCAGTGGAAGAGGCTTCCTCCTCGGGAGGTGGTGGGCTCTCCTTCCTTGGAGGTTTTTAAACAGAGGCTAGATGGCCATCTGACAACCATGCTGAACTTGTGACTGTAGGGGGAGGTATTTGTGAGTTTCCTGTGTTGTGCGGGGGGCTAGACTAGATGACCCTGGGGGATTCTGTGAACACCATCAAGTACCAAGACTGTGCTGGAAAGAAGGAACTCGACTAAGTCTAGGAAGACACAGATGCAAAATACACACAAAGAGGAACTGAAGAGCCCCAGAAGGCCTGTCAGGCCAAGAGAGAAGTCCCAGCCACATCAACCTGCCTGACTTCCTGGCACTTATGCACACGATCAGGATCAATCCCAGGAAGCAACTGAAAGGGAACTGCTTGTCAGAACTGGCACTGCATTCAGCCATTTGGAAAATGCAGAGCCTCAGAACTGTTTTCAATGAGGATTTCTTCTGGGTGAGGCTTTACTAATATAAAGCAGCTGGCACAAGGCAGCACTTTGAAGGCAGTGCCCCTGGCATGAAGACTGGGCAACAGCTTGGGTCCTTTGCAGCCACATTCACAGCACCTACCGGCTCTTTGCCATCCATGGCCTCCATCCAGAGACGCCTGTTGGCTTCTGAAAGGGCTTGCAGGGTGATGGTCCCAGGCCTGCAAGAGAGGCAGCAACAGGAGACCAAACTCAATCTGGCTTATAGTTTCCCCCCCCTCCTTGCAGTTATGAAGTAAACCAAACAAAATGTAAGGGGGGAGGGGCCCCAAGAGGCCCAGATAGGATTTTGGCTACCCTCTTTGCCAAGTGTTGAGCATGTAGATGGGAACAGGAATAACAGAAGGCCACTGATTTCCTACTTATACCAGTTTCTTTTTAATGTAACTGATTTTACGATATCAATACATGTATTTTATTTTTATGTTGTACATCGTCCAGAGCCTGGCACTGGCCAGGATGGGCCAATTCATTAAGTTAAAATGATTGATTTAAGAGAATTGATTTAAGAGAAAGCAATGTGACCCCACCCCAACTGACAGCAAAATGAAATAAAAGGGTGTAGCTGTATCTTGCAAGGGGTCTCTCTTAAGCTCAGCCAATCAAAAGTCCACTTGGGATACATTTGTAATTACAGATGTGTGGACACCCCAACCACACCCCAAGCATTATCATATCCCTCAACATTTCTCTATCAGTTTCTATGGGGCAGGAATCTCAAATTTCACCTCAGTTTCTCTTTAGGCAAAATTTGGTGTCTACCTAGGAGGTGGGAGAACCAAATTCTGCCCTGGAAGCTCACTGGGTGACCCTGGGCCCGTTCCCTCCTACCCCGCCTCAGAGCGTGAGGCCAACCATGTTTGCCACCCAGAGCTCCTTGGCAGAATAAAAATGTACTTGGCAGAATAAAAATGTTCAGATGGACACTTCTGTTTTCTATGGGCCCAGCCAAAGAAAGTTACATTGTGCTGGCCAAAGGGGACTAGTCTTGTCCAAATTTTTAGCTCCCCTAACAATTCCTGAGATGCTTTGTCTCAACAGGAATGACCAAATTCATTTCAAAAAATTTCTTTTTGGTGGAATTCTTCGGAAACTTTTGCCTCTGTTATCTTTTTAAATCTTCAGATGATGCATCAGGCAACCTCCCATGCTTCTGTTTTGCACCTAGGTGAGACTTCCAGAGAATTCAGAGCCACCCCCCCCCCCCCAGCTTGACTTCAGACTGCAGTGGGACAACTCACCTTTCCATGGTCTCAATATCAAAACAAAATCTTTTGTCTATGGAGTCTGTCTTCCGCCTCACACAGGACTTCAGCACAAACTGTAAGGTACCCTGAGGAGAAAAGAATTCAGAGCCAACATTTAAACAAATGCAAACTTCAGAGACAATCATTTTAAAGCCCCAGGCAGGTATCTGTCTACGGCAACCAGTGCAAAGGAGCAGGCAAAAGGGAGAGCTGCATTTGGCCTCAGAGTGCGCCCTCCTCCTCCATAAGCTGAGAAAAGGAAGCCACTCACTTGCTTCGAGCCAGGCTTCTGTTCCATGGGCACCATTCTTAACGTCCTGTGTTCCTTCTCATACTGGCAGTAGTACTTCACCCAGGAGACACCCAGCGCCCCTACCACAAGCAGGAAGGGGGGAAAAGTCTCATGAGAAGTCAGTGCTTTCCCCTTCAATATTCCTGTACAACCTCCGGCTTCTTACAGGGCCTGCTCAGACACTCCCTGCTCCTAACAGTCTAATCTCAGTAAGGGAGGGCAGGGAAGCACCTAGACTTTGACCAGCCAAGCATTGCAGACTTGGCCTCCCTTTCTCTTCTCCGGAAGGAATCAGGGGTTCCGTCACTCATGGCCCAGCTTTGAATATCGCCTGTTAACATTTTCCCTCCCATCGCCCCCCCCCAGATGTCAGTGCAGCATCCACCGCTTCCCCACCCACCCCCCGATCTTCTCCTGCCAGGCAGGCTGAGTTGAGATGAGCCAGTGCCTCGGCCAGGCCCCCCAGGCTGAACAGGGATCCAAATGCAGCTTCTTGTCTGACACTTAAAGCAGCAGAGCACACATTATCCACCTCCAGCAGCTAGAAGAGCTCCAGCTGGGCAGGCTCCTGAAGCCCCACACAGACCAAAGCCGCTTACATTTTTCTTGAGTGTACAGATAGCCTTCTATAGTTGGCTGCCCAGGCAGTTTGCAGGTCAATGGAGCTTCTTTCATCCTTTTCTTGAGGTCTTCTAACCCTTCCCGCGTACTGGTGAAATGGTTCCTGGTCTGTTGCAGAAGGGGGAAAGCCTGCATTTCTATCGGCATGTGAGCAGCAAGAGCAAAGATTCCCCTGGCGAGCCTGGGCACACTCTTCTCTTGAAAAAGGTGAGAACTGCTCTCCTGGGTCAGGCCCAAGGTCTGCACTAGGGATGCACATGGAACGACCCACAAATCATGATTCATGCTAAAAATGGCCAATTTGTGGTTTGTGTTGAACTGGTTCGGGGTTCATTACAAACCGGCTTTTTTTCTTGCCATGTTATTTGGTTTGTGTTTGCTTCATTTTTCCTGACAGTCTGGAGCCGCTGTGAGCACTTCTGGCCAGTTTCCAGTGAACTGACTAGACCCCACAGCTCCACCCACCCGGCCCAAGAGCTTCTCTTCAGTTTTCAGTGAAACTCACAAGAAATGCAGGGGTTGGGAGAGTGGAGCTGTGGCATGTAGTCAACTTCCAAGCTTCCTGGGGGTGAAACCAAGCAGACGCTGTAGTGCAGCTTCCTTTTCTTTCCCCAGCTCCTAGGGGAACAGTTTACTGGGGGCACCTGCTTTGGGAGGCTCAGCCCCCCGAAATCCAATTTGCACCAAACTTGAAAAGCAAGTGGAGGAGAGTCCGCTGAACGGTTTGCCACATGAGTGGCATCTCTAGCCCACTCAGGGGCCATTCTACACCTTCCCAAAGTGAACAAACCAATGAACCACGAATTGTTTGGGAAATAAAAAAAACACAAAATGGACTGAACCAATTTGGGCAACCCAATGAACCATGAAACAAAACGAACCACCATTTTTGCGTTCCATGCCCATCCCTGGACTGCACAGCCCAACATTCAGATTAGAGTCCTCTGGAGCGTTTGCCAAACTTGCCAGCCTGTGAACTCCAGCAGGTGACCTCTGAACAGAGATTTCCACTGAGCTATCCCAGCTAATTTAATTTCACTTCAGAGTTGGTGATCAGGTACACCAAGAACAGCACAATATAACTGTTACCCCTGCAGCTGCTGAACAAAGGAAACAGATCAGCTACCAGAAATAAACGACACCCCCCCAAATGCAGGCAGGGCACTGGTCAGGAGGCGGGACTCTTCGGCTGAGGATGGGGAGAGTCAGCTGCCCGGCAGAAAAACAAGATTCTCAGCCATAGAACAATACAAGAAATGTGCTACAAAAATCTCACTCAACCCTGGAGAAAATGATACACTGCCCAATTCATGGGTGACAGGAATTATAAATACTGCCTGAGTTCTTCCAGTGGAAACAGAAGGATAAATCAAGAGAGCTGAAGGAAACTCACATTCTGCAAGCTGAGCTGAAGCTGCTGCTTGTAAGGGAGGAAGTCTTGAGTCAGCTCCACCGTCAGGTTGTTGTAGGTAAAGAGGCTGTGAAGAAAAGCCAGCACCTGTGCAGGGAAAAAACCATCAGGTCACCCTGAACACCACACACCAACAGAATCAGATATCTAGAATCATAGCAAAAGCCTTTCACATGTAGACAACTTCAAACCAAATCCCACGTCCATTTTAGTAACACCATGCTGATGACCAAACAGGTCACTTCTTTACCTCAGATGAGGGGGCAGAGCACAGAGGACTCTGGACAGGACCCAGAAGCATGAGAGGCCCATGTGGCTTTTTCAGGCCCTGCCCCCACATCCTGCCCAAATCCAGGAGTGAGCAAGCAAGGCCAAAGGCCATGACAGTTACATGACACAGAGGGAGACACACAACTGTAGCAAAAGCAAGAACAGAACGAAGCTGAAAGCTCTTTAAAACACATAAACACCTTCACAATAAACAATTAAAATAGTTCAGCTGTTAGACACTGCTCTGGCATGTATTTTCTTAGTTGCCAAGGCAAACTGTGCCACTTTGTATGAGACAAACTGATGCAAATCAGGAGAAGACATACTGATCCTCTCATGCCTTCAAGGTCTCTTCCCAAAGACCATTACCTTGGTCTGGGCAAAATTAACATTTAAAGTCTCACCCTTGCAGATATTACCCATGTTGTGCAATACCCTTCTTGTTGATATGGGCGAAGGAGACCAAGACTACAGTATCCATGTATAAGAGGACAGAGATCACCCAAAGGTGGTGGGAAGAATTCAGGGCTTGGGGGGGAGCAGAGGGGCCAAAACACATCCCTGTTCAATCCCTTGAGTAACTGGAATCTCCTCAGTTAGGGACCACAAGGGGATCACTTTAACTCTAGCAAAAATACCATAATGAAACTCCCGTAACAGGAACACTGAGTGCTTGTCCGTGTTTGTGCCCGCTAATTTCACTCAGAGCCAATTCCAATCAAGTTAAAAGCAGCAGTTAGATCTATACACACAGTGAGCAGGACCTGGTTTCTCTTCAAATACTATGAATCTTGGAGAGGTGGTGCTATGTCCGCAACCCAAGCCAAGGAAACACCCCTGGGATGGGAAAGTGGGTATGACAGAAAGGACATGTTTCTGCCAGGAAATATCAGAATGTGATGATAGAAGGGAACTAGTTTTGTTATATGGAGCCCCGTGGCACAGAGTGGGAAAGCTGCAGTACCGCAGTCCGAGCTCTCTGCTCACAACCTGAGTTCGATCCCGGCAGAAGCTGGGTTCAGGTAGCCGGCTCAAGGTTGACTCAGCCTTCCATCCTTCTGAGGTCGGTAAAATGAGCACCCAGCTTGCTGGGGGGAAGTGAAGATGACATACATAAGAACATAAGAGAAGCCATGTTGGATCAGGCCAACGGCCCATCAAGTCCAACACTCTGTGTCACACAGTGGCAAAAAATGTTATATACACACATACACTGTGGCTAATAGCCACTGATGGACCTGTGCTCCATATTTTTATCTAAACCCTTCTTGAAGGTGGCTATACTTGTGGCCGCCACCACCTCCTGTGGCAGTGAATTCCACATGTTAATCACCCTTTGGGTGAAGAAGTACTTCCTTTTATCCGTTTTAACCTGTCTGCTCAGCAATTTCATCGAATGCCCACGAGTTCTTGTATTGTGAGAAAGGGAGAAAAGTACTTCTTTCTCTACTTTCTCCATCCCATGCATTATCTTGTAAACCTCTATCATGTCACCCCGCAGTCGACGTTTCTCCAAGCTAAAGAGTCCCAAGCGTTTCAACCTTTCTTCATAGGGAAAGTGCTCCAGCCCTTTAATCATTCTAGTTGCCCTTCTCTGGACTTTCTCCAATGCTATAATATCCTTTTTGAGGTGCGGCGACCAGAACTGCACACAGTACTCCAAATGAGACCGCACCATCGATTTATACAGGGGCATTATGATACTGGCTGATTTGTTTTCAATTCCCTTCCTAATAATTCCCAGCATGGCGTTGGCCTTTCTTATTGCAAACGCACACTGTCTTGATATTTTCAGTGAGTTATCTACCACGACCCCAAGATCTCTCTCTTGGTCAGTCTCTGCCAGTTCACACCCCATCAACTTGTATTTGTAGCTGGGATTCTTGGCCCCAATGTGCATTACTTTGCACTTGGCCACATTGAACCGCATCTGCCACGTTGACGCCCACTCACCCAGCCTCAACAGATCCCTTTGGAGTTCCTCACAATCCTCTCTGGTTCTCACCACCCTGAACAATTTAGTGTCATCCGCAAACTTGGCCGCTTCACTGCTCACTCCCAACTCTAAATCATTTATGAACAAGTTAAAGAGCACGGGACCCAGTACCGAGCCCTGCGGCACCCCATTGCTTACCGTCCTCCACTGCGAAGACTGCCCATTTATACTCACTCTCTGCTTCCTATTACTCAGCCAGTTTTTGATCCACAAGAGGACCTGTCCTTTTACTCCATGACTCTCAAGCTTTCTAAGGAGCCTTTGATGAGGAACTTTATCAAAAGCTTTCTGGAAGTCAAGGTAAACAACATCTATTGGGTCTCCTTTGTCCACATGTTTGTTCACCCCCTCAAAGAAATGTAACAGGTTAGTGAGGCAAGATCTTCCCTTGCAGAACCCATGCTGAGTCTTCCTCAATAACCTGTGTTCATCAATGTGCCTACTCATTCTGTCCTTGATAATGGTTTCTACCAACTTTCCCGGTATTGAAGTCAGACTGACTGGCCTGTAATTTCCTGGGTCTCCTCTGGAACCTTTTTTAAAGATGGGGGTGACATTTGCTACCTTCCAGTCCTCAGGAACGGAGGCAGATTTCAATGAAAGATTACAGATTTTTGTTAGAAGATCCACAAGTTCAACTTTGAGTTCTTTCAGAACTCTCGGATGTATGCCATCCGGACCCGGTGACTTATTAGTTTTTAATTTGTCTAGCAGTTGTAGGACCTCCTCTTTTGTCACCTCAATCTGACTGGGGAAGACAATAGCAAACCACCCCATAAAAAAGTCTGCCATGAAAATGTTGTAATGCGACGTCACCCCAGAGTCAGAAACGACTGATGCTTGCACAGGGGACTACCCTGTTGAAATTCTTTTAACAATTCCTGTGAAGTTCTGTCTTATCATGAATGTCCAAATTCACTTCAAGCGAGATTGTGGAAATTTCAGCATCTGTTCCCACTTACGGTCTTCAGATGATGCATCAGGCAATCCTGCATGATCACGTTTCTGCCCCTGCAGCAGTGGTGACACTATCAAGATGTGTCTGCCAGACGCTGCAGAAATCACAGCTCCTCCTGCCTCTGAGCCTGCACCCCTTCACACAAGGCCCCTTTGGGCTCTCCTTACTATTTCTGTAAAGTCCTGGCTTGTCTCATTCATTTGAACTGTGGAGTTGGAGAAGAGTTTTACGGATACCAGGAATTGCCAAAAAGACAAATAAGTAGGCCTTAGATCAAATCATCATCAACACTCGTTTTGACAGAAGATCAGTCACGCAGATCAAATCAAGCCTGAACTCTCCCTAGAAGATAAAATGATGCAACTGAGGCTATCCTACACGGGACACATTACGAGAAGACAAAAGTCCCTGAAAGAGACAATCATGCCAGGAAAAGAGGGAGGCCCAGCAGGAGATGGGCTGAGTCCACCACGGAAGCCATGAGGCCCCTCATTTGCAAGACCTGAGAATGGCTGTTAACCAGGGATATTTTGTAGGAAAACAGGTGGTGGAGCTCGTTAGCATAACTTACTAGCAAATGCCCCCCCCGACCAGTCAAAAGCAACCTGACGCAAGAAAAGAGAGCCCCAGGCAAGCAAGGCCTGCTTGAGCTGGCTAGAGATCCAGCCAGCCCAAGAAGGCCTCGCTCACCTGGAATTCTCCTTGGCTGCCCCCTTCCACAGTCAAAAGGCCAGCAAGCCACTAGCCACCCAAAATCACATCAGAAGTGGAGAAAGGGTGGTGTGGACTTCTCTAGGGGTTAA
Source organism: Heteronotia binoei (assembly GCF_032191835.1). Classification (NCBI taxonomy): domain Eukaryota; kingdom Metazoa; phylum Chordata; class Lepidosauria; order Squamata; family Gekkonidae; genus Heteronotia; species Heteronotia binoei. Next base: position 4,529,922 of record NC_083233.1, read on the forward strand.
TGAAGGCTGCTGGGGGTGTGGCAAAGCTCTTGGTGGCTGGCTGGGTGCCACCTGTCCTAATCCAGGGATTGTTAAGCAGCTGCACCTGCTACTCAATAGACAGGGCAGGTGGGGAGGAGGGGAACATCAAGCCCTGCAGTTGACAATGGGGTGTTTAGGGGGACATTAATTCAAGGGGTCTCCATAAGTCAGAGGCAACTTGATGGCACTTAACACACATGCACAATTGATCTTAGATACGTAATTGTAAAAAAGCGCAAGTGCCCAAGGTTGTTGATGGACATCCTGTAAAGCGCTCTTGAGCAGCTTCCGCTGGTGGCAAAACACCCTCCCCCCTCTTCTTGCAGGGAAGGAGAAAAGGCATTTTGTGTGCCGCAGCCATTAGTGACACTGCACTCTCCAGGACAGCAGCAACGCCAAGCTGTTTCATCATGGCAGAGGAAATGAACTCCATGCGGCTTTCCATTTCAGGGTCACTGGTTGTGCTAAAACTTCTGACATGGAGAACAATCGTAAAGAAGAAGAAGAAGAAGAAGAAGAAGAAGAAGAAGAAGAAGAAGAAGAAGAAGAAGAAGAAGAAGAAGAAGAAGAAGAAGAAGAAGAAGAAGAAGATGATGATGATGATGATGATGATGATGATGATGATGATGATGATGATGATGATGATGATGATATTGGATTTATATCCCGCCCTCCATTCCGAAGAGTCTCAGAGTGGCTCACAATCTCCTTTCCCTTCCTCCCCCACAACAGACACCCTGTGAGGTGGGTGGGGCTGAGAGGGCTCTCACAGCAGCTGCCCTTTCAAGGACAACCTCTGCCAGAGCTCTGGCTGACCCAAGGCCATTCCAGCAGCTGCAAGTGGAGGAGTGGGGAATCCAACCCGGTTCTCCCAGATAAGAGAGCTCTGGCTAACCCAAGGCCATTCCAGCAGGTGCAAGTGGAAGAGTGAGGAATTAAACCCGGTTCTCCCAGATAAGAGAGCTCTGGCTGACCCAAGGCCATTCCAGCAGGTGCAAGTGGAGGAGTGAGAAATCAAACCCGAAAGAAGAAGAAGAAGAAGAAGAAGAAGAAGAAGAAGAAGAAGAAGAAGAAGAAGAAGAAGAAGATGATGATGATGATATTGGATTTATATCCCGCCCTCCACTCCGAAGAGTCTCAGAGTGGCTCACAATCTCCTTTCCCTTCCTCCCCCACAACAGACACCCTGTGAGGTGGGTGGGGCTGAGAGGGCTCTCACAGCAGCTGCCCTTTCAAGGACAACCTCTGCCAGAGCTCTGGCTGACCCAAGGCCATTCCAGCAGGTCCAAGTGAAGGAGTGAGGAATTAAATCCGGTTCTCCCAGATAAGAGAGCTCTGGCTGACCCAAGGCCATTCCAGCAGGTGCAAGTGGAGGAGTGAGGAATCAAACCCGGTTCTCCCAGATAAGAGAGCTCTGGCTGACCCAAGGCCATTCCAGCAGCTGCAAGTGGAGGAGTGGGGAATCCAACCCGGTTCTCCCAGATAAGAGAGCTCTGGCTGACCCAAGGCCATTCCAGCAGGTGCAAGTAGAGGAGTGAGGAATCAAACCCGGTTCTCCCAGATAAGAGAGCTCTGGCTGACCCAAGGCCATTCCAGCAGCTGCAAGTGGAGGAGTGGGGAATCCAACCCGGTTCTCCCAGATAAGAGAGCTCTGGCTGACCCAAGGCCATTCCAGCAGGTGCAAGTAGAGGAGTGAGGAATCAAACCCGGTTCTCCCAGATAAGAGAGTTCTGGCTGACCCAAGGCCATTCCAGCAGCTGCAAGTGGAGGAGTGGGGAATCCAACCCGGTTCTCCCAGATAAGAGAGTTCTGGCTGACCCAAGGCCATTCCAGCAGGTGCAAGTGGAGGAGTGAGGAATTAAACCCAGTTCTCCCAGAGTCCGCACACTTAACCACTACACCAAACTGGCTCTCCAGAATGGGGGTGTCCAGCAACATACGGGTGGGGTGGCATCTGTGCCCGGACTGGGCACTTGCTGCCTGGTGCACTGAGGGGAGAGGGAGAAGGGACCCCCTTCTTATGTTAGCACCTAAAAACTTCTCCTTCTCCCTCCTTCCAAAGAAATTAGATAGATGGAAAGTGCAGCTTGGATCTTTAAGCAGATTTAAGATCCAAATACAATCTCGGGGGGGGGGGGGGGGGAAGGGAATGGAAAGACAGAGCACAAGAAAGGACACTTACAGGCTCCACGATGCAGAACTTCTTGCTTTCCTGCACTTCTTGGATTTGGTACACGTATTCCAGAGAAGATTCAAAGAAAACATGTTGTTCTTTATCCACCTGCAGGTCAGCCTAAATCAGACAGAAAGAGGAGGGTTATGGAACACAGTGATTTATGGAGGCCACATTCTCAGGAGCTGTTAAGAGCTATTGTTTCTTTGAACACTGGAAAACAGTCAAGCGTGTATTTGGCACTTTCTCAAGAGCTGAATTATATTAGCCACATTTCCTATCTCACCCTAATCTTGATTTTGGCCAGCAAACAGGAATGGGGCTCCTCGGAATGCTGGAAGGTCTCGGAAAAGGAGTGACCCAGCCAGGAGGTCTGACGTATGAGCCCCAAGCCACTGGCTCAGCGCAGAACCTCACTCTCTAGGGCAGCAGTTGCCAGCGCAGTGCCCAGGAGTGCCACGACACCCGCCAATGGAAGGCCTAGGACTTGCTTGCTTCTGGAATGTTGGGGATAAAGCCCAAGTGCCCCAAGCAAGGCACTGAGCAGAACAGAAATGACAAAAGATTTCTGCTCACTTCCTAATAGCTTAGATCCAAGCAGGCAGCCGTGTTGGTCTGGAGCAGTTGAACAAAGCAGGAGTCAAGTTGCACCTTTCAGACCAACCCATTTTTATTTAGAACGTCAGCTTTCGTGTGCTCTTAAGCACACTTCATGAGACGAGGAATCCGGCACAGTGAGCAAAGCCATACATAGCTGAGCAGAGCTGGTAGGCAGTGGCCCAGAATGCAATATGGTACAGATTTAGGAACCAATGACAGTGAAGTAAAATTATCTGGTAGGCAGTGGTTTAGAATGTAAAATGGTGCAATGACAGAATAGTAAAATTAACAAATTGAGCAAACCTTTGCTCTGAGTATCAGGCTTTCAATGACTTTCACCCTACCATCAACCTGACAATGAACCAGTCTATGCAAGAAATACATTTTCTGGACACCACTGTAAAACTAAACAATGGACACATTGACACCACTTTATACCAGAAACCTACTGACCGACAAACATACCTGCATGCCTCCAACTACCACCCCAAACACACCAAACGATCCATTGTATACAGCCAGGCTCTACACTACAGCCGTATTTGCTCCAATCCCGCTGACAGAGATTCTCACCTGAGAGATCTACAACAAACCTTTTTGGAACTAAAGTACCCACCTGATGAAGTCAGGACACAGATCAACAAAGCCAGAATGATACCCAGAGAAAACCTGTTACAAGACAGACCCAAAAGAGAAAATAACAGAATACCACTAGTGGTCACACACAACTCTCAACTTAAAACAGTTCAACATATCATCAACAACTTACAACCTCTTTTGGACAGTGGCAGCTCTTTCAAAAGCACTGGGGGGTAAACCCCAACCTCAAACAACTCCTCACCCACAACAATGCAGCATCTCATCTGAACATGGATCGGTACCAGAGCTTGCAATAAACCCAAGTGCCAACTTTGCTGCCACATACACCCAGACAACACAATCACTGGGCCTAACAACATTAACTACACCATCTCAGGCTCATTCACTTGTTCATCTTCCAACATTATATATTGTCAAGCATGGTAAAATTCCATTGATAATTTATTGTTTTAGGGTCCTCCATAACACTGGTCTGTGAAATATCTTGGAGGACCAAGGTCTGTTAGCTCTGTTATTCTTTCCCCTCCCCCTTCTTGCCTTATTACTAGCAAAGTAGAAGTAGAGAGAAACAAAACTAACTTGAGAAGAAGTAATCAGCACCTTTCCATACATTCCTGTTAGGGAGTGCGACACATCCGGGGAAAGCAAGGACAGAGTCCTGATAACGCCATGAGAATGTAGACATTTATGATAGTTTATGTGTGAGAGCTATCCCTCGCCCCCACCTTTTTGAATCCTTTTGAAGTAAGCCTTAAAAGTATTGTATCAATGTATTTGTGGCATCACTCTCAAGAATCAGTTACACTGAAAGTATCGGTCTATCAATAAACGTAGTTTGTATCAAGCTCGACTCGTCATTGAACCCGGATGCTTGACATATATGCCATTAAATGCCAACAATGCCCCTCAGTTCTCTACATAGGGCAAACAGGACAAACCCTCCACCAAAGGATAAATGGACACAAATCTGACATTAGGAATCACAGAACTGAGAAATCTGTGGGAGAACACTTTAGCTTTCCAAAGCATTCAATGAGTGACTTCAGAGTAGCTGTTTTACTGCAAAGGAACTTCAAGAACAGAATGGAGAGAGAAACTGCTGAATTACAAATTATTATGAAACTTGGAACAAACTCCTCCCCAGGACTGAACAGGGATATTGGTTTTTTTATCTCATTACAGATGCTAAACCCACTCTCAGTGAGTATAGCTATACATCCACAGTATTCCAATGTGTTTCTCTTTTATTCCAATGTGTTTCAGTATAATTATTTGTATTGACATACTCAAAATAGGGATATTGGCTGTATATCTCATTACATCTGCTTTACCCATTTTCACTATATTTTATTGTATTCCTTTTTCCTATGGCAAACTAGAATTATGTTTACATGTTAAAAATTAAATTAGGTGGACAAGAACATCACTATCCAATGTATTTCTCTTTTAGCTGTATTGACACACTCAAACAGGGACTTTGGTTGCTTATCCCATTACATATATTGAACCCATCTCCCATTGTCATTGACAGACAATCTCACATTTTGACATACTACTGTTTTGTTGCTTTCCCATGCTCATGCTACTCAGATCAAAGGTTTGCTCAATTTGTTTATTCTACTATTCTGTCATTGTACCATGGTCATGGACTTCTTCCATATAGGTCCAGACTAATGTACTCTGCATATTATTCTGTAGCTGTAGCTGTTTACATTCTAAACCACTGCCTACCAGATAATTTTACTTCACTGTCATTGGTTCTTAAATCTGTACCACGCTGCATTCTGGGCCACTGTCTACCAGCTCTGTATGGCTCTGCTCAGCCATGTATGGCTTTGCTCACTATGCTGGATTCCTCATCTGATGAAGTGTACTTAAGAGCACACAAAAGCTTACGTTCTCAATAAAAATTGGTTGGTCTGAAAGGTGCAACTTGACTCCTGCTTTGTTTCCTAATAGCTTGTCCTTGATAGTCGTGTCACAGCTTCAACCTGGCCATGCACATGGTCTCTTAGGACTTCAAGCTTAGAAGCGCCTTCCTGTGACCACAAAAGGAACAAACAATTCTCTCTTCCTTTGGAAACTGAACCTCTTTCCTCTGTCAAGAATGCTCTGGCCATGGACTTCTTCCATATTGGTCCAGACTAATGTACTCTGCATATTATTCTGTAGCTGTAGCTGCTGGCTAGTGAATCAAATATACTGAGTCTGTGAAATGTACAAGTAGCCTTTTCCCACGTTGAGTTATGTGGTACACCTAGGCATCAAGGTCAGCTACTGTATTTGTGACCCCTCCCAATTTAGTATCATCTGCAAATTTAATAAGGGTTCCCTCTATTCCTTCATCCAAACCATTTATAAAGATATTAAACAAAACCGGTCCCAGGACAGATCCTTGAGGCACTCCATTTGTCACTCCTCTCCAAGAGGATGAGGAACCATTCACAAGCACTCTTTGAGTACTATTTGCCTACCAGTTTACAGATCCACCTAACAGTAACAGGATCCAAACCACATTTTACCAACTTGTCAACAAGAATATTATGTGGAACCTTATCAAAAGCCTTATTGAAATAAAAATAAACTACATCTACAGCATTCCCCTGATCCAGCACGATAGTTACTTTCTCAAAAAAGAGATAAGCTTAGTCTGACATGACTTGTTCTTGAGAAATCACAGCCATCCCTTCTAAATGCTCAAGGACTGACTGTTTGATTGTTCTAAAACTTTTCCAGGTATAGATGTCAAGCTGACGGGTTGGTAGTTACCTCGATCCTCCTTTTTCCCAGTCTTGAAGATGGGGGCAATATTTGCCCACCTCCAAGAATTCTCATAAATAATGGCCAGAGGCTCATAAATTATATCTGCAAGTTGTTTTAGTACCCTTGGATGCAGTTCATCTGGTCCTGAGGACTTTGTTTCATTTAAAGAAACTAGGTGTTGATGTACTACCCCTCTGCTGATCCTACACTGCAACTCCCTTCCCTCATCATGTGTTCTACTTTTGCCAAGTTGAGCACCATTTCCCTCACAAGAGAAGACTGAGGAAAAGCAGGAATTGAGCAGTTATGCCCTTTCTTCATCACCTGTTATAAATTTCACTTTCCTATTCTAGCAATGGGCCTATTCACTTTCCTATTCTACGTGGCCGTAGGAGCCATATTAATGCAGAAAGATGAGGAGGGGAGGCTCCGGCCTTGTGCCTACATCTCGCGCAAGTTCTCGAATGAGCAGCGCAACTGGTCGGTCTGGGACAAAGAGGCGTTCGCTGTAACATATGCCCTGAAAACCTGGAGGTCCTGGTTAGAGGGGGCCAGGGTGCAGTTCGAAATCTGGACCAACCACAAGAACCTAGAAGCCCTAATGGGCCGGAGGAAACTGACCGCCAAACAAATCCAGTGGGTGGGGTTCTTTGCCAAATTTGACTTTGTGCTCAAACACATTCCGGGCTCCAAGAACTTTTTGGCCAACGCTCTTTCACGCTTGCCCCAGCACGAGAGCCAGAGGGAGGAAATCATAGACTCGATCATCCCTCCTTCCGCAGTGGCTGGGGGGGGGGGGTGACCACCCGCTCCGGGAAGAAAACGGGGCAACCAGAGCCGTGGCGGGGGAAGCAGGCTCATCGAAGAAACAGAAAAGAAGGGAGAGGGGAGGCTGGAAGGTATTCTGAAGGGAGAGGGGGGATTTTGGTACCACGAGGGGAAATTCTACGTGCCAAAGTCCCTCCGATCAGAGGTCCTGCAGCATTGCCACTGCAGCAAATTGGCCGGCCACTTTGGCTATGTAAAAACCCTGCATTTAGTAAATCGCCAATTCTGGTGGCCCCAGATGAAAAAAGACATTTCTGAATTTGTGAGTTCATGCCCCATCTGTGTCATGGCTAAGCAGAGGGGGGGGGGGGAACCCCGGGACTGCTACATCCGATCCCCACCACAAACTGGCCCTGGTCCGTGGTATCGATGGACTTTACAGTAGAACTCCCGGTCTCCCAGGGAAAAATGGTAGTGCTAGTAGTGGTGGACACCTTCTCCAAACAGGCGCATTTTATTCCCTGTAAACAATTACCGACAGCTAAGAAACTAGCCTACTTGTTTTTCCACCACGTGGTTAGGCTCCACTCATTCCCCGACAAGGTCATTAGCGACCGCGGGCCGCAGTTCGTTGCCAACTTCTGGCAGGAGTTTCGCAAAATGGCAGGAATAGAACAAGGACTGAGTTCCACCTACCACCCCCAGATGGATGGACAGACGGAACGTGTAAACAGTCTTCTAGAACAGTACCTAAGGTGTTAAATAAACTACCAGCAGTCCAACCGGGTGGAGCTGTTCCCATTTGCAGAGTACGGCTACAACAATAGCTTGCACAGTTCAACCAAAGCCTCGCCATTCCAGATAGTAAACGGCTATGAAGAAAAGCCGTTCCCGCTGCTACCCAGTCCTGAGGGAACAGCGTCACCTAGCTCTTGCCAACAATGGTGGGAAAAAGTAAAGAAGGGCTGGACGATCATCCAGGAAAATTTAGAAATAGCAAAAAGGGACTATAAAGCCTATTTTGACAAGAAGCGCTCCCCCGAATGGGACTTCAAGGAAGGGGAGAGTGTGTTCTTGTCCACTAAAAACCTTCCTTTACCACAGACTTGCAAAAAATTAGTGTATAAATTCCTAGGTCCATTTAAAATCAAAAGGGTGATAAACAGAGTGACAGTAGAATTGGACCTTCCTAAGATGTTTAGTAAGATTCACCCTGTTTTTCATTGCAGTCTTCTTCGCAAGGATCCTGGAATTACGTCTTGGCACCCCCGCCCTCCAGAGCCCCCACCTATTCAAGTGAAGGGTAGAGTCATCATGAGGTGCAGGAGGTGCTGGACTCTAGGGTCCAAAGGGGGGTGTTATACTATCTGGTTCGTTGGAAGTACTTCCCTACCAGTTGTGATGAATGGGTTAAATCAACTGATCTGAGAGCTCCCTCTCTGTTGAAGAAATTTTACCTACTGCACCCAGACAAACCCCGAGCAAGAGCTTAGGGGGGGCAGTATGTCAGACATTGGAGAGCATTACTGTGTTATTATGCTGAATGTATTCTGTAACTTGTTCCTTGACATGACTAACTCCATTTTTGAACTCCTGTTACTAACTATGAAGCAGAAGACCTTGCATATCAAACGGTCTTAGAAATGTTACTAACCCATGGTGTGAATTCCTCTGCATAACACTAACAAAGCAATAGCTCTTTGAAGATAGCGAGCCTCAAGGAGAGCCAGCAGGGCTCCTCTGTGAGAAAGGGAGCCACAAGCGATAAGAAGTAGGGAGAGTGTTACTTGTAGCATTAGAGTGTGAATATGTAGGATTGTTTGGAAATGCTTTGATGTAAGGCCTTAAAACCCATGTATGTTTCAATGTTTGCTATCAGTTCCAATAACTGCCTATTCAGAACTCTGAGATATCAAATAAACACTACTACTTTTGCAACAAATGATGGTCCGTTTACTTTGAGCTCCAACGTCTGACAACCATGTCCTTGCTCTTTTTCCTACTTTGAAAATAAGAAAGGAACCCTTTTTTGTTGTTTTAAGCATCTCTCACTATCCTAAGCACATACTCAGCTTTAGCTTTCCTAACACTTTCTCTGCAAGCACTGGTTATTTATTTATATTCAATCCTTCCATTTCCTAAATGAGTGTTTTTTATTTCTCCTTAGAAATCTTTTTTTGGAGCCACTTTGGCTTCTTTAGGCTCCTCCCATTCTTCCTTCTCATAGGAATCATTTGTGGTTGTGCCTTCAATATTTTCCTTTTAAGAAACTCCCACCCCTCTTCAACTCTCTTCTCCTTCAGTATTTCTGACCATGGGATTCTACCTAGCATAACTTTAAGTGTGTCAAAATTTGCTTTCCTGAAGTCCAACTTATATGTCTATGTACAGCTTTTTCCTTCACTGTAAAGTCCAAAATTACATGATCACTACTACCCTGGGTGCCCACTACTTTCACCTTGTCAACCAGTTCTTCCCTGTTGGTAAGAATCAAGTCCAAGATAGCAGATCCCCTTGTTTCCCTCTTCACTTTCTGGAAAATGAAGTTGTCAGAAAGACAACTCAGGAATTTCTCTGACCTTTTGTTATTAGCAGAGTCAGATTTCCAACAGATAACTGGGTAATACATGAATCTGTGAGAGCCAGTTTGGTGTAGTGGTTAAGTGTGCAGACTCTTACCTGGGAGAACAGGGTTTGATTTCCCACTCCTCCATTTGCACTTACTGGAATGGTCTTGCGTTAGCCATAGTTATCACAGGAGTTGTCCTTGAAAGTGTAGTTGCTGTGAGAGCCTTCTCAGCCCCACCCACCTCACAGGGTGTCTGTTGTGAGGGGAGAAGATATAGGAGATTGTAAGCCGCTCTGAGTCTCTGATTCAGAGAGAAGAGCAGGGTATAAATCTCCAGTCTTCTTCTTCTTAATAGTAATCTCCGATGACTACTATGTCCTGTTTCTTTGAGAACTTTGTGCAATCTGTTGTAGGAATATCTCATCTAAGTCCTCTACCTGGCTCAGTGGTCTATAGCAGACCCCCACCATATTATCACTGTTATTTCTTACTCCCTTCATTTTTCCCCAGAGACTCTCAGCTGAACTACCATGCTCAGATTCATGTATTTCCTCGCAAGTATATACCTCTTTTACATATAATGCAACTCCTCCACCCTTCCTTACTTGTTTGTCCCTTTTAAATAAGTTGTACCCCTCAATCCTAATATTCCAATTGTGAGTGTCATCCTACCAAGTTTCAGTAATGCCTATCAGGTTATAGTCCGCTTCTTGTATGAGGACTTCCAGTTCCTCCTGCTTGTTTCCCATACTCTGAGCATTAGTGTAGAGACATCTGAATCCATTTTTATGTACTCTGAGGTATTGTTTCTGTATGTACCTGCATGTTAATGTTACCTAGACCTAATGTTACCTAATACTATGTGCCACTCCCCACAAAACTTTAGCATTCTTATCTCCAGTTTTCAGCATAGTACTAGTCTTTGAATTTTTCTCTTGTTCTCCCATACAATTTAGTTTAAAGCCCCTTTATTAGGTTTGCAAGGCTCTTACCAGGGTCATTTTGTAGAAAAAAAGGTGCAGCAGCTCAGTAGCATATCTCATTTGCATGTGCCCCAGAATCTGTGTGCAGCGGAGAGAGAACCCCCCCCCCCTGCATGCAGACCCTTGTTGAAGGTTCAGGAGCTGTGCTCATGTGAGCTCCTGCTGAATTCAAGCCCTGGCTCTTACCAAACTATTTTCCCCTACCTTTGTAAGGTGCAAACCACCTCCCAATAGTTTTGCACTTGTCTCCACCCCAAGGGGGCCAGTTTCTGGTGGTGTAAGGTTCTGCCCGTTTTTGACCCAACTCACCAATTCTCATGTTAAAAGAATAAATGGTTTATTGGATTCAGATAGAGCATTTGCCTTGTGCTCCGAACAGCCAAAGCCAGGAATGACGAAAGGAAGAACAAAACATACAGTTATAATAAAAAAAATGCCCTCAAAAAGTCTTCTGCCAACCTAGGCCCAGTTCCCACAGATGGCACTGCATAGAGCTATTTGGAGGATCGAAGTCAGCAACTAAGTCCTCCTTCTGTGTTACCAAGCAACATGATAAGTACCAGTTCTGTCTAGACTACAATGGATTACACACTTAGCTTCCTCCATATTGCACCTGCACTTTTCTTAGTGGTTACATATTGATGTCTGTTACCAGCGGCCAGAATTTAAAGTTATAGAGTTCAGAGATCTGTTAGACAAGCACCATAATCAGATTTCTCATGAACCAGGAAGTCATGTCAGAATACGCACAGAATAACGCATTACAGAAAGAGCATATCAGCCCCATCCTGATAGGTGGTGCCCACTAACTTCTCTCAAAATTACAAAAGTGCCCACACGGGGGGAGGGGTGCCCTGCTCTAGTGATTCTAGTAAAGTCCTTAACAAAAGATGCCACGGACAGAATCAAAGGCTTTCTGCCAGCAAAGTATGGGGGGCAGGGGGCAACAGTGGGAGGGCTTCTAGTGTCCTGGCCCCACTGGTGGACCTCCTGACGGCACCTGTTTTTTTGGCCACTGTGTGACACAGAGTGTTGGACTAGATGAGCCATTGGCCTGATCCAACATGGCTTCTCCTATGTTCTCCACCATTGAGCTATAGATGAAGTGGACCTCTGTGCTAGAGCTGGCTGCAACCCTCCAATATTCAGGATCTGCAGAAATGCTCTGATACAAAGGGCTGGGCTGCTCTGACCTAGCCAGTACCTTCTGCACTTGGGCTCTCAGTCTTTACTGCTGGCAGGCTCAACTTTAGAGGAAAGGAAAAGATTACCTCTTGTAGCTGGGTTTCCTTCTTCTTTGAAGATAAATTCAAGTGGCGATCTAGCATGGAGTAAAACTTCTCACCATCCTTCTCAAATTTCTTTTTCCGTTCCTGGAGTCAAGACAGAAATCAGTTATGAGCAGTGACAGGTTGTTTCTTCTTGCTTATTTTGCAGAGGAGTTCATGCCCAACCAGAAGGTGCACCTGCGTGCCTGGAAACCCCCCAGACTGTTCAGTGGGGAAAGCCGATCCTCAGCATCTATAGTATTTCTGATGCATGGGTGTCCAAAAAAGATCAACAAGCCAAACTCTGATCAGCAGACTTCTCACTATATGAAAAATGTGCACGCTGAATTTGTTGCAAGGTAAGCTACACGGTAGGTGTATTTTTTTTAAAAAAATGAAAACATTTATTATCAGTGTATCTGCTTTGTGGAACTTAAAGTAGTTTACAATATAATAAAGCAACAATTATTAACAAAAACAAATTAAAGGACCACAATTTAAATCTGTTAGATTTATGCCCTGCCATCCTCCACGCTGCTCAGAAAGACATTTTTCCACCTCATATCCAGTATTTAGGGAGGTTTTGTGAGAGAGGCCCACAGTCCTAAGTCTTGCCCAGGGGCTCCAAAGAGGACTCTGACCCTCAGTCTCGCCCCCCCCCCCAAACACTCTGGCAGCCTGCATTCAGCCTCATCAGCATTCATTCAGTATGGAGCCCCGGAATGCAGCCAGACTGATGCTGGCTGTTTGACAACGTAGGACAGACTCTGCAGATGCACACACATCCCCAGGCCTTGGAGCTGCACGGAGGCCAGCACAACACAACATCCCTTACAAACTCAGGGCCACAGATTTGGCAGGGTCAGCAAATGCCTGCCAAAACAGGAAGTGACTCCTTTCCCAAGCTCAGTGGGCAGACGAGGAACTAGCCAAGCTTCAGCACAGAAAAACTGGATTAACACCACAGAGCCGTGGTCTCCAAACAAAATGAAAGAAACTGCACCTGGTGTTTGCACACTCCCCCAACTCCACCCCCTCACTGCACCAAAGGCAACGTCTGAATGGAACCAGGGAGCCCTGCTGTTGCTGGAGGGAGGGGTCCCACACCATCTGCAGGAGAATTCCACGTGGTCCTCTCAGCGCATGGCAGAAGCCAACATGAGATTGTCCCATTGGAAAGCTCTCTTCTGTAACACTTGTGGATGGGAAGAGGAGCCATAGTGGGTCCTGAGGAGAACTTCCAGCCCTTCCTCACCCATGTTGTGCCCAGAGTTCTGCATTCCACTTCTTCAATCCATGGCCCAGACTCAGGAGAAGCCAGAGCTAAGGTAAAGGTCAAGGTAGCCCCCTGTGCAAGCACCAGTTGTTACTGACTCTGGGGTGATGTCGTATCACAACGTTTTCATGGCAGACTTTTTTACAGGGTGGTTTGCCATTGCCTTCCACAGTCACCAACACTTTCCCCCCAGCAAGCTGGGAACTCATTTTACCCACTTTGGAAGGAGGGAAGGCTGACTCAAGCTGGAGCTGGCTACCTGAACCCAGCTGCCGCCGGGATCGAACTCAGGTCGTGAGCAGAGCTTGGACTGCAGTACTGAAGCTTTACCACTCTGCGCCACGGGGCTGCTTAGCCAGAGCTAAGGAGCAACAAAGGAGCACAAACGGCAGCATCTGCTCCAGGCCCACCTAAAGCATGACCCACCAAGCCAAACACAGGCCAGGTCTGGATATTCCTCTGGCTTTTCCTGCTAGTCCAGAGCTATGGAAACAAGGGAGGAGCCAAGCACTCAGCAAGTAACACATTGGGCAAGTCTGGCTTCACCCCAGCTGCAGAAGCTGAACTTGGAATGTGGGTGGTTTGGTGGGGGTGGGAGCCTGAGGAAGGCAGGGGTTTCACACCCCACTGAGAATGGAAAGGCCTGACTGCCTCAAACACCCATGTGACCTTGATGACCACAGGCTGACTTTGAGCCAGACTCTGCGTAACTCACTTCACGGGCTGTTGTGAGGATAAAGCAGGAAAGGAAGGAGACCCCAGATCAGACTACATCCAGCTGTAATCATATGGCAGCTACTCCAGCTCAGAGAAGGGCACTGGCACAAAAAAGCCCCTTCATACATACTCAGAAAATAAACCTTGAGTATACTATACGTAGTCAGAGAGTGATTGTTGGCCTTAGCTGCAGTGCCACACTTCCTGATATTCAGTGACAGAGAGATGAACTTTTCCATCTATATAAAAACTGCTTTTTAATGTGTGATGTTCACAAATATAAGCCAGTCCGATTTGTATTTTTTTAAATAATGAACTTAAATGAGGACAGGACCACTCTAGAGAGAGGCCAATCCACAGAAACAGCAGAACACTCGGCAACACTGTCCCAAGAACACAGGCAGCTGGGGGCACTGTATGACTCATTGAATGCCCCGCTCAAAAATTCCTGGCATGCAGAAAACTAGACATCTAAGGTGAAGGTTCTCAGACTGGCCTTCTTCTGAACATGCTGGCTGCCTACAAGTAGGGAGTTTATGTTTCTGTAATGGGCACATGTAATCCCACACTTTCCACTTCAGTGAACTGAAGAGACTGCGTGAAAGAGCTCATTTTTAAATAAATCATTAGACTACCAACCTACTGATTAAGCTACCAACATCTCAGTGTGCAAGAGATTTAATCACACTAATCAAGAATGTGGGGAAAAAGACTTACTTTGGTTAGTCCTATTTGCTCCTTTCGGAAGTTTTCCAGAGGCTTGATCAGCAAATCACTCGCATTCTGCACCTGCAGGCAGAAATTTGAAAGATGGAACATTTTAGGCGTTTGAACAAATTTTGAGGGAGCCTTTGTTAATCCATTGCAACAGGAAGAGAAAAGGGCTGACACATCTACAGGCATCTTTTCAAATTAGAACTCCAAGGTGCTGAATCATGCCTTGGACAAATTCTGAACTCAGTAGTTCTGGGCTGGGGAGAAAGCATATGGAAGTGTCAATATGCTCTGTAGTGAACAATTTCAAAAAGAATTCAGCAGGAAAATATTCTGTGTCATTTAGTAGAGGATGAAGTCACACAGAGAGGCCAGCAGTTCTAAGTGCTTCCATGAACAGCCTATGAGAACTCTGCTTTGGCCAAACATCTTGAGATGTCAAAATCCAATTGACAAGTCTCACTTGGAAAACACAAAGCATCAACTCAGTATTTCAAAGGGACCCATGAGTCATCACATCACAGAGACCAGAACTTAGAACCTCCGAGACCTGGGCCGTTCTGGAGTTTGAGGGCATCGCTCATTCCCTTTTACACATCCATTGCTGTGCCTGCCATCAACTGGGAAGAGAGTGGGCACTACAGAAGTTCTGACTGTGATACTGTGTCTCACACATGAAGCCCATCAGATGCTACTGCATCTGACAAATAATAAGCAAGCACACCCAAGCAATGTCCCACCTACGGCCTCAGATGAACTTGCAGAACTGCTAATATTTTTAGATTATTTAGTATCTGCACCAAATGCCTAATAAAGGTTCTGAAATTAGATGGAGTGCTCACATCATCAGCATCAACCTGTGCAATCCAGCCTCACCCAGCATCCTCTTGAAACAGGGCTGCTGGGGGGAATTCTGTAGCAACTAGAGTGTCAGACCAGGATCCAGGAGACCCAGGTTCAAATCCCCCTCTGCCATGGAGGCTCACTGGATGACCTTGGGCCACTCACCCACTCTCAGCCTCACCTACTTCACAGGGCTGTTGTTGGGAGAGTACAATGGAGGCGAGAAGAATGATGTATGCCACTTTGCTTCCCACAAGGGGGGGTGAAATTTAATTTTGATTTATTTAAAACAATTTATTAGCCACTTTTCTTCCTTATGGCACTTTCAATTGTTCATCCTTAATGGAGCATATTTAGGTCTCCTCTGGCTATCAGAGTGTCCTTCCGCACCCCCCACCCCCAGTTCCTTTTCATTGATGTTCAGTAATTTCCCAGGTTCTTCTTCATACTCAGAAGTCAGGAAGGAGGGGCCCACCTTGTCCGCCTGCAGAGGAACCAGCTGCTTCCCCAGCTGACACAAGCTGGAGGCCTAGAAGGAATCGCTGGGGGGCAGGAGAGAAGACCCTGAATCCCACCCTACTCCCAAAGTCTTTCCCTTCAGGACTCCATGAGTTCTGAGAGGGACTCAACATGCTGATTTCCTGTCCTTCCTGTTCCTCTTCTTCAACTGACACTCAGCTGCCTGTCCTAAGTGCTCTTTCAGGAACAAATTCAGTGAGATTGGAGTGGAGGGTTTTTTTGAGGGGTGGGGCTCTTTGATTTATGAAGTCATTTTTTCAGTACACTTGAGGAGTTACCACCCCCAAGTGGTTAGACACCCACAGTTGGCCCCCACTGCGCAGCTTTCAAGGTTCACTCAGGGACCACCCAGTTTATTATTAGATACAGGGACACAAACTAGGCACCAAAATGGAGGCATTTTCAACTGAGAACTCATGAAGTCTTCCAGGAAAGCTCTAGTGGGGAGGATGAACAAGAGCTGTGCTCATTTCAGTCCACTGAGTTCTTCAGCTCTGGGTCCTCCACATATTTCTGACCAAAAACTGGGGGCGGGGGGAGAGTGGAGGTAGGGCCTCCTTACCATCATCGACCTCTCCAGCTCCACTTCCTGGAGCAGCTCCGCAAACTCTTTAAAGGATTCAGCTGTGAAGGAGAGAAGGGACAAGGAAGAGAGTGAGGAAGAGGCTACTCAGGGTTGAATCTCAGGAGACCAGACTGAACCCTAGGATTATCACCTTTCAAAAGTACAGGGCACATTCCTTTAAGTACGCTAATTTTATAGTAATATTTGTTCCCATAACGACCTAGTGAGGCAGATCATTCTTCAGTTGTGGCCAAGAAAAGACATCCAAAGGACTTCCGGGGTTGGAAAATGCCGAGCTGAACTGCTTCTCAGAAGGGGAGCAGGCTGGAACTTCTGTTCGGGGTAGTGGAAGGCAATCTAATGCCTGCTGCCTACTTTTCTCAGTTAGAGATTAGTCCAAGATATGCACAGGAAACTTTGAGGAGATTTACTTTGGCTAAAAGGGAGTCCCGGGGTGGGGCTCCTTTGAGGCTTTGAAGGGTCTCTGGAGACGAGTTGCATTTTCATCATCTGCAGAAGTTTCCAAAGTCATTTATTTGATGTAAGCTCGACAGGATCCTAATCTTCTTTGATACTACTAAACATCTAAAGCTATACAAGACCGGTGATGATCTGGATAACTACAGAAAAGGTACAGATCACTATCTTTCATTCCGGGACTAATTAAAGTTAAACAAAATAAAATCAGAAGGTGAGAAATTGAAATCTAGAAACCTTGGAAGAAGAAGGGGCGAAGGGGCGAAATTTGGACTTTGTAAATTTAAAGGACAGTGTTAAAAACTGGAAAGGAATTTATTGTTTGGTCTACTTGCGGTTTTTGAGAAAAAGCCCCATTGTCATAGAACTGCAGCTCCCACAGTCAACACAGAAAATACGTCAAGCATCATGAGATCTCTCTACCAGCGAAAACGGGATTTGGTGGCAAGTAAAGCAGGAAGTATTGGATGAAAAAGGGAAATCATTGAAGCAGCCAGCCTACTCTAGGACTACAATATCATAGAAAAACATTGGCAGCCATTGCAAGGAGGCCAAAATTTAAATAAAACTTTTAAAGTGTTCAGGACATTAAAAATTGGTAGAGCCGATAGAGGTGACGATTATAAGGTAAATGCTATTGGACATTATTGTTAATAAATATTTTAAAAGCCTCTAGAGGAAAAAAGTTTTTTTTTTTTTTTAAGTGAAGCAGAAAATCGCGACTGCCATTTTGGAGAAAATAAAAACTTTAAAAATTAATTTCTGAGCCCAGGAGGCTCTGAGGACGGCAAAATTAGGCTTATTGAAGAAAGCAAGCTTCACTCTTTTAAATCTGATAGTTGAAATTTAATTTGGTGAGGTCAAATTTTTCAGTGTTTTTATATGTCAGACTACAAGCAAACCCATGCAAGGATTGCTTCATTGGAGAAAATGCAGGACCAATGGAATGCAGGACCAATGCAATGGAAGCCAGGATAATGAAAGGGATGAAGGAGATGATAACTGCTTCCAAAAAAGAAATTAGAAAAGATATTGAAGAGCTAAAAAAAGATATAGAGGATCTCAGAAATGAGACTGTGGTAACATCAAAGAAAGTGCAAGAGGTGGAAGGGAGAGTGAAAGTACATAATTCCGCCTTGTTAAAAATACAAGAAAAAGTGGCAATTCATGACTGCAAATTGATGGAGACTCAGATACGTCTGAGAGGAGTACCTGAGGATGAAGAAACTGACTTGAAATACTATATAATAAAAATAATTGCAGAATTTTTGGTGGAAGATCCTGAAGGGACTAGAAACATGTATGACTATATGTATAGAGTGAATTCACTTTATGCTAAAAAAAAATAATCTACCAAGAGATGTGGTTATGAGGTATATGACAAAAGAAATAGTGGGAAAAATTATGAATAAAATTTTTGAAAAGACATTGATAGTGAGAGGCAGCAGAGTAAGAATTATGAAGGAGTTGCCAAGACAAGTGATAAATGACAGAAGAGCATATAAGAAATTGACAGAAAAATTAAGGGACAATGAAATGAGGTATAGATGGTTAATACCTGAAGGTTTGAGCTTTGTACTTCAAGGAAGAAGGATTACAATTACAAATACACAGGAACTGCGTAGATTTTTTGAAGAACACAAAGAATTTGCACCATGATGGATTACAAATTATTATCTTGGAATGTAAATGGACTAAATTAACCACACACAAAAAGGCAACATTTCATTGGATTAAAAAGCAAAATTGTAATATAGTTTGTCTACAAGAGTACATATTAAACAAAAGGATTACAAATTTTTATGGAATAAGCAATTGGGACTAGAATTTTATTCATTGGCTGAACAGAAGAACAGGGGAGTGATTTTTTTATATTAAACAAGAACTGGACCCAAAATAATCTAAAAAGATAAAGATGGAAGATTTTTAATGGTAGAAATAATATTAAATGCAAAAAACACGTTGTTATTGGAACTGTATGCACCAAATAGAACAAAGGATGCTTTTTTAAAAGACATTATACAACAATTGGATGAAGTGACATAGGATCAAGTTTTGATAATGGGGGACTTTAATGGAACAATTAAGAATACACTGGATAGGTCTGGGGGGGGGGGAAATAATAAGGAAGAAAAATTGCCAAAGTCTTTTTTTGAATTGGTCAAACAAGAAAATTTGGAAGATATATGGAAAAAATTTAACCCTGAAGTGCAGGACTATACCTTTTTTTTCAGCAAGACATAATACTTTTTCCAGAATTGACATGTTGTGGGGCACTAAGGATTTAGGCCTTATAACAAAGAAAATACAGATTTTACCTAAAATAGGGACTGATCACAACTCAATAATGTGGATTACAAAATTGTCTAAAAAGTCGAGAAGATGATAATGCTGTTAGATAAAAAACCTCTATGGTTAGAAGCTCATGGGAATAAATTCGGCTGGCATGCGTATTTGTGTTATGGGAAGAATAAGATGGACGGTTTCTTCTCTCACCATTATATCAGAAATAGTTTATTAAACACTTGGATAAAATATAAGAAATATGGTGACGAGAGAAAACCGCTCTGGATAGTGCCAGCAGAAGTAATAAAAATAACAGCTAAATCTGATGAAGAAAGAGCGATGTCATATAATCAACTGCTCAAGATTCAAGGCGGCAAAATTGAATTAAAATCTGCAGAAAAGTTAAACAATAAGTACGATTGGTTTCAAATGCAACAAATCAAAAGCTTGATGGAAAACGGTATTAAATTGGATGGAATTAGACGTGAGCAAACAGAACTGGAAAGGGTCCTGCTTGGAGATAATGAAAAATTAATATCGAAAGTATATAAATTATTATTGAAATGCTCTACAGAAGAAGAAGTAGTAAAGTCTCAAATGGGCAATCAATGTGAATAGTGAAATACAAATGGATACGTGGGAGCACCTTTGGAAGAACTCGATGAAGATCTCAACTTGTCAGAGTATTAAAGAGAACTGTTTTAAGATGATGTATAGGTGGTATATGACTCCGAAAAAGCTGGCTAGGATGAGTAAGAAGACGTCAGATAGATGTTGGAAATGTAGAAAACACAAAGATTCCTTTTTTCACGTGTGGTGGACTTGTGAAAAAGCGAAAGAATTTTGGAAGATGATACAACAAGAAATCTCCAAAATTTTGGGTTATGACTTTAAAAAAATTGCAGAGACTTTTTTGCTTGGATTACAATTAGAAAAATTTCCAAAGGAAGACAGGACTTTAATTTGGTATTTGCTGTCAGCTGCTAGGACATTGTATGCGCAGCTGTGGAAACAGAAAAAAATACCAAAGAAATGGGATTGGATTATGAAAGTTTTATCGTGGAGTGAGATGGGCAAATTAACTAAAACTTTAAGAGACTATGATTTAGACATATTCAAAAAGGAGTGGAAGAAATTTAAAGGATATATGGAGAAAGAGTGGAATGTAAAAAGACATTGGACAATTTTTTAGTATTAATGAGAGAAGAAAAATATTGAACTTTGATTGGTTAGCGGTACCTTTATAATTGAATTTAAAATTATAACTTCGGGGAAGTCAAATACTGGAGGGAGGGGGGTTGAAATATCATATGGGTTAGTATAGAAAAGAGACAATTAAATATTGTAACCATATATTATTAATAAATTGTTAAAACACAAAAGTCGAGAAGATGGAGATTAAATGAAGATTTACTACAGAATAAAGAAATAGTGACATCTCAAGAAAATGAAACTAAAGCTTTCTTCCAAATAAACGATAAAGAAGATATAGAATTTCAGACGGTATGGGATGCTTATAAGGCAGTAATGAGAGGAATATTGATTACTCTAATAAAGACAAGAGGGCAAAAGAAAAACAGATGCTGGATATAAAATTAAACAAAGAAAAAAGAAGGGGAACTGAGAAAAAGCCCAGGGAAAAAGAAAATTATGAGGGAGATTACAATATTACAAACACAAATGAGACATTTGTTAAATAAAGAACTGGAATGGAATCTGAAAAGATTGCAGCAGAAATCTTTCGAGTGAGCAAATAAACCTGGAAAATATTTGGCCTGAAGAAAAACTGAAGAAAAAGAGAGAAAGCAAAATTATTAATAAAATTGTGGTTGATGAAAGAGAGGTGGTAGATCAAGAAGGAATGAAAAGAAAATTTTTTAAGCATTATGCCAAATTATTGAAGGGTGTTAAAATAAAGAAAGAAAAGATGGAAGAGTATTTACAAAATATTAAAATAGCACCCTTAACAGAAAATATGGGGAAAGTTTTGAATGATCCAATTGAAAAAATAAAAATTGAAGCAGCGATTAATGCAATAAAAATTGGGAAGGCACCTGGGCCAGATGGATATACAGCTAAATTTTTTAAAACCTTCAAAGAGTAGTTAATACCGAAACTTCAGAAATTGATGAACATGATAAGAATAAAAGGGAAAATACCAAATACATGGAAGGAAGCTGTTATCGCGTTGATTCCAAAAGAAGACAGAAATGTCACGAATGTAAAAAATTACAGACCAATCTCACTATTAAATAATGATTATAAAATTTATACAAGAATATTAGCAGAATGGCTTAAACAACATCTAACAAATTTTATAAAGGAAGATCAAGCAGGGTTTCTCCCCAAAAGGTAGATAACAGACAATATTAGAACTGTTGTAAATATTGTAGAATACTATGAAAGACATCCAGAAAAGGAAGTAGCATTATTCTTTGCGGATGCAGAGAAAGCATTTGATAATTTAAATTGGGACTTTATGTTTGCAGTAATGGAGAAAATGGAGTTGGGGGAAAGCTTTTTAAGGATGATAAAAGCAATATATACTGAACAACGTGCAAGGCTATGTATAAATGCAGATCTTACGGAAGATATGATAATTAGTAAAGGTACAAGACAAGGCTGTCCGCTTTCCCCACTGTTGTTTATAATGACTCTTAAAATCTTACTGATGCAAATCCAAGAAGACAAAGAAATAGAGGGATTAAAAGTAAAAGGATTGACTTATAAATATAGAGCATTTGCAGATGACATAATGTTTATAAATGAAAATCCCATACAAGTAACACCTTTGTTGTTAGCTAAAATACAAGAATATGGAAAATTGGCAGGACTTTATATTAATAAAGAAAAATCAAAACTTTTATGTAAAAATATGCAAGTAAGTAAACAAAAGGAATTGCAGAAGCTAACGGGTTATGAAGTTACCTCTAAGGTAAAATATCTGGGTGTGGAGATAACAATGAAGAATATTGATTTGTTTAAAAACAATTATGAGAAGCTATGACGTAAAATGGATGAAGATATGATAAAATGGAATAAACTTAATTTGTCATTGCTGGGCAGAATAGCTGCAATTAAAATTAATATTCTGCCAAGAATAATGTATTTGTTCTAAACTATTCCAATTGTGAAAGACAGTAAACAATTTAATAGATGGCAAAGAAAAATCTCAGAGTTTGTGTGGGCTGGGAAGAAACCAAGAATTAAACTGAAAATTTTAACAGATGCAAAAGAGAGAGGTGGATTTGAATTACTAGACTTAGTGTGGCTAAAAAAATGGATGATGCTGTTAAACAAAAAACTCTTAGTGTTGGAAGGTCATGGAAATAAATTTGGCTGGCACGCTTATATGTACTATGGGGAAAAAATGGATGGTTTTTTTTTCTCACCATTATATAAGAAACAACCTGTTAAATAAGTGGATGAAATATAAGAAATATGGGGATGAGAGAAAGCCATTATGGATAGTACCAGCAGAAGTAATAAAAATAACAGCAGAGATGGGTGAAGAAAAGTGGTTGTCATATCCCTCGGCTTGGCTTCGCGAACGAAGATTTAAGAAGGGTGCAATAGTCCACGTCTGCTGCAGGCTCGCTGGTGGCTGACAAGACCAATGTGGGACAGGCAGGTCTGGCCGCAGCAGCTGCAGGGAAAAGTCTGATTTAGGGCTGGCGCCGTAGCAGTGCGATTCTTCCTCAATCTTCTTTTGTCCTCAAGACCAGCTATGCGTGCGTTCTCAAAGGAAGAGACAGCCTGGTGGATGGTGTGCCTCCATGCTTTGCGATCTGAGGCTAGGTCAGACCACTGGTGATGGTTGATGTGACAGGTGCTAAGGGATTTCTTCAAGGAGTCCTTGTACCTCTTCTTTGGTGCCCCTCTATTTTGATGGCCGGTGGAGAGTTCGCCATACAGGGCAATCTTGGGAAGGCGGTGGTTTTCCATCCTAGAAATATGCCCTGCCCAGCGCAGCTGCGTCTTCAACAGCAGTGCCTCGATGCTGGTAACCTCCGCCCGCTTGAGGACTTCAGTGTTGGTCACAAAGTCACTCCAGTGGATGTTGAGGATGGTGCGAAGGCAGCGCTGATGAAAGCGCTCAAGAAGTCGCAGGTGATGACGGTATAAAACCCACGATTCGGAGCCGTAGATGAGGGTTGTAATCACAACCGCTTTGTAAACATTGATCTTTGTGCCTTTTTTCAGATGCTTGTTGCTCCACACTCTTTTGTGCAGTCGGCCAAATGCACGGTTTGCCTTTGCCAGCCTGTTGTCAATCTCCTTGTCGATCTTGGCATCTGAGGAGATGATGCACCCCAGGTAGCTGAACTGCTGGACTGTCTTCAGTACTGATTCACCCACAGTGATGCAGGGAGGGTGATAACCTTCCTGGGGTGCAGGCTGGTGGAGAACTTCTGTCTTCTTCAGACTAACTTCTAGGCCGAATAGCTTGGCAGCCTCTGCAAAGCAGGACGTCATATGCTGCAGAGCTGATACCGAGTGGGAGACAAGTGCAGCATCATCAGCAAACAGTAGCTCTCGGATGAGTTTTTCCATTGTCTTGGAGTGGGCCTTTAGTCGCCTCAGGTTGAACAGGCTGCCATCGGTGCGATAGCGGATGTAGACACCATCGTCATCATCTAGATCTACTGTGGCTCTTTGAAGCATCATGCTAAAGAAGATTGTAAAGAGAGCTGGCGCGAGAACGCAGCCTTGCTTTACACCTGTGCCTATTGGGAAGGGCTCCGAGAGGTCGTTGCAGTGTCTGACTTGGCCTCGCTGGTCTTCGTGTAGCTGGATGATCATGCTGAGGAACCCTGGGGGACATCCTAAACGTTCCAACCTCTGGGTTGTCATATAACCAACTAATAAAAATACAAAGTGGCAAAATAGAATTGAAAACTGCTGAAGAACTGAATAATAAATATGATTGGTTTCAAATGCAACAAATAATAGAGAATGGTGGAGAATGACATTAAAACTGAAGGAATAAGAAAAGAGCAAACAGAAATGGAAAGAGTTCTGCTTGGAGATAATGAAAAATTAATTTCAAAATTATATAAATTACTTTTAAAATGGTCTATGGGAGATGTAGTGAAATCTCAAATGATAAAGTGGGCAATTAATGCAAATAAAGAAATACAGATGGAAACTTGGGAATATTTGTGGAAGAATTCTATTAAGCTTTCGACATGTCATAGTATTAAAGAGAACTGTTTTAAAATGATGTATAGATGGTATATGACTCCTAAAAAGTTGGCAAAGATGAACAATAAGATGCCAGACAGATGCTGGAAATGTAAAAAACGTGAAGCTTCTTTCTACCATATGTGGTGGACTAGTAAAAGAGCAAAAAACTATTGACAGATGATTCAACAAGAAATTTCTAGGATCTTGGGATATGAATTTAAAAAAGTTTCAGAGACTTTCCTGTTGGGATTACAAATGGAAAAATTTCCAAAAGAAGATAGAAGTATAATCTGGTACTTGCTTTCAGCTGCTACGACATTGTATGCGCAGTTGTGGAAGCAAGAAAAAATACCAGAGAAATGGGATTGGATTGTAAAAGTTATGACATGGAGTGAAATGGACAAATTAACAAGAATTTTAAGAGACTATGATTAGAAGTTTTCAAGATGGAGTGGAAAAAGTTCAGAAGATATGTAGAAAAAGTGGAAAGTAAAAGGACATTGGACAATTTTTGATAATGATTAAGTATTAGAAGAAAGAAGGATATTAATCTTTGTTTTTATTAGTTAAGGGTACCTTTAAATATTAGTATTTTAAGTAAATAACATCGGCGGGGGTCAAGTAACGGGGGGGTGAGAGGTGGTTAGAAAGTAACATATGGGATAGATAAAAAGAAGTTATTAATGATACAAGAAATAGATATTGTTACCATATGTTACTAAATAAAATTGTTTTAACAAAAAAAAGAAAAGACATCCAAAGCAGCTCAGCTTGATTTGGCATCTTAAACCCATCTCTAGAATTCAGCATACTGTCAATTCCTGTCTGCTAAAGCCAGGAAGGCCCAGGAGAAACAAAAGGCAGGACCTGGGTGGAAATGTTCATTGTGTTCGCTGGCCACCATCTTAGTCTCAGGCTGTCATGTGCTGCAGTGCTGAAGTGAAGATTATTCTGCCATTTATCACCAAAAATACTTTCATCCCACATTCTCCAAAATTGAACTAAAATGGCTAATAGCAAGAAGCAAAACAAAAAACAATACAATATAAAAACAGTCTATTTTAGTAATTCCAAAATCTGCCTGAAGCAGCTACTAGCATAAAATGATAAATGATACAGTTTCAAATCAAAATATGTGTAAATAACAATATTTAAATAAACCCTATCCTCAGTATTTTAATAAAAAAGTCAGCAAAACCAACAGTATGAAACCAGCACCAAAACTCAGTGTAAATGCAGCAAACAGAAAATGTCAGGACAGATCACCGTTTGCTTGGATGGTGCCTCTGATCTCGCTCATCTCCGAGGCACGTCCCCAAGCAATCTGGCCACCTTTTCTCTGATTTCCTGCCTCTTCCAAGAGCCCAGACTTCCCAGCTCATTTTGTTAGACCCCTTGGGATCCCACAGACGCCCTGCACAACAGTTTCCCAGCCTCCAAACCCATTGTGTGAGCGGCAGCAGGGAATTAAAGAGACAGATGAATTCCCCACACGCATTGTAAAGAAGCACACCAGAAGGATTCTGGCTTAGTTTCCAAGGCTACTTCCTTGCCAAGCCAATTACTTCTTTGTGGCTTAAACACCTGTCACTTTCAGCCAGAAGGAAAACTTGAACCTTGAGTGGGGAGGACCCCAAACAATAAGACACAGCCCCCCCCCCCTCCCCCCGAGTCCTGGAAAGGTTGAAAGCCATGGTGAGCTGCCTTGCATAAAATGCAAGAGAGAAGAATGAGGAGAGCAAGCGTGGGTCCCCTCTGAGGAGAAAGGCAGAGTACTAATGAAGTAAATAAATAAAATCCACACCATGAGGTCTCATTCAGCTGGGACACTTAAAAATGGCAAGCAAAAGTACTGAGGAGGGAGGAGGCGCCACAACAGTCCTTCCTGTTCATGCAAGGACTGTGAAGAGGTAGCTTGGGACTGGCTCCCTATGTCACTTCCCAGATTTACACACCTGAGGCAAGAGGGAAGGGGCTGTGGCTCAGGGGAAGAGTATTTGCTTGGCAAGCAGAAAGCCCCAGGTTGTCCCTGGCAGTATCTTCAGTTAAAGAGGACCAGGCGCTAGGTGATGTGGAAGGCCCTGAGGCCCTGTAGAGCCGCAGCCGGTCTGAGCAGACAATACTGACTTCGATGGACCAAGAGTTTGATTCAGTATAAGGCAGCTTCACGTCTGTTCATACTGCAAACTGAAACTTATAGCAGAAAGGAACAGGAGTTCTGGCCAAGGCAGAGGACAAGGCTGGTGCTCATACAGACCAATCACAGGAGCTGCTAAGAATGCACTCACACGGCCCCTTGTCTGAGCCTAGCCAGAATCAGCCCTTAATACAACTCAAGATAAAGATCCAGTGTGGGAACTGGTCACAAGGTGAGCTGGGTGCTGTTTTTGGTCCAGATCATTGATCTGGCACATCTGACTCCTGCAAGCCACACCGCAACTGTGTAGATCCCCCAGGAGAACACACATCTGGCAGGGGAAGTGCGGGATCAGCACAGGGGAGAAGGCAACGCTGTGCCTGCTCAGGTCATGGCTGCTACAGCTGCTGGTTCTACATTAGTTTGCAAATGATCTACAGACATATTTGTAAAGGAGTCCATTTGACATATATTAAAACCAGAGATGTTGCTTTAAATAAATAATTCCCTATAAAACACATGCACCCCATCAGAGCACCAAGAAAGCACCTACCGATATTAATCTCATCATCAGTCAGGGTGTCTCCGATAAAATCAAACTGAAAGGCCTGAAGTGTCTGAGAGAATTTCTGCACAGCCAATGAATACACTAGGAAGAAAGGGAAAAAAAGATAAAAGACAAAATGATTTTAGGAATAAAGACTCAAGAACAGCAACTCCTGCTGCAGGGAGGATATCAGTTGTCTGGATTTCCAGCTCTGCAATCAAGCAATCTGCAACTTCACCAAATTATCCAGGGTGGTGAAAACCAAATCTGGACCCCTCAAGAACATCTCAATTTCGACTTTACTTTTAACATGAAAGTGTCTCGTTCTTTTACTTTTAGAGGTGAAGAAATGTCTGCCCAAGGGCATTCTGCCACCTAGTTGTTCATTAAAAGCAGCTCCCCCCTCCCCACCTTCCAACTTTCTAGTCCATCAGTGAAAAGGCACCGGAAGAACTAAGCACGTTCCTCTTTCTTAAAGTGCTGATATTGCATAAATTCAGTAACAATATAAATATAAATTAGAACAAAGTTTGAGTCCAGCAGACAGAGTTAAATGGCCTTTTCCAAAAAGACGTAGAGGGGGTATTAACCT
Source organism: Heteronotia binoei (assembly GCF_032191835.1). Lineage (NCBI taxonomy): Eukaryota > Metazoa > Chordata > Lepidosauria > Squamata > Gekkonidae > Heteronotia > Heteronotia binoei. Next base: position 4,557,527 of record NC_083233.1, read on the forward strand.
CCAGGGGGGTGGCTTCAGCCCAGATTACTCTAGCACAGGGGTGGCCAAACTGAGGCTTGGAAGCCACATGTGGCTCTTTCATGCATATTGTGTGGCTCTCGAAGCCCCCATCTCCTATCAGCCAAAGAAAGGCTTTTGTCTCTATTTAAATCACTCCTCCAAGCCAAGTCAGCCAGTGGCTTGGATAATGCATTTAAAGTTAAAGTTGCTTTCCTTCTACCTCTATCTCTCCATCTATTTGCTTTCCCCCCCACCTTTCCTCCCTCCCTCCCTATGTCTTGTGGTTCTCAAATATCTGATATTTATTCTATGTGGCTCTCAGAGCTTTTTTTTGTAGCAGGAACTCCTTTGCATATTAGGCCACACATCCCTGATGTAGCCAATCCTCCAAGAGCTTACAGGGCTCTTAGTTCAGGGCCTACTGTCAGCTCCAGGAGGACTGGCTACATCAGGGGGTGTGGCCTAATATGCAAAGACGTTCCTGCTACAAAAAAGCCCTGGTGGCTCTTATGTTGAGCAACTTTGGCCACCCCTGCTCCATTGTGTTGCGTCGGATTTAGATTGGTTCCCCACACGACAGCTGCCCACCCAAGGAGGGGAGGTCCTCTGAGCTTGTACTGTCAAAATGAGACAGATTTCTCTAGCTGCCCTCTCCAACCATGCTCCTTTTAACCATCTGTCATACCCCTCCCAATGATTTCATTTTGGCTGCCTTCCATGCGCTCTTATCAGCTCTAACGACATCTCTTTTTTGTGAAAGTGTGACCAAAACCGCACTTAATGCTCCAAGAGCTCACAATCTCCCTTACTGTTTTTTTGCTGCTGGAAGGGAGGGAAAAAATAAAACTACTCTAAGATTATCTCAAATTGCATTTCCTGTTCCTGCTGTGTAAAGGAACAGAAATTCATTCTGTCCTCATAGCGAACAGATATGCCTGGCCAAGCTTGGGAGGATATGGGATCCGAATACGAAAACAGCACTGTTAACGATAATAACAATAATAATATTTAATTTGTATCCCGCCCTCCCCACCGAAGCAGGCTCAGGGTGGCTCACAACACAGACATTTCAACAATTAAAACATACATATTATAACTCAACCATTTATAAAATTAATCATCATTATACTTAAAAACATTCTAGGATTAAATTAATATTAAAAACATGGTGTTGTGCATCGTGCAGTTTTCCCGTGGCGACAGTATTCATTCACCAGTCTGCTGCAGGATCATTAAGTAAAGGCCAGCTGAAAAAGAGCAGTCTTGCTCCTTGGGAACTGAGCAAGGCTCCGCAAGGCCCGCACCTCTTCTGGCAGCTGGTTCCACCAGTGTGGGGCTGAGATCGAGAAGACCCTGTCTCTAGTAACTTTCAGTTTGGCCTCCTTCGGCCCGGGGATTGTCAATAAATTTTGAGAACCAGATCGCAGTACCCTCTGGGGAATATATGGGGAGAGACGGTCCCTAAGGTAGGCAGGTCCTCGGCCATATAGGGCTTTAAAGGTAATGACCAGCACCTTGTACCGAATCTGGTACACTATAGGCAACCAGTGCAGTTCCCGCAGCCCTGGCTGTATGTGCTCCCATCTAGGGAGCCCCAATAACAGCCTGGCCGCTGTATTCTGCACTAGCTGCAGTTTCTGGGTTCAGCACAGGGGCAGCCCCATGTAGAGGACATTACAGTAGTCCAACCTCGAAGTGACTGTCGCAAGGATCACTGTTGCCAGGTCACCGCACTCCAGGAAAGGGACCAACTGCTTCACCCGCCTAAGATGAAAAAAAGCAGATTTAGCAGTGGCTGCTATCTGGACCTCCATTGTCAAGGCAGGCTCCAGCAGCACCCCCAAGCTCTTGACCTTGCACGCCATTTGCAATGGCGCACCGTCAAATGCTGGTAGAGAGATTTCCCTGCCCAGACCGCCAAGACTCAGGCAAAGGACCTCTGTCTTCGCTGGATTCAACTTCAACCTACTTAGCCTGAGCCAGCCTGCCACAACTTGCAACGCCAGGTCTAGGGTTTTTGGGATACAGTCAGGCCAGCCGTCCATCAGTAGATAAGAGCTGGGTGTCATCAGCATATTGGTGACAGCCCAACCCATACCTCCAGACAATCTGGGCAAGGGGGCACATGTAGATAAATATTTAACATGAGAAAAGATGGTATATAATTTTATTAGTATTCCAGAATGCAATTTCTATCATAAGAGATTTGTGATTAATCTGTATGAAAATGATACAGAGTGGCTCCGCGTGACTTTTCCCCCAAGGTAGCATCTGAATTAGAGAGTTCAAAAAAAAATCCCAGGGACTGAATAGAGTTCTGTGTAAATCTTGTTGATTGTATGGTGTGAATTCTATTGTATATTATATTAATTTCTATGATGAGTGTGTGTAATTTAACAATTTGAATATTGGCTTCCATAGTTTATTTTCTTTAATTTGGGAATTCTTGACAGGCAGGGGTCTGCACAAAATGGGTTGTGACCTGGATTCTTTTTACTTGTTGCTAAATTCATTAGGTCTAAAATGAAACCTTTAGGTCTCCTTTTATTACAGCAGCACAAACTCAGGAGACAGAGGGGGCCTCTTAAGAATTTGCATTCAATCCCAGATGATTTTAAAGGCTTTTAATACAGATGCAGGGCCACAGAAAAAGATCCCAACTGAATGACTGCTGCTCCTTGACTCCTAGTCTCCATTTATTTCTGCGCCAACAGTCCTCCCTTCCCTGCAAACCAGGCTGTGTTCTGGAGGGTGGTACTTTTCCATCCACAGCTCGCTTGCTTTCCATCTGCTTTCCTGGGGAGGGGGGCTTTCTGGCAACGGCTGTGGAAAGAGAGGAGTTGTCCATCCATCTAGCCTTTGGGGATTTACTAGCCAACTGTTAATCCAATTTTAAATAAATGGGAAGCAGGCCCCACTCCCACCCATCTCCGGTAAACTGTAATTGAAAAGGATTCACTATTCAAAGAAGGAAGGGGGGCATACAGGGGGGCTCCCCATCTGTATCCATGCTGCCCCCTCCACCCAAGACCCTCCTGTGAGGACAGCCCCCCAGCATCCAGCCCACTTCCAGGCTACTGCACATTAACACACTGCTTCATCCCACACCTACGCCTCCAAATAAGGGGAATCCACGTTTGAGGAGGAGGAGAGGGTTTGGCAACAGATATCCCTTCCCTTCTGGGCTGGGCTTGCAAATCAGTTGAAGAGACCTAGAATGGAACGACCTGTTTCCAGAGGACTGCTGGGGCTGCAGCTTCGGGGGGGGGGGGCACTGCTCCTCTTCTCCCCTCAACTGGCAAAGCATATGTCTAGGCTCTGAGAAGCAGGGGGTTGCCAACTTCCAGGTGGGCCTGAAGATCTCCCAGAATTGCAACTGAGCCCCAGATGATAAAGATGACAGCTTTGGAGGGCAGATTCACCAGAATGATACCCCACTGAGGTCCCTTCACTTCCCAAACACCACTCTCAACCCTTAAATCTCCAGGAATTTCCAAACCTGGAGTTGGCAACCTGAGCTATGTACCCAAGGAAGCCCAGAAAAGAGCCTCCGAACCAGTGACAAATGCAACTGTTACTTTTTTAAATCCTAAAAGATTCTGTGGTGACGTTGAGAGGATCAAACTTGTTGAAAAAGAAGGGCTTTTGATAATAAGGACATAAGAACATAAAAGAAGCCATGTTGGATCAGGCCAGTGGCCCACCCAGTCCCACACTGTATATCACACAGTGGCCAAGACCCAGGTGCCATCAAGAGGTCCATCAGTGGGACCAGGACACTAGAAGCCCTCCCACTGTGCCCCCCCCCCCAAAGCACCCAGAATACAGAGCATCACTGCCCCAGACAGAGAGTTACAACGATAAGCTGTGGCTAAGAGCCACTGATGGACCTCTGCTCCATATATTATCCAATGCCCTTATAAGAACATAAGAGAAGCCATGTTGGCCCATCCAGTCCAACACTCTGTGTCACAGTGGTCAAAAAAACCAGGCGCCATCAGGAGGTTCACCAGTGGGGCCAGGACACTAGAAGCCCTCCCACTGTTGCCCCCCAAGCACCAAGAATACAGAGCATCATTGCCCCAGAGAGTTCCAATGATACGCTGTGGCTAATATATTTATCCAATCTCCTCGAAGCTGCTTTGCTTGTAGCTGCCACCACCTCCTGTGGCAGTGAATTCCACATGTTAATCATCCTTTGGGTGAAGAAGTACTTCCTTTTATCAGTTCTAACCTGACTGCTCAGGAATTTCACTGAACGTCCACAAGTTCTTGTATTGTGAGAAAGGGAGAGAAGTACTTTTTTCTCTACCTTCTCTATCTCTTGCATAATCTTGTAAACCTCTATCATGTCACCTCTCATTCGCCCCAAGCATCATAGGGAAAGTGTTCCAACCCTTAATCATTCTAGTTGCCCTTTTCTGCACTTTTCCCAATGCTATAATATTGTTTTTGAAGTGTGGTGACCAGAATTCTACATCTTGGGCCCTCCTCAGGGTCAGAAGGGGAAGAGAAGAGAGATCCCGTTCTTGGGGAGGAGATGGAGGTCAAAAGCCCTGCCCAGCCATTCTGCTGGAGAGAGGGGGGCACTTTGAAGTTCCCCTCCCTCAGCCCCACAGGGTTGCTGAGGCGGTAAAGGAAGTAAAAACTGTAAAAGCTCTCAACAGGAAAAAAGTGTTCTGTGCTTTGCAAATACAAATGCTTATAAACAGGATTCCAGACCTCACTTAAGTGGGAGCTCCGCCCCCCCCCCCCCCCCCCGCCCCTCGGGAGGCCAGAGTGCTCTTGAACTCCTTCCAAGGGGGCTGGGCGACTGCTCTGAAGGAGGAACACCGGGCCCTTCCCTGCCAGAAATCAAGGCTGGAAAAAATGAGCCAAATGGTTTCCAGACACTACTTGGGGTATGCCCAGTGCTATGCTTTGCTGTGCTCTTCTGCTTTGCATGCCAAATAAGCAGCACTTTTAAACTCTCCACCCACTTCAAAGCCAGCCACGAGAAGTACAGCATTGCCATATTGCAGAACAGAAGGCAACGCAAGATGCTGCAATCAGGCTGGGAAATGCGGTGGGTCTCTTTAATCAACACAGAGGAACTTTATTCAGGATAAGGGAAGGCCCACTAGAGCCCTCTGCTACACTTCCTCTAGCCAGCTTATCCACAGAGACAAGTAAAACCTGGGCTGGGACTGCTCCAGATTCTGCTATTCTGGAACTAATATAAAATATGAAACAGATTCCTGGTAAATGCAAAAGAGCCACCTGAGCTCTTCCTCTTCACTGGAAAACCTGGCTCAGGAGTTGGTGCCAGCGGAGCAGGAGTCTTGAGGCACCAACAATACTAGTCTCCAAGCTTCTTGGGAAACCTGCTACCACATATGAGCTGCTAAGGAGGAGATCCTTCATGCAACAGAGAGCCAGAGGAAACAGCTGTGTCCATTTTCAGGAGATGGTATTCAGCCCATTCATATGTCCAGAACTTAAGTACTGTTGCTGCTACCAGCAACTGACAATTCTAATTTCCCTGGCATTTTTAAAAACACCTTGGGGCTAATTCCCCAAACTCTACATATTATTATTATTATTATTATTATTGATATTCCGCCCATTCCCCCCATGGGGGCTCAGGGCGGAGCACAACATAATAATAACATTACAATAAAATCATATAATAATAAAAGTCAATTTCAGTATTCAATAGAACAACCCTAACCCTAACCTGGCAGAACAATATGATGCGATGGTGCAGCAGGACAGTGCAGCAAATCAGCACAGCAAGACAGGCCAACCGATGTATTGTGTAGATGCCCGCTGCCTCACCCAAAGACCTGGCGGAACAGCTCCGTTTTGCAGGCCCTACAAAAGGCCAGCAGGCCAGGGAGGGCCCGGATCTCCATAGGGAGCTGATCCCACCAGGTCGGGGCCAGGACCGAAAAAGACCTGGCCCTGGTAGAAGCAAGACGAGCATCTCTTGGACCGGGGACAGTCAGCCTATCTTGGGATGCTGAGCAAAGCGACCTACTGGGCGTATACGGGAAGAGACGGCCCTGCAAGTATGCTGGTCCCAGGCCGCATAAGGCTTTGAAAGTCAGAACTAACACCTTGCAGCGGATCTGGTACTCTATGGGCAGCCAGTGCAGGCCGCGGAACACCTGCCACGTGCTCACCTGTATAGGTGATGCAGTCAGCAGGCGAGCTGCCGCGTTCTGCACCTGCTGCAGTTTCCGGATCAGTTTCAAGGGCAAGCCAGCGTAGAGCGAGTTACAGTAATCTAGTCTGGAAGTGACCATTGCATGGGTCACTGTGGCCAGGTCTTGGGGGAACAGATATGGTGCTAGCTGCCTGATCTGCTGTAGACGGCAGAAGGCAGACCTGGCAGCCGCCATGACCTGGGCCTCCATAGAGAGTGAGTGCCCGCATCCATGCCACCAGCAGCCAAGAGGCAACCAACCCCTGCAGCACTGCCAACTCAGAGCCCACCAGAGGCAAAGCAAGTCCAGGAAAGTCTGACCATTGCCTCCAGTGGCACCAGTAAGGGCTGGAAACAAGACAGGCCCTCAGAGCATTGGCCATGCTGGGCCCCCCCAGCTGGTTCAGACATGGCCAGTGGAAGCCAATGCGGGGGGGCTGCTTTCTGGGCCACTGCCAGCAAGCCAGGCCTCTTCAAGAGGCACATCAACACCCTCCTCTGTCGAGTTCTGTGCAGCATTCATCAGTTTTTAGATTAGATTTTATTTCTGAATGATATGCGTATACACAGCAATGACAAACTTTGCTGAACCGAGTGACATTGGTCAGTTCACACCTTTATAGATTACAACCAACCGCTAAGTATGCAGTGCTTCAGGCACCCAAATTCTGGTAGGCTAAACATTCAAAGACAGACACCGTAGCAACACCCCCACCCGAGCCAGCCCTGCCACAAGGCAAACGAGGCAATCGCCTAGGGCTCCAGCCTTCTGGGGGCACTGAACTGGGCATCCCCATGTGACTTGATGATGTTATCAGTGTGAGGTGAGACTTGCCCTAGGTGCTGGATAGTCTAGGGCCACCCCCCCACCCCCTGTTCACAGTCTTTTCCCAAAGCGAAAGTTAGAAGCTCCAGCCAGAGAAATTATCGGCGGCCTTCCCCTCTCTCAGATGAATGTGTTGCCAGGTGCGGTGGAATGGTTATTTACATTTTGTTACAAAAGTACCAGAAAGGACAGTGCAAAGCAAACACAGGCAACAAATACAATGGAGAAAAGCAGTCTCCCCCCACCCATACACGGTTATAGCAAGTTCTTGACATCCTCACTGTGCCCCTTGAATCCACTGGGGGTCTTTGGCAGAGAACCAGCCTAGTGCACAGACAGGTCACATTGCTGGGAATTTGAAAGCCACGGGAGGGGACTGCCCCCCTTTAAAAAACAAACTCCCTGACAGTTTGGGGGCAACTGGTGTTGTGATGTCACCCAATGGGTCAGTAATAACTCAGTGCTTCACAGGGGACTACCTTTACCTTTAGGAACACTTTCATATCAAATCTAAATGTATTACTGTTATTACTACCTGCAAAAGTTGTATTTATAATATTGTACTACAGTTTACAGTTCTTTAGAGTAACAAAATAGTCATTTGTTGTTGATTGTTCCTGGTATGTGTTACTCCATGCTTATAATGGAAGTCTTTGCAGTTCTTGTAAATGCTAGATGTTTCACTGTTCATGCAATACCTCTTAGATGGTTGTTCCAGTGGTTCTTTTTTGTTTAAACAATTTATTAATTTTAAATGGAATAGGGAGGAGAAGGGAGGGAGGATGGATTGGAGGGGAGGGAAGGGAAGTATCATGACATAAAAAATAGCATATAGTTCAAAAAGAAATTATTTATCCAGTTGTAATCTTAATAAGTAACAATTCTCAAGATTTCAGCTTAATAATACAAATCAATTAAGCCAGTCTCAACCTATTCTTATTGACATGATTTCCTCTATTGCTCAAAGTCCTATCTTGTATTTTTCAGGAGACCAAACTTTCTTAAGGTTTCTTTTGCTGTCTTCTTTCAGAAGATCTGTCAAAATGTCCATTTCAACTATTACAAAAAAACTTGGCAACTATTTCCTCATCAGATGGTATCTCTGCTTTCTTCCAACACTTAGCATAAACAATTCTTGCAGCAGTCACCAGATGGATACACATATATTTGACATTCTTATCTACTATTTCTGGCATTACATTCAACAAAAAGAATTCTGGTTTAAATGGAATAGTGATTCTACTGATTTTTGGTAGCATTTCATGTATTATTGACCAATATTGATTCACTTTCTTGAGTTTTAACAATTTATTAATAACATATGGTTACAATATTTAATTGTCTCTTTTCTATATTAACCCATATGATATTTCAACCCCCCCTCCCTCCAGTATTTGACTTCCCCGAAGTTAAAAATTTAAATTCAATTATAAAGGTACCGCTAACCAATCAAAGTTCAATATTTTTCTTCTCTCATTAATACTAAAAAATTGTCCAATGTCGTTTTACTTTCCACTCTTTCTCCATATATCCTTTAAATTTCTTCCACTCCTTTTTGAATATGTCTATGTCATAGTCTCTTAAGGTTTTAGTTAATTTGTCCATCTCACTCCACGATAAAACTTTCACAATCCAATCCCATTTCTCTGGTATTTTTCCCTGCTTCCACAGCTGCGCATACAATGTCCTCGCAGCTGAGAGCAAGTACAATATTGATTCACTTTCTTGCACGACCCTCAGTGGTTCCTAAAAGTCAACTTTCTAACACATTATGTTAATTTTCATCAATAGTAAAATTAAACTTAAAAGAATCCAAATTAACTTTATTGAATTGAGACCACACATCCTCTTCATGCAAGAAACACATCTCAAACCTGCTTCTAATAAAATTTTAAATCCTCATGGCTACACAACAGTTTTATGCTGCGGGCTCCACTAAATCACGACACATCGGAAGAATATTCTCAAAAAACTGTCGCTTTACTCTCAAAGACAAGAAATTAGACCTTCGGGGACATTTCATTTTTCTTACTGCTCCTCTAGATCAGGGGTCCCCAACAGTTAGCAACCAGGCCTTGAGCTGCATAATTATTTCATTATCTATTCCATTGTAGTAATAGTAATAAGAAGATGATGACATTGGGTTTATATCCTGCCCTGCACTTTGCATCTCAGAGTCTCAGAGCGGCTCACAATCTCCTTTCCCTTCCTTCCCCACAACAGACACCCTGTGAGGTGGGTGGAGCTGAGAGAGCTCTCCTCAGAACCTGCCCTTTCAAGGACAACTCTGCGAGAGCAATGGCTGACCCAAGGCCATTCCAGCAGCTGCAAGTGAAGGAGTGGAAAATCAAACCTGGTTTTCCCAGATAAGAGTCTGCACACTTAACCATTATACCAAACTAATAGAAATAAAGTGCACAATTGAATCATCTCCCCAACCCCACCCCAGTCCATGGAAAAATTGTCTTCCACAAAACTGGTCCCTGGTGCCAAAAAAGGTTGGGGACCTCTGCTCTAGATGACAGACGTTACCTTGTTTTGATCTATGCCCCTGATTGCAATCAGCTGTCTTCCTTCAATGAGACATTAACACAACTAGTCTCCTTTGGAGTCAGTGATTTCATTATGGATTTCAATTTCACTGCAAATACTGCAATTGACAGATCTAGACCCAAAACAAATTTACCAAAAATTGAAACACAGACTTCTGATTTGAAGTCTTTATTTGATAACTATGGCCTGGGTGACATCTGGCTCATTCAACACCCTTTGGCGCACGGCTATACCTATTATTCAGCTTCCTATGACAGACGTATCAGAACTGACTACATTCTTGTATTCCAAAAATGTGATTGATCTTGCTCTAAGTACATTTTTAGGTTTAAAATTATATTCTGACTATTCCTGGACAGAATGTATATTTTAAAATAACACTGAAAACACTAATAAAGTGGGTTGGAGACTTACTACTTTGCTTTTAATGAACAATAATATAAGTTAAGAAATAGACATTACAATAAAAAACTATTTTAAAGACAAACAGAATGTGGTGTGTCTCATGCAACAATGTGGGATGCAATGAAGGCTTTGGTTAAGGGATAAATTTATTTCACTGGCCTCATCCTAAAAAAAAGAGAAGGAAAAAATCAAATTGGAGGCCATTTTAAAAATTTCTTATTTGGAATAAAAACATAAACCAAAAGGTAGCAAAAAAAATTATAAACAGTTACAATCCAAAAAGAAGGTTCTGGAGACACTGGAGACTTCACAGAGTCAGAAAAATCTCCTTTACTTGCAACAGAAATACTGGCATAGTCACCCAACCAAGATCATTGAGTTTATTAGCCTAGAAAATGAAGCGTAGAAATTCCATTCATTATATTAATAATATTATGGGTTCCAAAAATAAAATGATAACGTATTCATCCCAAATTCAGAATGCTTTTGTCAAATTTTATAATTATATTCATCTTTGGCTCCAACTCTGAAGTGATTGAAGATTACTTAAATTCTAGATCTCGAATTAAGATTCTTCTTGAGCATAAGGACTTCATGGAAGTTCCTATTACAGCCCCAAAATTTATTAATACCATTAAATCCTTAAAGAATAACAAAACACATGGCAGTGATGGCTTCCCCAGTGGATTTTATATTTTAAAAATTCAGATGTTTTAGTGGGTCCCTTATCAAAAGTGTGCAATGACATTTACTTTCTGGCTTTATTCCACACACCTGGTCACTCCCCAGAATAGCTGTAATTCCCAAACCTGGGAAAGATCTCACTAACCTGAGCTCCTATAGGCCAATCTCACTGCTGAACTAGGATGCAAAAGTATTCTTAGCCTCCACTGCAGCTAAACACATTTATCACACAATATACACATCAAGATCAAACCGGCTTACTGCCAAATCACAGTATAGCAAATGAATAGTAATAAATTATAAAGAAATGAAAATCAGCCTATTTACAGATGACACAGTCTTGTATTTATAAAACCCTATAAACTCTATATCAGCAGTTGATCGAGATCTCAAACAGCTTCCAGAAATATCTGGCCTACATGTCAACCCAACTAAGACAGAAATATTTCCTGTATCTCTTTCTCTCAAAACACCAAAGCCCATATCAAGACCTATCATGATTATAAATCCACGACCTGGCTAGAATGCCCCTTGAACTTAAGGATCTGTTTAATTATACCTTCCTGGAACTCCATAAATCAACAATACCCCATCTTCAACACTGAAACAATCTACAATGATCCTATTTGGAAAGGATCAGTCTAGTTAAGTAATTTATTTTATCTAAATTCATTTTTCTTTCTGGAACACTGCCAATTCCACTTCCCAATACTTTCCTTTAAAGGGTTCAAAAACCCCTTAGTGGCCTTATTTGGAATTACAAAAAAAAATGCAAGATTAGTTTTAAAACACTATGCAAGGCCACTAAGAAGGGAGGTCTTGGTTATTTTGATCTTAAATTATTTTGGGATCCATCACAACTAGCAAATATACTAAGTAGCTTCCATTCTGATTTGCGTGTAGATTGGGCATATATAGAACGAAGTGTTACATATCCTAAATCCATATCTGAGTCTTTGCAGGGGAGGACTCCAAAACCCACTGCTCAGTCTAGGACTTGTGGTCCAACATCCTTTCCCCAAGCAGCCAAGGGAAAAATTAATTGCTGGCTCATCAACACCATTCTCTGTGTGGCAGCACGACTGCACATGTAAGACATGCAGTGGAAGCCCTGTCATGTGACCTGGCCACACTGGGCCAGTGGCATGAAGCCTCCTCGAGGCTTCTGCACGAAGACTGACAGCTCCATTTGGGGGAGGAGTCTGGGGAGGGCAGAATGCCACAGAGCCCACCCTCCAAAGCTACTGTTTTTCTCCAGGGGATCTTATCTCCATAGTCTGGAGAGCACCAGGGGATTTCCAGGCACAAACTGGAGGTTGGCAACACTAGGCACACCTCCCCACATCTGTGAAGGTGAGAGAATTCGGAAGCGTTTGAATGAGTTCCTGCAGCCAAGCCACGCCTCTGGTGGAATGAACCCCTGGGGGGCAGGGGAGGGGGCGGAGCTTTCCCCCGCTTTCCAGGGAACACTGAGTTTTTCTTTTGCCCATCCCTGCAAAATGTCTCTAGGTTTCCTTCCTTTCGTTAGTGTCCAAAAACCAAGTTTCCGTACTTCCCCAAAGCATTCTAGCAGTTAACGGAAGTGTGTCCGCTCATTCCCATCTGAGGGGACTCCTACTTATACTACCATGTTCCTACCCACTTGCTTCTGCTTGTTCCGAAGTACTTTAAGGCCCTTTCATAGAAGCATAGAGTTGGAAGGGACCTCCAGGGTCATCTAGTCCAACCCCCTGCACAATGCAGGAAACTCACAAATACATCATCAAAATGCTAATCTCTGTGGGGAAGTAGGTTATCCTTTATAGGCATGGACTGAATTGGAGAGGACCAAAGAACATGAGAATTGCTGCCATATGTTCCAGAAAGGAGTCTATACATTTTCATGTATGGAAAAAGTGAACTAATGAAGAAACCACTAAATTACCTTAAAATTGCAATTAAATTTGATTTTTGAGCCTCAACGCCGCCTATGGGATGGGAAGAGAATTGCAACAAATGTGCCGTTTTAACAACCAGCCTCCCACACACTATTGGAGCACAACTATTAGGGACATAAGACTTCCGTCAAGGATCATTTTATGCTTTTAGTTTCCTTGGAGGACAGCCACACAGTAGCACCCCCATTTGGATCATGGCCAGGATGCCACAGAAGACATATTTATCCCATGTTGTGTCCCATACAAGATGCTATTGGCACTAGCCAGGGAGAGATCACACCACTCACATTTCTTTCCTCGACTGGGCAGAGAGTCTTGTCTGAAAAGGAACATGACAAGGAAGGTGCCGGACACCCAGCATGCCAGCTCCTGCAGGTGCTTGTGAGTATAATGAAAAACGGGACTCTCTTGCATCTCGTCTATCAGAACTGCATCCTGCCAGAAGGGTTTCTTTGCTAGGCCTCTGTTGTAGAAAGGGGAGGGGGTGATGCTTGTTACTTTGTAGTAGAAACCTCTGCATTTTATAAACTGTGTCTGGTGCTGGCGATTTCTAGCTTATCTCCTTGCCTGCTGGATCCTCCCCATATGCGAATAGCCTTGATGACTGAGAACCAACCGGGCTGTGTTGTCTTCAAAGTGAGAAAGCGGGAGGGGGGAAGAGTGCCTTTGGCCTGTATGAACTCTGGCTCTGTGAATCTCATGGCTAGAGCAGTTCTTTGGCTAAGCAGGAATGTCAAACATGTGCCCCGGGGGCCAAATAAGGCTCCCAGAGGGCTCCTATGAGGCCCCCAAACAACTGGCTGTCATCTGCTTCCTTCTCCCTCTCTCTTGCTTCCTCCTGCATTACAGTTTGCTTTGACAGGCTTTCTCAATCGCACAGGACCTGCAGGGCAAAGCTTCTAGTTTCTCAATTCACTGAGGCTCCTCCCTTGAGGAGGAAGGGGGGGAGGAATAGCTTGCTTTGCCAGGCTCTCTCAATTGCACAGCAGGGCTACTAAGCCAAGCTTCTTCCTTCTACTGGCTGAGGCTCCTCCCCCTCCTTGCCCCTTGGGGGAAGAAGGAAAGAGCCAGAGCTTCCTTTGCCCGGTTCCCTGGATCACATGGGAGAGATACAAAGAAAGCATTTTAAGACAGAGTGCTAATGTTTTAAGCATATTTTTAAAAAAGTTTTTAAAAAATCTTTAATTGTATTTCTCTGTGTCCTTTATAAAGTTTATATCTCTGCTACCTGGCATTACATTTTATGACATGCATGGCCCGGCCCAACAAAGTCTTGATGTCAGATACAGCCCTTGTAACAAATGAGTTCGACACCCCTGGGCTAGAGAGTTGATACCTGTTATTGATACTCAATAAATTCTGAACTATGCTTGTATAAGACAGTCTATGCTATTGATGCTTTCTTTACTCACATTTTGCCAGAAATCAACCTCTCCTTATCCCTGGTGATGCCAAACCAGTCCTGAACGGAACCATGAGAGAAAACAGTAACGGGGCCAGTCCGCCAGACGCAGGCAAGGAGCAACCTGACCTTACAGACAAGAAACCAGACCCCACAGATCAAAAGCCTGAAGAAGGAGGGCAAGGGCACAACTCTCACCGCACCAGCATGATGTTCAGAGAAGACTGGGGTCTCGATCCACCCAGCGGGAATATGCATCAATGTAGCAGCTGGAAAAACACCACCACCCCGCATTGGACACCTCAGGTAGCCTCCGCTAGAAGAGATGTTGGCCAGAAAGAGAGGAGCCAGAGCAGCTACTTTGTGGGGAGGGCCTCGCCGAAGACTATCTCCTGGAAAGAGAGGGATGGGGACGAGTCTGATGAAGGAGACTGGGATGGGCAGGCCGGAGTGTCCTCCGCCAATAAAGCTGAGCACTTCTGCGCAGAGACAGCCAAGGTGAGAGAAGAAGTGTGACAAGAGCTACTGGGTTTTATGGATTTTGTACAAGGGATACTGTGGACAGTGGTGGATGCAGCACAAACCCAACACTGCACTGGAGCCCTCGCCAGTGGGGCTTGCCCGTGTGGGGGTGCTGTTACCGGCAGCTGCCCATCTGGGGCTCCCTGGGTGGTTGCAGTGGATCTAGTCTCAGCTGTTGGGCCTGTCATAGTTTAAACAAATTTTAGGAAAATATTCAGTGTATTCACAGTCGTGAAATATAAACACAGATAAAGAACATATACCACCCCAAAGTCATTCAAAGGCAACTCAATGTCCACAAACTTTCAATCACTGGATGAAGTAAGTAAGTAAGTAAGTAAAGTAAAATTTTATTTGTATCCCGCCCTCCCCCACCGAAGCAGGCTCAGGGCGGCTAGGATGAAGGTAGAAATTCAAGTGGTAAAGTCTCATATGAAGAACGATGCTTCCAAAAAAGATGTATTCCAATCAAAAATTCCGATGAAAAATACCATTCCAGAGAACTCTTCTTCTGTACAGCAAGGCACATAAACTGTATAACATGACGCAGTAGTACTCAAATCCCACATTTCGCACTCTCGCGTCTACAAGCTTTCTTCAAATACTGACTTCATTTTAATGCTGCTGCTTCCAATATGCTAAAGTCAACAGTCTAAAGTAAACTGTGGGAAATACAATCTTCATTCTCTTTTTTCTGGAGAAAGTTACTACCTTGCTGGATCAGGGGAATACTGTAGACATAGTTTTTCTTGATTTCAGTAAAGCTTTTGATAAGGTTCCATACAATATTCTTGTTGACAAGTTGGTAAAATGTGGTTTGGATCCTATTACCTTGGGAGGTGGTGGGCTCTCCTTCCTTGGGAGGTTTTTAAACAGAGGCTAGAGGGCCACCTGACAGCAATGCTGATTCTGTGAATTAGGCAGATCATGAGAAGGAGGGCAGGAAGGGCTGCATCAGTGCTTAGTTCTCGTGGCCCTTTCTGACATGCCCAGGGAAATGCTGATTGCCGCTTCGGGTTCAGTCAGCAATTTTCCTCCAGGCCAGTTTGGCCAGGGGTCCCGAAGGAGTTTTTTCCCCCATACATAGCTGGCGCAAGGGCTTTTGCCAACCCCAGCAAGGCTCCACCCCCCCATCCCCCACCCCTCCAGTGGGGGAGAGCCCCCACTGCAGTGCCAATGTGGGCCCATTTGCAAATGCTCATGGAGTTCTTCCATAAGCAGAAGCTTCCTAGTTCACAGCTGACAGCATACTCTGGGTTCCAAGGATTTGTTTTTTTTCTTAAAAGGGATCTACTAAGGTCTCAGTCTCCCCAAGCTACAGAGCTCCTTGAACAAGCTGTAGCTGCAGATCTGTTTGAACTACAAGAGTGACAGAAGCCCCACATTCAGGAGGAGGTGAAATCAACAGGCCACAGTTTGAAAGGGCAGGCCTGACACCCTCATGCACACACAGCAAGAGCACTGCGATGGATGGACACCACTGACCTCTGAGCAGCGTGCTTCCAGGCAGTTTCACAAGCCATCAAAGATAAGGTGAAGAAGCTTCAATGGATGCCTCTGGACCTTCCCAAGAGCCCCTGAAGGCTCTTGGGAAACGGGAGGCTCTGGCCAGACTAAGCTCTGCCTTTGAAGCCCGAGGTGGCCATTGATGGGGGAGAACTGCAATGGGAGCCAACTGGGAAGCTCAGGGCACCTCTGTCTGACCCCTCCTTTTCAGAAGTAACTTTATATTAACATGTCTCAAAAGCTGGCAAACCCAAACTTGTGCAGTTCCTAAGTGCTGCAGGGTGAGGCATGGCAGTAGCTTCAGCAGTGAAAAATTACAGAACTGGTTGGACCAGTACACTCACCATCTGATCATAGAGTTGGGACCTCCATGGTCATCTAGTCCAGCCCCCTGCACAATGCAGGAAACTCACAAACACCTCCCCCTAAATTCACAGGATCTTCATTGCTGTCAGATGACCACCCAGTCTCTAAAAACCTCCAAGGAAGGAAAGCCCACCACCTCCCAAGGAAGCCTGTTCCACTGAGGAATCGCTCTAAGGGTCAGGAAGTTTTTCCTAATGTTGAGCCGGAATCTCTTTTAATTCCAACCCATTGGTTCTGGTCCTACCTTCCGGGGCCACAGAAAACAATTCCACACCATCCTCTATATGACAGCCCTTCAAGTACTTGAAGATGGTGATCCTATCACCTCTCAGCCATCTCCTCTCCAGGCTAAACATCCCCATAGGACTTGGTCTCCAGACCCCTCATCATCTTTGTCACCCTCCTCTGGACCCCTTCCACCTTGTCTATATCCTTCTTAAAATGTGGTGCCCAAAACTGAACACAATACTCCAGATGAGGTCTAACCAGAGCAGAGTAAAGCGATACCATCACATCACATGATCTGGACACTATACTTCTGTTGATACAGCCCAAAATTGCACTTGCCTTTTTAGCCACCACATCACACTGTTGACTCATGTTCAGCATATGATCCACTAAGATCCCGAGATCCTTTTCGCACATACTACTGGTAAGACAAGTCTCCCCCATCCTATAACCATGCATTGGATTTTTCCTACCTAAATGCAGAACTTTACATTTATCCCTGTTAAAATTCATTTTATTGGTTTTAGCCCAGTTTTCCAGCCTGTCAAGGTCATCCTGTATCCTGTTTCTGTTCTGTGAAAAGCTGCAGGTGCTGCAACGTAAGTGCAGAGGACCAAGATGCAAAGTGTGAAATTGGGGCCATTAAAGTTCAGTGACATGAAAGACAAACTCTTTAAATTTGACCACGTCAGGAAAGAGCAGATCACGCAGACATGACTGGCGCTCATGTCAATAGTGAGTCTCTGCCAAGATGGAAAAGCAGCCCAACCAGCCCTGCCTGGGACGGGGTGGAGCGGGGGGGTAAGGATTCAACAGCCCAAAATATAAGATCAGGAAATGAGGCACTATTTAACTATTAAGAGAGGAGAACGTAGAAAGCAGAGCAAGTGCAATGGGTCTACCATGGTCTCAGCAGTGCAAAGTGTTACTTGGAAAGGCACACTGAACAGAGATTGCAGAGGAGGAATTCACCAAGAAAAAAATCAATCCCTTGACACTAAGAATTGCATAATGACAGAAGCATCTAGGAAATGCAGATGCCTCAATGCATTTGTTTGTAAGGATCAACTGGAAGACCAGCAGTGGAAGATCTCTGCTCCCCTGCCCCACACCCACCAGCGATGCATGCGCCCTTGCTGTGTTTTAGCACAACTACAGATAGTTTGTATGTTCACATCAGGAGACTGGCTGGTTGCTTTTTTTGGCATCTCAAAAGTATTGTTTTATGGTTCCATTTCATTACTAACATCTGCACAAGTTTAAAATTGGCTCTGTGAGTCAGGGCCTCTTAGTCATTTTCTGGCTGGCTCATGTGCAGAAAGCCAGAGCGATTCCGCTCCGTTCAGGGCTGAAGTTGCACAGAGGTGCAGCCAAGTCCTGCAGGCACCAGGGCCAAACTGCATCGACTCCAGAGGCGCCCAGAGGGCCATCTTTGCTTCAAACGCTCTGTGTGTTCCTAAGTTATTTCACTTATTTAAAACATTGATAACCCACCCTTTTTTGTAAAGGACTGTGGCAGCTAACAATACAGCACAATAGTCTGACAGCTTAGTATTAACTTATTAGCTCAGCCCTATAAGAGTTGACATTCTCAAATGTCTCCCCACGAATCAGGAAATGCTTTAAAAATGAGGGATACTATTTTGCAAGCACTTTTAAAGGCCAGTGGGGAGGGGCTTGACAAAGCATTCCATTGCAACAGTGCGGCAGCAGGAACCTGTGTGTGTGTGTGTGTGTGCACAGTGCACACCCTCTGCTTCAGAATTCCAAGGAAGAGGTTTCTACAACCCACAAGGAGCCATTTGCTCAGCACCAAAGACACTTGCTACCTCTTCACAAGCACCACGAGGGTGTAGTCAGAAGGAGATCTCAGTTGCTGCTGCTGGCCCAGACAACACACCATAGACTCCTGTGTAGGGCCAGAGCAGGCCTTGCCGGCAGTCAACGGCTGTGGGTGAAAGGAGGACAACGCCCCCCACCCCCATCAGTAGCCACATCTGCTCACCAGTCTTTTCACAGACAGCTCCTTATACATTGTTTAGAATAAACCCCACCAACAAAAGGCCCATTCTTCCTTCCCTGGAAGCTCATATGGGATCAAAATGGTATTTCTCAGGCTCTGCACAGACTTCCATTTGATACTAACAAGCAAAAGGGCCAAGCTAAGCTAGGCTAGTATCAACTTGAGGATGAGCTGTACTCTCCATTCATATTTTGCACAGCTTCCTTGGAGGCAAAACCACTGCCCACTTTGGCAGGTTTTTCCTGGGAATGCACATCTGCAGGCAAGGTATTTTGTTCTAAATGGCTTCAGGGACATTTAAGCAGTTTTCATCTTTGATCACCTGGGTTCCAGGGAAGGCTTCAGGCAAGAACAAGGACCACTGCAGTCAGAGGGATATACTTATCCCTTTCTTCTAAAATTCAGACGTTGCAGGTAACTGGCATAAATCAGAACAGAGAAAATCAGTGAAGGGAGGTATGCTTGTGCAAAATGAAAAGGTGCAAAAGAGCTGACTGGAGACGGCAGCTGGCACAATGGATTTCGAAGAGCGTATGCTTGGCAGGCATGGGAAACAACGAAACTTGGATAACAAGAACCAAGCAAGCCAAATAAGCTGAGCTTAGGGGACTCAGCACTTCTTCCCCTTGTGCCAGATGACAGGCTCTATGATCCAGCCCTTGGATGCAGCTGGCACAGCCGCACCATTCCCTGCAGGGTGGCACATTCCACTGGCAACAGCCTTGACCACTGAACAAATCCAGAAAATGAATTCTGAGGTTTTGAGCTTTATCCTTTTTGACAGGGGTTGGGGGGCTCTTGACGATGGCATCTCATCTTTCCCTGCAGGAGTTGGTGACAGACCAATACTGGGGCTTGGAGCTTTACTGGGGATGGTCAGGACAAGAAGAGAAGGATGGACTCTTCTTCCCAAGGGAGGAAAACCATAAGAACAGCCACACAGGATCAGACCAGGAGTCCAGCTACACAGTACTGTGGGTTCCAGTAGCCCACCAGTTGTCCATGATGTCCACCCAACAGGCTCCCCTGATGTTGCCTCCTGGCACAGCTGCCTCTATAGAGAGAGGTTCCCGCTACTCGCCACAGATAAGAGCCACTGAAGGCCTCCTCCCCACTCCTGGCCATCACTACATCCTCCTCCAGCAGTGAATTCCACCATTTCATTACTCACTGAGTGAAGAAGTTAGCCAGATGGTTGTCAAAAAGCCAGGCAAAATACTGTGAACATCCTGACAGCTTGCTAACAGGATAAAAGGTGGAGAAAATAAAGAAACCCAGCAAAAAAAAGGGGGGGAGCTCATAATGAATCCACAGAATCCATAGGATTCATCACTGCATCAACACAACTTTAACTTTCTCACACTATCAGCATACAAGCCAGTAAGCTGGAGACAACAGTTTTCAGCAACCAAACATTTCACTTTTAAGACAGAGAGCCCTCAAAATACAGGCACCACTGCCCTTTTCCCGAGGGCAGCAATGAAATGGGAAAGGACTGAGAAAGCATCAGTCCTCCAGCAAAGTAAATGGTATTTCTTTAAAGCAGGGCTTTTCTGGTAGCAGGAATTCCTTTGCATATTAGGCCACACTCCCCTGATGTAGCCAGTCCTCCTGGAGCTGACAGTAGGCCCTGTACTAAGAGCTTTGAAAGCTCTTGGAGGATTGGCTTCATCAGGGGGGTGTGGCCTAATAGGCAAAGGAGATCCTACTACAAAAAAAGCCCTGCTTTAAACACTTGGATGAGCCTTGGAAAAGCACACTGTCATGCCGTCTCATTGAGAGGAAAAGGTAAAAACCTGTGATTGAAAGAACAGCCACCTGCTCTGCTGGGGAGGGCCTGATCCTTCTGGAATCAGCCAGCCAAGTAAGAGCGGAATCACCAACGCCCCCAGTCAGCCTCTTCGCAAGGATTGATTTGGTGGTTGATGGTATCAAAAGCCAGGGGGAGGTCCAGGAAAAGGACCAGGGGCCTACTTTACAGGTGAATATCTGGCTCCACCCATCCCAACCCCACAAAGTCATATTTGACAGTCCATTGGATCTGGGCTAGGATCAAGAGAGCTGCCATGAGAGCACGCCCAAAGTGGGAGCACATCCTCTCCCCGAGGGAGGAAGAAGAGGGCCTCCATCGAAACACCCTTGCGTCATTCCACAGGCATTCCTGGGATGGCTGTCTGCGCAGCTGCTTTTTAAAAGTTCTCCCCATTCTCAAGATGAAGGGATCCCATTTCAAGACTAGGAAAGGATCTCTCAGGACAGGGCTGGGGCCATTCCGATTGCTCGACTGGGGTGCCAGAACAAGGCAACGGCATTCCTGGTCTTGGGTTGGTTTTTTGTTAGGTTTGTTTTGCAAAGCAACACTTAATTAATTAATTTCATGCATCCCCTGCCTTTCTCCCCAACAGAGACCTCAGTGGCTTAAGTCATTCTCCATTTTACTCTTACAACAATCCAGTAGGGTAGGTCAGGTTGAGGTTGTGTGATTGGCTCAAGGTCACCCAGCAAGCTTCTACAGACCAGGGATTTGAACCTGGGTCTCCTAGATCCTAGTCCAGCACTCTGACCACTACTCCAACATGGCATTTACCCACTACAGATGTGAAGGTTTTTTGTAAAGAAATATGGAGAAGTTCACAAAAAACAGAGTCAACACCAATGCAGAGTTGAGGCCTTTTGGTAACACCCTGAAAAAACTGGCACTACTTGTACTGTGAGTTATACTTCTGAACCAAGCCAAATGCCAACGGATCTTGAGGTATTACTGTTGCTACCCATCCTGAAGCCTTGCCATGCAGTGGAGAGTGGGAGAGAAATAAAATGAAATAAATTATTATTATTATTATTATTATTATTATTATTAATAATACAGAAGTCACATGTTAAAAAACATTTGTGTTGGAAGTAAATGTTTGTTTTATACATTCAAACACCCAGAGCCTGAAATCATCCTTTCACAAGAGGAAGGAAATAATTGTATTAACATTAGTATTTAAAACTGCAAATTTTGTCATTGGTCTGGAGTATTGTTCTCCCCCCAACATAGCTCTCTTGTGGTGAGGCTGATGTTCCCTAGATTATCAGGAGGGGTTGTATCTCTCCAGAACACTTACAATACTTCCTTAGAGTAGTGGTTTCTGAGGAAAACATTCATGGTTGTCACTTCTGTTTGTTTTTTAAAAAAATCCAAATACATTTAATGTGCTAGATAAAACCACACACTTCAATGACAAAAAGCAATGGATTTCTGGGGCAATTTCCTACTACCTGTCCTTCTTTGCAAAAAGAAAACTGTAAGTGAATGTTCCTTTGAGGGATCTGTCAGATCACAACTCTGCATTCTGCCCCACCCCTCCAAATGCAATTCAGGGGTAAGAGTTCAGCCCAGACCACCTCTACAAGGTTAAGTCTTCATTTCCACACTAAAACAGGAGGGCATTTCCATTTCAGTGTCGGCCAGTTCAAGCACAAGGAAACGAGGCCTCTCTTGCTTCCAGGGAGTCCTCAGGAGGAAAAGCAGGATGTGGCCCCCAGCCAGGACCGGGACCGTTTTTTGAGGGGGAGCAAAATTAAAAAATGGTGCCCCCTTATGGGCCATTCTATCTTATGGTCCCATAGAATCCAATGGACTCCATACCCAATTTGGCGACCCCCTCCGTCAGCGCCCAGGGCAAGCACCCTCCTCTGCCCCCCCCCCCAGATCTGGCCCTGGCCAGGACCCCCTTTTTAAAAGTCAGTCACTGGATAAATGCCAGACTTTTTCCCCCCTCACAGCACACCCTCGAAGGGGGCCACATTTGGTCCAGAAGGTGCTTTGGCATGGCCAGCAACATCACAGAAGAGCCTGAAGAATCCTGAACACTCTTCCAAAGTCAGATGGGCATTATTGCCCCACGACCCCTTATGGGTTGGCCTATGCTTGGAGAAAGCTTTTGCTCAAAGCTACTGAACAATTCTGTTGGCTGTGCGGGACCTGAGCAAGGGTTTCCACCCTCTCAAGTCCAGCCTTCTAACCATTCCACAACACAGCCTTCTTTAAGTGCTCAAAGCTGGGAACTGCCCTTCCTACAAACCCACACCTCCTTCCATCCCAGGTGCAGATGGTGGGCTGTGGCTTTCAGTTCCAAGAGGGAACACACTGTGCACACTTGTTTCCAAAGTACACCCCACGCTTCTGCCATGGAAATCCACAGCTTCTCCGTTCTGGCAGCCAAGGGGCCTTCACACCACACTCCCTCTCAAGCCAGCCTTCCCCAAATGCTGTGAACCCAGACAAGGGGCAGACTCCTTAGAGCTGCACACACCTCTCCACATCTCCCTGCTCCCCTTCCTTCTGCAGCCCCTCCAAACACTGCAGCTGGTGGTCCTGCTGGGGCCAGGGCATCTGCAAAGCCAGGGGGAGCATTCTGCCTTCCTTCTCCGCGCCCCCTTGCAGAGGGTGGCAGGTGCACAGCAACTGTTCAGCCACCCACAGCCACGCCTCCCCAGAAGTCTCTCACACCTTCCAAGGAAGAAAGACACAATCAGAACAACCCTCCCGCCTGCCTCTCCCCAAAGCACAGGCCCGGCAGGGTCTGCAAAGTCCTTGGGAGGAGAACAGGAAAGGAACTGCATGTGATGCGGAACCAGTTCCGTGCACTCTTGATTCAGACGTCTCACTGCCGGAGAGGCTGCCTGGTAAAGGGGCCTGAAGACTGAGCCGGCATTAGTCCTCCAGACACAGGCAGGGTGCAAAACGCACTTGCCAAAAGCATCTGGCATCTTCTTCCTCCCACTGGAAGGGGGGGAGGTGCACATGGGAACTCAAAACAGTGCCCCAAAGAGATGAACCAAAATTTACTCAGTGGACTCAAATGTTAAGAGAATTACCAAACCAAGAGGCAGGAGATTTAGGCCAAAAGAAGAGCCAGCCGCAGGCCCAAAGGTTTTCCTGCTCAAGGCTGCAAGGACAGCCAGCCTCAGCATTCGCTGCCGGCAGCTCCGTGGGCAGATGAGTCACCCCTGTCAAGCAGGGACATCTTACAAGCGCAGGGAGCTGAGCTTGTGTTCCCCCCTCCCTCTTCCCTCTCCCCACGCAAGGAGGAGAGGAGAAAAGTCTGTCTAGCACAAGCCTCGTTTTCAAACTTGCATAATTGCAGGCTGGAATGGAAAACTGCAGCCTCTGCCAGCCCCTCCACAAGGCTCAGCTGGAGTAAATGATACACCCAGTGGAACCCGCATTTTCTGCTTTCTTGGGAGGAGGGGGAGTGTTCAGCCCCTCCTGCTCGTGGCAGCAACACGGACCCCCACCCCCACCCAGCTCCCCACACACACATCAGCAAGCCAGGTCAGCCGTCTCCCAGAATGCTCCAGTTCTTTCCTTGAAGAACAGTTCACGGAGAGGCCTCGTCCCAAAGGCACCAGGCAAGCGCCAACTCCACTGGCAGCAGCCCCAGAAAGGAAGGAGGTCCCCCTGAATTCAGACTGCAGCACCCAAGGGCAGCCTCTCCGGGCCAACTCAGAACCTGAGCTTTGGAGGAAAGGCAAAGAAAGCGCCTGTTCCAAGAACACTGGGGCTTCTTCCCTCACAAGTTTGCAGTCCTGCTCTCGTGCTGCTTGCCCCACCCACTCCCAGGAGCTCTTAGAGGGTTTTTAGGCAGCCTGCAAGGCTATTAGGAGCCAGGCTGAGACCCCCAGCAGTCCTGCTCAGCTCCTCCCCATCAGCACCAACAGCTAAGGAACTGAGACATATTAGCCAAAACATTCAGCAGCTCAAAGCACCAAATGACATTTCAAGCAGGAGGAGGAGGAGGTTGGGCTTATACCCTGCCCTTCTCCTTTCCCCTCCCCACAACAGACACCCTGTGAGGTAGGAGGGGCTGAGAGAGCTCTTCTGAGAACTGCTCTTGAGAGAACAACTCTGCGAGAACTGTGACTGGCCCAAGGTCACTCAGCAAGTGCATGTGAAGGAGTGGGGAATCAAACCCAGTTCTTCCAGATTAGAGTCTGCGCACTTAACAGGGGTGTCAAACATGCGGTCCGGGACCTGAATCAGGTCCCCGAGCAACTGGCTGTCATCTGCTTCCTTCTCCCTCTCTCTTGCTTCCTTCTGTATCACAGCTCACTTTGCCAGGCTTGCTCACTTGCACAGCCTCTATTTTCTCTACTGGCTGAGGTTCCTCCCTTGGGGAGTAAGGGGGGAGAGGGATAGCTTGCTTTGCCTCCTCCCTTGGGGAATAAGGGGTGGGGGAAGGGATAGCTTGCTTTGCCAGGCTCTCTCAATCACACAGCATAGCTACTGAGTCCAGCCTCTCTTCCTTCTATTGGCTAAGGCTCCTCCCCCTGCTGGTCCCCTGGGAAAGGAAGGGAGAGATACAAAGGAAGGGAGAGATACAAAGAAAGCACCTTTAAGACCAGCAAGTTCTAATGTTTTAAGCTTGCTTTATTTTAAGTTTCTAAAAAAACCTTTGTGTTGTCTGCTACCTGGGGTTACATTTTAAGACGCTCATGGCCCGGCCGGCCCGACAAGGTCTCATTGATGTCAAATCCATGAGTTCAACACCCCTGCACTACACCAGACAGGCTTTCTAGGAAAGCAGTTTCATATAGAGACTGAGCATAACCAGGCTGCCACAGAGAAAGGCAGCATCCCATTCTTCCCACCACCACCTACACCCATAACATCCCCACCTGCAGGGAGGGCAGAATAAAAATCAAAACAGACAAACAAATATCTAGAAGTGGGGCCCCCAACATTTTTGAGCCAGTCAGCACCTTTGGAATTCTGAAACATGGTGGGTGCAGCCACAAAATGGATGCCACTAAAGGGTTACCACAGGAGGCAGTGGCAGAAACAAAATGGCTGCCGCAGCTTGCCTTCAGACACTCTGTGAAAATCCTTGTGCAGTGATGGAAGCTGCTGCCAAAGCAATTTTTAAAAAAAATCTGCACAGCCAATCAGATCTCCGATGTCTAAGCAGAAGCCTTGCTGGGCAAAAGCTCCACCTGACGCCACCCTCCTAAACACACTTGGTTGCTGGAGATCTCTGGCCTAGAAGTACAAAGGGACTGATGTGTGAAGTTCCCAAGTTTCCCAGCCTCCATTGCTGGCTGCTGAGGTATCTCAGGCCTGGACATGACACTGATAGGACAAAAGAACTCATGGGACATTGCATACCCTGAAACTGAGCAGTGATCTGGTGACATGTGCCATACAGGCCCCCGAGTGCAGCACCCACCCAGGCTATGGAACCTTACCAGGCTCCCAGTGCATGTAGAGCAGCTGGCAGCTCAGTTCAAACAAGATGTGGGGCGTACAGGAGTTGTGCTGCCACACTAGTCACCCTGAAGTCAGGCCTCGGACATTCAAGCGGGGGCTGGGGAGAGACACTCAGCTGCAGCCACATTCCACTTGAAGACGAGCCACAGACAAAGAGGTGCTTCAAACCACAGCCTCAACCTGAAGAGACTATTTAGACTTCATGGCCCTGGCATGAAACTTGACTTCTCCCTGGCAGCCAGGCTCCAGTGCAGCAGATGCACAGCGGCATTGGTCCCCAAGACGTGACGAGATCTTGCCATCCAGATGACTATCCCTGCAGACGGCTATAACTGAAAAGCAGATTATAAATATGCCAGATCTAATCATGGGCTTTTGGCCTCTGTTGCACAATGGCCATTTGTAATGCACAATGACAGCTTGTTACATTTATAATCAATCAATTAATTGTTGGTAAAGTCAATTACAGAGAAGGTTAGGAAGCCAGCGGCTATTTAAGGAAGGTTAGGAAGCCAGCGGCTATTTAGCTCAATGCTAAGGGCTCCCCGCCCATTCCAAGTACTGCAAATGCTAACCTGGTCAGCTCCGGCCAGCCTGATCTCGTCACGTCTTGGAAACGAAGCAGGAGACCCCGAAGGAAGTCGAGGGCTGCTCTGCAGAGGCAGGCAAAGACAAACCACCTCTGAACGCCTCTGGCCTTGAAAACCCCATCAGGGGTCACCACAAGTCTGCTGGGACTTGAGCACACACACACACACACACAAAAACCCTATTAAATAACTACTCATATTTTCAGATGTTGCTGCTCTAAAAATCTGATTAAAAACAAACCAACATTGCCTTTCAAGCCAAGAGACAAGTTCACGCAGAAAGGCCATGCAGCAGAACACTAAAAACTAGCCTGAGAGAAAACCTGGAGATCCCATCAAGGCAGGAGGTGAAAGGAAGCTGCGGAGACTATCCCAGGTCGGCTCGAGGTCTGCTCCTGCCCACTTGGCCCAGTGCAGCCAGCCCCACAAACTCCCCCCACCTTCTTCAGGGAGGGAGCACCTTGCCTTATCAGCTATGGGGCAGAGCAGAACATTTTACTCAAGGCTTCAGGTTCAGCCATCAAACCACTTCAGCCACTTTTATCAACACATATTTGTATGTCCACACTTTTGGTGGAAAAAGCCCTCGGCGTTCTTGATGTCCCCCAATAATAAATCCCTCCAGGTCTGCTTGAGCAATCCAGACTTTCTTAAGGATCTGATCCGGCCACCGCTGCCAAGAAAGAAAAGCAAGCTGCCAGGTTGTCTGAAGTGCTCTTGGGTGACAGCCCAATGCACTGCCGCTGGGGGGAGCCAGGCTCCAACCTCAGGACTCCCCAAACTGAAGCCCCATTTCCCAAAAGCTCTACATGACAACCACAGAATCCCTGCTATCCAGATGGCCTGCTTGAACCCAAGAACTTCCAAACAAGCAAACTTGATGCAGAACCACCAAGACCAGCTTTGGTTCTCTCCTCTTTTCCAATCAAAAGGACACCTCCGGGGGGGCAGCCAGGGGAGGGGGCACTTCATCCTTCCCCTGCTGCTGTTTCTAATGAACTGCCTGCCCCCCCCCCCCCCGTAGGATTCCAAACACAAAGCGACCCTCCAAAATGCATCAGGAATTCTGATGGGAGAGGAAATCCATGCAGGCAGGAAAAGGACCACATACCCCCTAATGCAAACTGGCATGCAGCATCTGAGTGGACTCCAAGCAAGAACAAGAGCCAGTGTGGTCAGGGGTTAAGAGTGGCAGACTCTGATCTGGAGAACTGGGTTCAATTCTATACTTTCTACAAGAAGCCAGCTGGGTGACCCTGGGTCAGTCACAGCTCTCAGAGCTCTCTCAGCGCAAATAAAAAGCCTGACTCATCACTTAGTAGTGAATAATGCCAACAGAGCTAGAACTTAGAGCTGCCACATGGTCTTCAGATCTCCTGGCTGTACTATACACACTGCCAGATGATGTTAATTATTATTATTAGCAAAAACAAGTTAGAAAGCTACACATTTCCCAAAATTTTGACATAATTCCTTATTTTCCCTGAGGAAAAACATGCGGGCGTGAAGTCATGCCTTTTGAGAACTCTCAGGTAAGCCTGACATGCAACTGCTTTACCTACAAGAGAACTCTTTGTTTCTGGGACCAGGCTATTTATTTAATTACTGATTTCATTTACAGCCTTTCTCAAAAAGCAAAACGGTAGATTACCAGAGAAAGACAACAAATACAACAGAAATAATCAGAAACTTCCAAAAGGTGTTAAAAAGCTACAAGCTCCCCTCCGTGAAACCAGCTGGTTCTGTCTGCATGCCGTGAGCCACAACAGGCCGGCCATTCCTCCAGGCAGGAGTCACAACAGGGAGTGCTCGGGGTGGGCCGTCGCTGACCTCACCCCTTTGCAGGACAGCCTCTCCAGAAGGCCTTGCTCAGGGAAGCCGAGGTGCTGCGGTGGAGCATAACAGGAGAGGCTGTCCAGGAGATCCCTGCCCTCCTCCTCCTCCATGATGGCTTCCAACGTACTCCCCTTCTCCATTACTATCTTCACAACAACCGTGTGAGGTTAGATTAAGCTGAGAGTATGTGACAGGCTCAAGGTCACCCAGCAAGCTCCCAGGGTAGAGTACGGATTCAACCCTGAATCTGATGCTCTAACCACTACACCAGGGTGCCCAACTTATCTCATTGCTACACCAGTTGCAATTAGGATCAATATCAAGGCAGATCACTATTATTCCTACTGTGCATTTCTTATCCCAAACACTTCCCAGAAGGGGGAGGGTTAGCCTTTCTCAAAGCCTGTGGAAAGAAGGTCATGCTCCACCACAGAAGAGGCTCTGGAAAACCACAGCCGAGGACACTGGCACACCGATGGGCAAACACCATCCAAGCTCTGGAAGGTGCAGGTTTCCCAAAAGCACTTTCAATGTAAGAAAATAAGCAGTGGAGGTTGCAAAGGCCATGTAACAAATCCTCAGCAGAAGTCATGTGCAATCCCAGGTCCAAGTTTCAGAACCTCTTGGCATACACTGGCTCCTCACTTGCCAGCTGACAGTCCTCGGGAGAGGACCGAGAATAGGTCCACACGCGCCACGCACAGCCTGCTGATGTCATCATGATGTCATCAGGCCGCGCACACTCTGAGTGCAAAGGTTTGTGAAAAACAGAAAAAGGAGGGGGCAAATTTTGGCCTGGAGTGCTGGAAACCTCAGCGCCGGGCCTGACCTCAGGATGCCAGCTCAGGCGGCATGCATGCGCACATGAACAGCTCCTGATTCTTTCCACTGGGCTGTGGCCACAAAGACAGCAGCCTCCTGCAGTCAGTCCCTACCTTCTGAAAAGCTCTCCAGAGTGAATATGGGTGCCAGTTGCCAGACAGGCCCTTGGGCAAGAAGCTACTGAAGGAGCATGTCTTGACTGACAAAGGAGGGAGGAAAAGCAACACGGCAGGCTTTGTGACAGCAACCCCGTCCACCTTGAGAGGGCACTGCAAAATGCCATAACTACCGCCACAGCCTTGCCTCCTTCTCTTTTAAAGATGAGCCCAGCCCATTCACTTGTGGCTGCTGTCGAAACACACATCTGTTTTAGATCGGCAACAACCTGGGCAGCTGGGATTTTCTCTAACAACCTCAAAGACCAACAGCTTTACAAAACAAACTCTCCTGCCCACTGACCAGCTGCCTAAGGGATTCACTACCCTGTTGCCAGCTGGCACCATCTTCCAGCGGGTTCTGAGCAAGATCTGCCAGGATGCGACGATGCTCAGACAGCAGCCATCCACCAGCCTCTGTCCAAAACTGCTCCAGGGGGCCTTCACTGCTGCAGAGGCGTCCTCTGAAATTTCAGAGGTGCTTTGGACATGTGCTGATTCCAGAGCCCCTCTTCTCCCCACGAGTGGGCCTGGCTGCATCCAGGTCTCATAAGCACTACGGGAAGGGACCCAACGCAATGCCTGCAGGTGCCATGGTGACCACCAACACCTGTCCTGGGGCTTTTGCCCAGCAAGGTTTCTGACTGGCCACTGGACATTTCACTGGCCATGCATTTTTTTCAGAGTGATGCTTGGGAAGCAGCTCTCAGCACAGACCAAGGATGAGCACTGGGGGGACTGAAGGTGAGCTGCTGCAGGCATGTTGGGGCTGAAGGAGCTGGAGAGGAGGCGGCCGAGAGGGGATAGGACCACCATCTGCAAGGACTTGAAGGGCTGTCATCTAGACGATGGTGCAGAGTTGTTTTCTGTGGCCCCAGGTGTTGAAATAAAATCAGAAGAGTTTTTGACTAAACGTTAGGAAGCACTTCCTGACCGTTAGAGTGATTCCTCAGTGGAACAGGCTTCCTCCCTGGGAGGTGGTGGGCTCTCCTTCCTTGGTGGTGTTTAAATAAAGGCTAGATGGCCACCTGACAGCAATGAAAACCCTGTGGATTAGCAGATCATGAGAAGAAGGGCAGGAAGGGTTGCATCAGGGCTTAGTTTTCAAGGCCTACATGCCCAGGGAAATGCTGGTTGCCACTCTGGGGTTAGTAAGAAATTCTTCTCCAGCCAGTTTGGCAAGGGATCCTGGAGTTTTAGCCATCTTCTGGGCATGGAGCAGGGCTCACCAGGGGTGGGAGGGAGGTATGTGTGAAGTTCCTGTGTTGTGCAGGGGGTTGGACTAGATGACCCTGGAGTTCCCCTTCCAACTCTATGATTCTATGACTCCACCTCCCAAAGCAACCATTTTGTGGCTGTGCCCACCACACTGTGTTACCATTTCCCAGGGACCTGCAGGCTCAAGAAGACTGGGGCCCCCCTCCACAGTGGGAATCCATGTGTGGCACTGCATGCAAGTTCAGCACCCAGAGGACTTCCAATTCCCTTTCAAAAACCAGAACATCACCTGTATTCTAGTTGTCATATCAGACCTGACAGGCACTTTCAAATCCATGCGCTCAGTTTTCTGGAAGGCGGACTGGATCTCCAATCATGCCCTGCGTAGCCCAAGACAATCTGCAGTATCATTTTCAACACTGTGGCCATGGCCTTGTGTGGCAGAATGTGCCCACTCTGAGCCGCAGGTCCTGTTCAGCCTGGCCCTCCTTGGGGATCCCAACTCCCCTGGAGGGGCTTCTCCTTTTCATTCTTTAGTAGCCGCTGCCACCACTGGTCAATGTCGCTCCCCTCCCAAGCTCTGAGGCCTTCCTGAGTGTCTCCCACCAGCCCAGCCCCAGGTGGCCGCAGGGAGAGGCGAACGCCAGGTGCACCCCTGAGGGAACTCCTTGCCCTTCCCCCTCCTGGAGCCCTTTGAAATAGTGTGTCCGAAACAGTGGGGGTTGATGTGGTACAGAGTCAAAAGATTAAAGTATTTATTAAAAAGGAAATGTTTAAAAACATACTTTAAGTGCCATGTCAGATTTAAACAAGGAAGAACAAAAAGAAAGTGGTAAAGCGCAGGTCCTCTGTCCCTCTCTCTAAAACATGCCCTAACTAGATGTTAAAATTAAGACAGGCTCTTTATCTTAAGAGTCCTTGTTCTCTAAAGATCCTCCGTTTCCTTAACAATTTCTCCCAGCTCTTTGGGACAAAAATGGTTGCCTGCTCCCCCCCCCCCCCCCCAGACATGAGGTCCAGTCAGTTTAACATCCTAAGGAAAAGAGAGCCCACCTTCCCCTCCCAGAACACTTTAAAAAACCCTCTGTTTCCTCCCCCTTCAGCCCTGGTCAAGGCTTCTTTTCCTGTTGTCTTCAGGAAGCCCTTTCCTGTAATATGCCTAGCAAAAAAGTCCTCCAAGTCTCTCTGTCCCCTGCTTGCAGAAGAGTGGGGGGAAGAGGGGAATGACTGACCATTCCCATGAGCATTTGTGTGCAGGTGATCTGATGTGCCAGTGAGCGGACTTCCCCCTCTGACTACAGAGGGGAAAAACTGGGAAGCTGCACAGGGAAGCCCTACTCACTGCCACTTCCCACCAGGAGAAAATGCATTTCTCCACCCCATGTATACAGCTGTAGGGATGGAGGCAGGAGGTGAGAGCAAGCAGTGCATCGGTCCACCTAATGTCAGCAAATGAGCTTTCCAGTTGGAAGCAATTTGCAGGCAAACTCTGGAGCCACCATCCCCCAACATCGATGGTTCCCAACAGGGTTCTGAATCCCACCCCAGCCATATGCTCTGCAACAGCTCCTCAAAGGAGACTCTGCACAGACCAAAGGAGTAGAACAGGAGTGGCCAAACTGTGGCTCTTCCACACATATTGTGTGGCTCTTGAAGCCTTCAACATCCTATTGGCGAGCTTGGAGAAGGCCTTTGTCTCTTTAAAACACTTCTCCAAGCCAAGTCAGTGGGTGGCTTGGAGAATGCATTTAGAGTTGCTTTCTTCCCGCATCTATCTATCTATCCATCCTCCCACACCTGACATTCATGTCTTGCGGCTCTCAAACATCTGACATTTATTCTGTGGCTCTTGTGTTAAGCAAGTTTGGCCACCCCGGCATAGAACATGACGAAGGGACTTAGCCATTGAAGAGAACAGGTGGCAGACCATGCAAACCGCTAAAGAATGATTTCTGCCTCTCAATGGGAAGCTTTTTTATTCTTTGGGGCCTCACAGCCCTACACTATCATGCAAATGCTGACCTTATAAAAATTTACAAGATAAGAAAGGACTGGAGTAACATGTGACAAAAATATCCCAAGAAAAAAATGCAGCATTTTGCAGACTGGATAAAGGTGCAGCAGGAGGGCTCTCTCCAACATCTCGCTGACCTCTGACCCCGCCAGCTCCTTCCTTGCCCTAACAAGTTAACTAAAATCCTGACGGTTTCTCAGCCCCTCCAGCAGGGAAGATTCAGAGTGGCTCCTTCAGGTTTGCAGGGTTGTCTTCACTCCAGCTGTTTAGAAGGGTGACTGGCCACACACAGGATAAAATGTTCCTGCCTCTAATGACTGTGTGGTTAGAACTCTGCCAAGTTGGAGATTTCAAGCCCTTTCATTAAACGACAATTGCCAGGAGTTCTTGACTGGGAACAATGGCAATCTTCGGGGAAAGGGGAGCGTCCTCATTTTCCGGATGGCCCAGGCTAGACTGACCTCGTCACATCTCAGAAGCGGAGCAAGGTCAGTGGGTGTGAGACCACCAGGGAAGTCCAGGGTCACCACGCAGAGGCAGGCAATGGCAAACCACCTGTTCGTCTCTTGCCCCATAGCAGGGGTGTCAAACTCATCTGTTATGAGGGCCGGTTCTGACATAAATGAGCCCTTGCCAGGCTGGGCATGTGTGTCATCAAATGTAATGCCAGGAAGCAGAGATCAAGGGCACAGACAAACTCAATTAAAGATTTTTTAAAAACTTAAAACATGCCTACAACATTAGCTCTCTTGGGATGTTCTGTTTATATAACAGTTTGATAAGCAACCCCTCTTGCTCTGAATTATTCCATCAAAATCTGGAGACAATGTCTGTGCTGGAGCAATCTTGAGTAATCAGGGCGCTTTTTTTTGAGCAGGAACGCAGGTCTGGTTGGCTTGGGGTCGGGGTGTGTGATCTAATATGCAAATGAGCTCCTGCTGGATTCTTTTCTACAAAAAAAGCCTTGAGTATGCTGTTCAGGAAGCGCTAGCTTCTAGGGACAAGAGCTTAGGGGTGCTCCTGGAGCCTTCGTTGACTATGGAGGCCCAGGTAGCAGCCACTGCCAAATCCACATTTTATCATCTTAGGCGGATAAGGCAGTTGGTTCCATACCTGGAGCATGGCGACTTGGCAACAGTGATCCATGAGACAGTCACCTCGAGAATAGACTACTGTAACGCCCTCTAAATGAGGCTGCCCTTGACACAAATTTGGAAGCTGCAACTGGTGCAAAACGCAGCAGCCAGGTTGTTAATGGAGCTACCTTTACAGGAGCTCTTTCAACCTGCACTGGAAACACTGCACTGGCTGCCTATGGTGTTCCAGATTCACTTCAAGGTGATGGTTGTGACCTTTATATAGCATCAGAAAGGACGCCATCTTGGATCCTAGGGACTGTAACTGAAATTATAATTGTATGAAATGATTTTAATGATTTTATTGTGATTCTATTTAAATTCTATGTTGTTTTAACGATTGTTAGCTGCCCTGAGCCCATCAGGGGAGGGTGGGATATAAATATATTAAAATTAAATTAAAATTGTTCAGCTGTGTATCTGTAAGTTGCAAACCTACTTTTGATATACTGACATTCATTACAGAAATCTCATAGTCAGTGCTTTGAGCCTAAGACCCAAAGGAAATCATGTAACAGCTGGGCATTGCAAGTTTTTGTGCATAAGTTGCTTCTTGTGCTAGTCAAGAACATAAGAAGGCACTATGACATAGACTAAGGGCTATGTGTTTGTCTACAAAACTACAGTCTTCCCCAGAGAAATAACTACAACTCTTCCTATGTGGCAGTGCAAAATAGAGACAGAGCAATGTACAGTGGTCAGTGTTAGCCTACTATTTAGGAGGCTTAGGTTCAAAATCCTCAGTCTACAAAGGAAATGTTCTGGATGAACTTGGTCTGGACACACGCTCTCAGCCTAATACACCTCATTGGCTCATTATTATTCTTCATCTAGACAGTTCACATTGCTTTCCTACTGAGAAAGACTAGATCATGAAAGCATGAATACAGTGAAAAACAGAAGGGGAACCCAGCTGCACCCAGGACAGCCCTGGCAAAACAGTCCAGCAAAACACACACACGCTCTCTCTCCTTCTGTAGCAAGGCAAAGAACTAATTCCTTGAATAAAACTTTTTTGGTCTTAAAGGTGCTTTGTATCTCTCCTGTGTGACTGAGAGAACTGAGCAAAGCAAGCTGTCACTCTTTCCCTCCCTCTGCAGGGAATGAGGAGGGGGAGGAGCCTCAGCCAATGAAAGGAAGAGAGGCTTGCCTCAGTAGCTCTGCTGTGTGACTGAGAGCCTGGCAAAGCAAGCTCTCTTGTTCCATAGTTACTGTGCGACTGAGAGAGTCTGGCAAAGCAAAACTGCTTGCTCTGTAGCTCCTGTTGAATTGAGAGAGCCTAGCAAATCAACCTCCCTTGCTCCATAGCTTCTGTGCAATTGAGTCTGGCAAAACAAGCTGCAACACAGCAGGAAGAAGAAAACAGTGAGTTGCTCGCAGGCCTGATAGGAGCCCTGTGGGGGCTGGATACAGCCCGCAGGCTGCAGGTTTGACACCCCTGCCCTACAGGTTTACCATGAATCAGTGACACTTGATGGCAAAAGGGAGCAGGGAAATAAGTGACATACTTCATAGGTTTCATGACAGCAATTCACAAACTCCCAGAACATTAATTCGGAATTAAGAGGTGCTTTGTTAATAATATGAAATGGAAGAAGTCGGCATCACTTTTTCAAACATGTCACAAAGCCAAGGCAAATGAAACACCAGAAAGGAGGAGGAGCAGAAGCCATGGCTGCATCTGGGACTTTTGCACCAGAACTTCTCAAACAAGATAAAAGAAGGACCAGTCCACATGATGAAGGGGGGTGAGAACTGCTCCTCAGGGCAGATGTCTTCAAGGAAGCCACTGGTGTGCTCCAGCTGACCATCCTGCTGAGGACGTGTCTTCCCAGTCACATTAGCATCCAAAGAGCACTTTTGTATAGAAAAGTCACCCTAGCTGAGCAGTGGGCAGCTGAACACCAAAGAGCCAACGACTTCTGAGCTGGTCCTCTGGTCCTCCACACTGAGAACCATCCTCTCCAATTGACCATGGCTCTCAAGCAGAGTATTCTCTCTCTTAGTGCTTCCTACCTACGATCTCTCCACTGGAAATGCCAGAATCTATTGTACCCATAGTGCATACACTCCTGGCATACCACAACTGCCTCCCAGCACAAGGAGCTCCCTCTCTCCCTGCACCCACTACACACACGCAGAGAGTAAGACATGAAGTCTGAACAAAAATAAAGCCCATGCAATTATATCAGCCCTGCCACACTGCAATATTTGTTGTCAAGATGGGACATTCACCCAAAGAGGTTATTTTTAAATACCCAGAAGCAGATGTCAGCATTTCGGTTCCTTGGATACAGAGCTGATAACAGTTGCATCTCCCTAACCACAAGCCTATTCTCTTCCATCATGGAGACCACAGAAGGGCCTGTAAGCTTTATGCAAACTCCAAAGAAGACATGAAAGCCTCTATCTGTCCTACACAGTCTTTGGGTACCAGTTACAGACCCACACAACCAACCACCTGCTTCCTCGGCCACTGGCCAGGGCTACCCCTCTGTGGCCCAGTCCAAGGCTCTGTTGTTGCCCCAGTCTGGTGGAACTTGTTACTGGTGAGGCTGAGGAGAGCCCTGTCCACTCCTTCCGTCGTCCGGCATTGGCCTGAATCTGCTGGGCTGGACACTTGTTTCTGTATTTCACTGAAAGTTCTGCTGTTTGGGCTGTACAATGACTGTTGCGACTCTGTTGTTTAACTTTTGTAGCATTTTGTTGCTTTTGCTTTGATGTTCTTCATTGTGAAAACATTAGGGTAAAAATGAACAAAAATTATTTCTGTCCAAGACAACATGCCTCAGCCCTCCTAACATCCAACACTGACTGTGAATGTTATTGTGAAAAGGCACTCACGGAAACTCAGGTCACTGGGGACAAAACCTCTCAAAAGACAACTCCCTCTACATTCCAAAGCAACACCCACCCCACATGACATCTCCAAAAAGTCCTTCTGGTCCCCATCTATTACCCAGCTATGGTTCCACTGATCCAACAACCATCTCAAGGCCCAAACAGACGCGTCAGAAAGGAGGAGAATCCTGTATTCGCTACAGAGTGTGGTCTGGAGAAGACCTGATGCCTTAGAGTTGATGGTTTCATTGGGGTCTGAGAGACTACTAGAAAGCAGAAGGCCATAGCTGAAAAGTCCTCCAAAGCCCCTGGTGAGCATCAGTGCTGGGGCAAAAATAACTCCATGTGAAAGGTTGTCTTTGGACCATTTGATCAATTTCCTCAGTGGGGGCCATCAGCCAGGGACAGCTCCTGACCTGCTGGGTGGAGTCTGGGGCCGCTGCTCCACCTATGGGGGAAGTGAACCTGGGCAGAGTCTTCTGTGCAGGGGGCACATGGGTGCCCTTGGCAATCAGATGCAGGACTGGTGGTTGTGATACTGTTTTATGAGCCTGCCTGCTCCTTTCCAAGAAGCTCTGCTGATGCACTTGCAAACAGATGCGAGGCTCTACTGAATTCTGTTCTCCTATGACAAGGAAACAGGCTCAGTAAGGACCTCACCCCTGCAACTTCCACCCACCCACTTCCCAAACAAAGACAAACAAGCTCTCTTGGCCCTGCTTAGCACTTGAGCAGAGATGGGCAGGGAGCACTAAAATAACCTCAGGAGCTAGTGCATTCACACCCCACACCCACAGGAATCCACTGCCTAGAACATCAAGAGTCTAAGGAAACTAGGCTTTCCTAAAGAAAAAAATCCAGAACACCTCCCTGGTCAGTCACCATTTATTTGATCAGCTTTTTGGACTAGGGGACTAATCATGCCATCAAGTCATTGAAGACAGCAAATGTTTCCACCCCTCTTGCAAATGACATGCCCAGTCTCTCAGCTTGCTTTGTCTGAGTCTACTGCTGCCGAAAGATGCAGGTGTGGAATAAGTGGGGGCGGGGGGGAGGGGCCATCTCACTTTCAGAAACCCCCATATCTGGCTGCAAAATAGCTCCTTCACATTGGCTAGCTAGGAGACCCAGAGCATTGTACTTGTTCTTTTTAGGAGTCCAAATAACTTGGACATACTGATGCCTGCAGAGCAAATCTTTGCAGGGAACAACTTATACTCCTGGGGCAATGAAGAGGTGGAAGGGCACAGGCGGTCCAGTACACAAGCCACCCCTGCAAACTTCTCAGCCCCTCGGGTCAAAGGACATGCAGGAATGCCATGAACATAAGAGAAGCCATGCTGGATCAGGCTAATGGCCCATCCAGTCCAACACTCTGTGTCACACAGTGGCCCAAAAAAGTGTCCATCAGTGGGGCCAGGACATTAGAAGCCCTCCCACTGTGCCCCCCAAGCACCAAGAATACAGAGCATCACTTGCCCCAGACAGAGAGTTCCAACGATACACTGTGGCTAATAGCCGCTGATGGGATCACTGGCCAAAAATTAGGCTGCCCCTCTTCCATGAACAGAAAGAAAGGCTAGGATCCAAGTTTATGCTTTCTAGAATTTTAATCCTTTAGAAACATCTTATCCAAGGCTGCTCTGTTGCCAGCTGAGCAGGTACAACATATGGAACTTCCACAAAGAGAAAAGGGGCCCGATGCAGCACATACGTGGGTTCAAGGAGAAAGTGAAGCTGGCAGGGAGGGGGAGTTTGCTTGGCCCGGTAACAGAAGCACCAGACAAGGGCCCTGGAAACTGAGTCATTGTGGTCAGCTACATCTGCATAAGGCCACAAGCCATTGCATCTGGTGGATGATGCAACCCTGGTTCCTGAGATTTCATGGATGGGTAAAGTGAATGATGCCATCATGACTACTAGGAGTTCTACCTCAAAAGCAAAATGTGGGCAACAACATCAGACCACATGAAGAACAACCCCTCTGTGATTGCAGCCTGTTCAGCAAACAGTCAGCAGAAGACCGGGGTGGGCTGGAAAGCAAGCACAAGACATCTGCATTGTGTTGCCGAGAGAAAATCTGAACAGCTGCTGATTAAAAATCCTTCTCATCTGATGCTGAAAGACCCCCTGCCTGTCCTTTAGGGCTCTCCTGAGTCTGCCCACTGCTTTAAATAGGCACAGTCAATTTCATATCCCAGTGAGCACTGCTGCTTTCCCTTCCATATGGACCACTTTGGTCGCTTTTAGCAGCCCTTCAAACCGGCCTTAAAGCCAGATCACAAGTAAGAGGTTCCCTCCCCCACCGGCAAAACTTGTAGCCTGTTGGAAATTTATTCATTTTATAATCAATACTGGGGAAATGTCAATACTCCCTCAGCCTGAGTATGATTATTATTTCAAATTACAAAACAACATCAAAACAATGTTGGAAGTTTCTGCAGCAGTGGGAGCCGGGAGGGGCAGCAGGAGCCCGCCCTTAAGCCCACCCTTTCAAGGGGTGGAAGACCCGGAGTCCGCAAGAGAGACCCAACACCCTTTGAAAACAATGGCCCTTTAAAACTGGGATGTGCTGAAAATAACACTGAAAGAGGGGGCCATGGAAAGAGTGGCCTTTGGAAGTTCCAAGGCCCAACGCACCACATAGAGAACAGTAGAAAAACCTACTGATACTCCACCTACTCCTGATATTAATTGGGAACGAAATTCTGGGACCAGGAAACGACCCAGCTGGCAAAAGCCCTGGCAGGGTCCTGAGCCCAGTCATCGCAAGCAGAGCTGCTGGGCTGGGCCAGTTCCACCCTTCAGCTGCCGCCTTGGCTCAAACACACCTGCAAGCACCCAGCGCTCGAGGCAGCAAAGAGACCTGGCATCACAGGCTATGGGGCAAAAAGTGAAGAACAGCCATGGAAGTCCAGACTTGGGAATGGAAGGCCAGTGAGGAGGGGGGAGTGCTTAATCCTTCCCCTTCCTGCCATCAGTTCAAGCAGCTAATTCTTTTCCATCTGGAGGGGATGAAGCCACCAATCAGTGTATCCTTCATAGCACAAATATGAAGGGAGTGTAGATAGAATGAGCTATGGCCAGGGTTGGGGGAGCCTGGGCCATTTGGATCAGGGGCTTGGCAAACGGCTCTGCAGGAGTTTTTAAATGGGACTTCCACCATTCCTAAACCCAAGTGACATTGGTCACCTCTGGATTCTTCTGCTTGGCCAAGAAGTCAAGCGAGGTGTGCAGGATGGAAACGTCTCTTCCTGCGGAGTTTCCAGAAGCTGAAATCCAGCAGTGGTCTTGCCCCTTGTCCAGCAGCAGCACTTCTCTCAAGGAAGGCCAGGCTGCAAGCGAAATGCAAGAGACCTGCGAGGGACCCAGCCTGCAGCATCCCAGCTGCTCATTCCCAGCTTCTGCCACAGGCCACTCCCTCCAAACATGCATGTTCAGTCTGTGCCCTGCAGTGACAGCAGCATCCATGGGAGGAAAAGAGGCCGTGGATGAGAAAAGTGGCAGGCTGATGGCGGAAGGAAAGAGGAGAGCCCCACATAGCTCAAGGCATGCTGAGCGGTCCGAAGCTGCACATGTGGGCAACCTCATGCCCTTTGATGCTTCCTCCATCACGTCAGCGGCAGCACACAGGGATCTCACAGCCCATCTCATCCTCACAGCAGACTGGCAGATGGGGGGGTCTGATCCCAGGCCTTTGTCTGACCCCACTCCAGGAGAATCCCTGCCACAAAAGAATGCTGTTTCCAAGAAGCCCCACAGCTCCCCGTGGCCGTTAGGAGCCAGTTAGCAAGAGAAGCCCCGTGCAGCCTGCTGCTCTTGCTGCGGCCCTGCGGCTTGCCAGCACCCGCAGAGGAGAGGAGCGCCTGGCAGGAGCTCCCCGGGACGGCAGCCCACAGGCAGCAAGAGGGGCTGCGGGAGTCCAGCGGCCGGCCGCCGAGGGCGCCGGAAAGCTCCAGCCCAAGAAACCTTCTCCAGGCCCCGAGCTCCCTTGGGGGCGGGGCGGGGGCGATGCCAGGGCCGTTTGGGTGAAGGGCTTGGCTTCCCTGCCCCGCACCCATTGCCGCCTTCTGTCGCCCGGGGGCGAGCTCGCATTCCGGGGCTGGAGGGTGGCCCCCCCGAGGAGCCCCCCCCCCCCGCCCCACTGACCTCGCAGGGCGCCGATGAGCGCGTTGCCGTCGCGGATGACCTCCTTGAGGAACTTGGCGGTGCGCTCCAGCTCGTGCTCGTAGCACTTGAGGCGCTCGCGGAAGTCCGGGCTGTCCAGGTAGCAGGCGCGGAACTCCAGCGGGGGGTGCCCCATCGCGCCCCTCCCTCCCGCCCTCACCGCCGCCGCCGCGCCCCCGCCATCCGCGCCACAAAGCGCGCCCCCGCGCCGCACAGCCCCAGCCCCGCCAGGAGGCGGAGCTCCCGAGGCCGCGCCCAGGGGAGGGAGGGGGGGAGGCGCTCGCGAGGCTGCGCTCGCTTTGGCTGCCGCTGGGCGGCGCTCCTGAGCAGAGGCAGCGCTTTAGCGGGCAGGCACGCGCCCTCCCTGCAGCCCTCCGGCAGGCAGGACCAAGGCGCTGCTCTCACGGCAGGCCTTTGGCGGGGTGCGTGGCCCTTGCCTCCCCCAGCTCCTCGGAAGGCGGAGTCCCCCTGGAGCCGGCTGCCTGAACCAGCTTCCGCTGGGCTCGCACTCAGGCGCTGAGCAGAGGCTGTCCGCAGAAAGGAGCGGAGGGCTGCTCCGACACCCCGGGAAAGCCTTCGCCCCCCCCCCATTTGGAGGCAGGGGGAGGAGTTTGGCTGAGAAGGCCCCAAGTGTGGCCTCGTGGTTGCCAGCTCCAGGTTGGGATGATCCTGGAGAGTCAAGGGGTGGAGCCTGAAGGGGAGGGACTTCAGCAGGCCATTGAGGCTCCCATTTTCTCCAGGGAGTTGGTCTCCGTCCCTGCAGATCGCTAGCCCCCACCCCCCCCCCCTTGCCTTGGATGGCAGGGCAAGCAAAGTGCCCCCCCCCAGGCAGAAATTAGATGGGAGTTGGTGGTGCATTTTTTTACAAAATGTAACAGCACAAATGGGGGTAGGGGAAATCTACCCACTGACATGGAAATATTGATGAAGTCTGTTTTTAAAAATATGTACAGAAGAAATCCTCATATGTTCCCCAGAGAGCACAGCGTTCAGGAGCTCAAAATCTACTGTCCATCCCCAGACCAAGGGAGGCCAGACTGGGCGCTATACGGGCCAGGGCCTTCTCAGTGGCAGCACCAATGCTGTGGAATGCTC
This sequence comes from Heteronotia binoei, assembly GCF_032191835.1. Lineage (NCBI taxonomy): Eukaryota > Metazoa > Chordata > Lepidosauria > Squamata > Gekkonidae > Heteronotia > Heteronotia binoei. The sequence continues at coordinate 4,599,295 of NC_083233.1, forward strand.
TCCTCAAGGCCATAAGAGCCCTGCGGGATCTCTCCCAATTCCGCAGGGCTTGAAAAACCACACTTTTTTAAAAAGCCTATAACAACTAGGGGAGAAGGCTGCCACTCTTATTCTGCTGGGCAACTCCACCAGAAGGACCACCAACCGATAAATGGAAAGCCTAGTAGGATCTGAGCCGCTTAAGCTTTTAATATGTTGTAAAACACCAATATTTTGTTTTAAATTGTAAATTATTATGTCATCATTTTATATCGGAAACTGAGATGTTGGTTTTGTTTTGATTGTTAGCCACCAGTCATCGCAAGCAGACCTGCAGGACTGGGACGGTTCTACACCTGAGTCCATTTGGAATGGGCAGGATATAAATGGAAAGTAAATAAACAAAATGTCATGAACAAGAAAATCCAATGGCTACTCACACAAAAACATAGATAGGGAAATTACAGAAGAAGAACTGAATTACAACATTGGAAAGTTAGCCACCAATCAAAAAGCTGGAAGCCTGATTATTAATGTATATTTTACTTATTTATTTAAATTTTTATCCTGTCCTCTCCGCAAGCGGACTCAGCTGCTAGCAAAACTTCTCAAATTATCTTCTTCAGATACAGAAATGTTATTCTTTTCTTCAACTTTGAAAAGTGCCTCTTCTTTCTTGCATGAAGCCGGCAATCAAGTGAAGAGCTGGTGCCTCTCACAGGCACCCCTGAGGCAAGGTCGGACCACCCCTCACTCTGGGGGTTTCACTTTCAGCTTTCACTGCCAAAGGTTCATCTACTGGCTGACCAGATGCCAGATTTCTGATAAGAGGCAAGGAGGGTCCGTCTGCTGGCAAGCTTCTTTTGTCTTCCAAACCCTGGAAGTCAGAGGCACTGTGCTTCTATGCAGGGAGATGCCACCTTGTGAGGGAAGGGTGGGAAGAGAGAGCAGTGCTTAAAGCTGAAAGAGCGAGTAGTGAAGCCAGATAGGGGTGACCCTCCAGTCCCGTGCTACTTTGAGCCTGCCTTTGGTTGCAGATCAACCCATTTGGCTTTAAGATGTCTCGGGAGAAAAAGATTTTAGGCTTCTGATTTCAGTCTCTCCCTTCATGCCAGTTTTCTACTCCCAAAATATGGTTTAGATTAACAACAAGGAAGATTCTTCAAAAGCAATAGCTTTCCATGCCAGAACACTGGTGCCACCGTCTTTTCCTGGGATCGTGACCCCTTGGAATAATTAGCAACCAGAAACTTCAAACAAACACATTTGCTTACACATCAGACAATAAGGCTCCTTTTCCAACTGCAGAAAGAGGAAGTCACCAGGTGGAAATGAATATCCTCTTTCAGAAAGCGTGCTTGAATTCGCTGCTCGTAAAACGCAGCTGCTGGCAGCCCAGCGCCTTCCAAACAGGATACATGCAGGGGTTGAGCAAGCTCTTACGCATCGCAGCCCTGCTGAATCACAGCAGCCCGGACCAGAAGTGACCTTGGCCTGATTCTACCAGCATTCAAAACTATTTGAAACCACACGAACTGAGACACACACAGAATGCACATCTCAAAGTAAGAAAAGTACCACGAAGCCTAAAAGGATGTCTGTGTGATTAACAGCCCCAACCAAGGAGATAAGAATATTTTACACTTCTATCATTCTGAAGAATGTGCAAAACAGAAATGTTTAGGAGGGCATCTTTATAAATGGATTAGAACAAGGGGTGGGCATGGACCTAGAAATGAACCAGGCTGGTTTGTGATTTGTTTTGAACCAGTTCATTGGGCAGCATCATTCCTGAACCCACAAATGAACTGCCTTTTTTCCACGGTGGCTTGCCTGGTTCGTTTTTGCTGTTCTTTCTCCAGACAGCCTGGCACCGATTCAATCAATTCCTAGGCAATGCTGGAGTAGATTTTTGGAGAACCCTAGAAAGACCCAAAGCAGTTGTCCATAGCTTAATTGGCAGCTCTGGGAGCCAACCATTCTGCTTTGGGGAGCAGATTATATACGGGTATAATCCCACACCCTGACTCAGCTGCTTTCACTTTGCAGCACGAAGAGAGAAGAGTTAGTTCAGTTGTTGTTTGGAGTGTGACTGATTTAGGGGAGGGTTTGAGGGACCTCTTTTTCCCCCACACAATGGGACAATTTTTTAAACACCTCTCCCACTTGGGAAGGTGTTCCTTGCTGGGGTTTCAGGGAGGGAACTAGGGAGGGAGCTAGAGCTCATCTTTCCTGGGGGCATCTGCTTGGCTATAACTCAGACATCCCAAATCCAATCTTCGCCAGACTTGGAGGGCTGGTGGAGAAGAGCCTGCTGAAGACTTCCTGTGAGTTTGGTTTCTCTGATTCATGAGGGGGCTATTCTAACACCTGAACCAAATGAACTATGAACCAGTTTGGGAAATTAACCATTAACCAACATAAACCTCTGGTTTAGGCAATCAAATGAATCACAAACCAACATGAACTACCATTTTCCCGGTTCATACCCATCCCTAGTTAGAACTATAGCTGAACAAATAGGCCACGAGGACACCTTTACAATGGACAAAACTGTCATCTACTGCAATCATTATCGTAGGTATCACCTCTTACTGCACTGTTCTGTTCTTCATAATCCACTTTTTGTATTGTTTACCGTAAACCTTGTCTTAAATAGTTTGTTGTTTGCATCGCTCTCTAGTTCTGTAATCCTTGGCTGTTCATTGGCTGTTTTATTGCTCTGTTTTACATCTTGTAATCTGCTTGGAATCCCAGTGAGAATGACAGGTTATAAATAACATTAAGTAAGTACTAGGCAAAGTGAAAATGAGTCAGTCTCTGGGTCCAGATGGCAAACACCCAAACATTCCCTGGGAATTCTCTGCCCGCCACACAGAGCTGGCCAGTAGTGCAGGTGGCTTTGAAAGTGAGTTAGACAGAGCCAGGAAAGAGACTACTAGTCCACGGCAACAAGTCCCTGTAAGTAAAGGGGACCTTCATACCTCTGAACTGCAGGGCCAGGAGGAAGTATTAAGGAGGGCCTTGAACTCTATGCTCTGTTTGTTGCCCTCTAAATCAGCTGGTCAGCTGCTGCAGGGAACAGGATGCTGGACTCAATGCGGGCCTGATCCAGCATGGCTCTTCATCCCTGAAGGACAGGGGCTCTAGTCAGATGCTGCTCACCTTTGAAGCCATTACAGGATTGCCAGCCTCCAGGTGGTGGCTGGAGATCTCCTGGAATTAAAACTGGTCTCCAGCTGACAGCCATCAGTTCCTCTGGAGAAAACGGCTGCTTTGGAGAACCCAGGCACCACTCGCCAGGTAAATCCAGGTATTTTCCAATCCAGAGCCGGCAACCCTAGAAGTGGAGCATGGGTGTGGAATCCAAATGCTATTCATGTTTGGCTGCTTCAGGAAACTGAAATGAGCCACATGCTGCTCCAAAGGTACTCCTTCCTTCTCATTCCTAGGGTTGCCAGCCTCCAGGTGGGGGCTGGAGTTCTCCCCAAATTTCAACTCATCTTCAGAGATCAGTTTACTGGAGAAAATGGCAGCTTCAGAATCACACCCCAACGGAACAGGGATTTCCCATCTTGGAATTGGCACCCTATCCCAGGTCTCCTGCATTCTCACAACAAGCAAGCCAATAAATTAATCAGTCGTGTGACGGCCACAGAGAGTTACAGAAAAGCCATGCCTTTGCATGCAAGTATTTATTTGTTAAATTTATGTCTTACCTTTCTGGCCTCCTCAGGGTCACACAACCACTCTGAAGAAAAGGAGTGAGCTGCCTTGGTTTGGGATGACAACACGGAACTCAAGCCTGGCCGGAGCTGTGGAGGAGAAAGGGTGGCCTCTTCTAAAATGGCCTCCCAACTGCAGCATTTGTAAGTTGCAATACAATCAAATCATCCTTTAAAAAAAAAAGGTAGTCCCCTGTGCAAGCACCAGTTGTTTCCAACTCTGGGGTGACGTTGCTTTCACAGCATTTTCATGGCAGACTTTTTACAGGGTGGTTTACCATTGCCTTCCCCAGTCATCTACACTTCCCCCCCCAGCAAGCTGGGGACTCATTTGACCAACCTTGGAAGGATGGAAGGCTGAGTCGACCTGGAGCCGGCTACCTGAACCAGCTTCCACTGGGATCGAACTCAGGTCGTGAGCAGAGGGCTCCGACTACAGTACTGCAGCTTTTACCACTCTGCGCCACGGGGCTCTTTGAACTATGCTAAAACGATCAATAATACAATGAGTTCAAAGACAAGTCAGAGCATAAAAACAGTATAAAACATTTTTTGGCAGTCAAAAATCGTATTCATAAAACAATTGTCAGGTCAGGTTAGAAGCAGACCATTAAAAAAAAGCTTTAAAAGGTAGAACTGCTCAGTCAAAAGAAACATGGGCAATAAGGAAAGCCATGGTGAGCCCCAAGGGGGAGCGCATTCCCTAAGCAAGGTGCCACTACTGAAAAGGCCCTGGCTCCAGTGGCCCCCTGTCCCCATCCCATCAGAGCTGAGGAAGAGGATCTGAGCAGGCTGAACAGCTCAGGAGGACGCAGTCCTTGAAGGACGCCAGCCCTGAGCTGATAACAACCAGCACTTTGGAATATGGAGGCCAAGAAGGATGCAAAGGAAAGGCTGAGGAACTTGGGAATGTCCCATCTGAAGAGGAGGAGGCTGAATGAGGGGGGTCAGGAGTGCTCTCTCTAAGTCGTTGAAGGGCTGTCCCTTAGAGGAGGGCGGGGAGCTGTTCCTGTTGGTGGCAGAGGATGAGAGGACTCACAATTACGGGTTGAAAGAATTAAGGGTGTGAAGGTACCATCTGGATATTATGAGAAACTTTTTTATTGTCAGGGTTCTTCAACAGGGGAATCCGTTCCCTAGGGAGGCGGTGAGCTTCCCCTCCACGACAGTCTTTAAGCAGCAGATGTACAAATACTTACCAGGGATGCTAGGCTGATGCTGCATTGAGCAGAGGGCTGGAGTAGTTAGCCTGGGTGGGCCCTTCCAACTGTGATTCTGTGTCTGGGAGCAGAAGGTCTGCCAGTGCAGGTCAGGACAGACTGAAGTTTTAGGTAGTTTTCAAAGGCAGCACCATGTCAGCTCAGCTGCATCACAGCCGTCTTAAGTGGAGACCAAAGCCAGAGCAGGCTTCTTGAGGAATAGCCAAAGCTGGCCTATCAGCTGGTAATAGCATATCCATGCCCTAGAGGAGACCTAAGCTTGGTTCCAGCAGTAGCCCAGGAGCCAGCAGCAGAATCTTGCGGGGGGGTTGGGGCCCTGCTCCCTCAGGGGAAGGACAGCCCCTCTGGGACAAGTGGACTCCACAGCCCTCGAGCACAGTCTCTGCTGACCAGCAGCACCGCAGTCTTGTGTGGGCTGAGCTTCAGTTCTTTGGTCCTCATCCATCCCGCTATGTTCTCAAATGTGACTCTTTCTTTTCTTATAGTCCCAGATGATCTTCTGGTTGTTTCATAAGAACATAAGAGAAGCCATGTTAGATCAGGCCAATGGCCCATCCAGTCCAACATTCTGTGTCACACAGCGGCCAAATATATATATATACACACACACACACACACACACACTGTGGCTAATAGCCACTGATGGACCTCTGCTCCATATTTTTATCTAACCCCCTCTTGAAGGTGGCCATGCTTGTGGCCGCCACCATCTCCTGTGGCAGTGAATTCCACATGTTAATCACCCTTTGGGTGAAGAAGTACTTCCTTTTATCCGTTTTAACCTGTCTGCTCAGCAATTTCATCGAATGCCCACGAGTTCTCGTATTGTGAGAAAGGGAGAAAAGTACTTCTTTCTCTACTTTCTCCATCCCATGCATTATCTTGTAAACCTCTATCATGTCACCCCTCAGTCGACGTTTCTCCAAGCTAAAGAGCCCTAAGCGTTTCAACCTTTCTTCATAAGGAAGGTGTTCCAGCCCTTTAATCATTCTAGTTGCCCTTTTCTGAACTTTCTCCAATGCTATAATATCCTTTTTGAGGTGCGGCGACCAGAACTGCACACAGTACTCCAAATGAGACCGCACCATCAATTTATACAGGGGCATTATGATACTGGCTGATTTGTTTTCAATTCCCTTCCTAATAATTCCCAGCATGGCGTTGGCCTTTTTTATTGCAAACGCACACTGTCTTGACATTTTCAGTGAGTTATCTACCACGACCCCAAGATCTCTCTCTTGGTCAGTCTCTGCCAGTTCACACCCCATCAACTTGTATTTGTAGCTGGGATTCTTGGCCCCAATGTGCATTACTTTGCACTTGGCCACATTGAACCGCATCTGCCACGTTGACGCCCACTCACCCAGCCTCAACAGATCCCTTTGGAGTTCCTCACAATCCTCTCTGGTTCTCACCACCCTGAAAAATTTAGTGTCATCCGCAAATTTGGCCACTTCATGCAGCCTTCGCCCCTTTTGTTCTAGCCTGTTAGTGGGAGGGAGGGAGAGAGGGAGGGAGTAAACACTTCCATCAGGAGCTGTTCAGCCAGAGACACATCAAGGAAAGGGGCCACAATCAGATGATGGCCTTTCTCCAGCCAGCCAAGGCTTCATCCTGTCATCGGCCGCAGCCCTGATTTGCTGTGAAATGGCGCCCTCTAAGGGAAACCAGAAATGTTATATGCAGTGGCATCAAACTGTATCAGACATTATAGGAACAACTGAGGACAAGCAATATGCAAATGGAAACGGTGATAGAGAAGCACAACTTGGAGAATCAAGCATGCAGGTTTGGTTTTGCTTCTGCATTGTCAAGCTGGATGGGGATGAGACATGCAGAAAGAGCAGTTGGGCGTCAAAACACAAACACACACACACATAAATAAAAGGTGCAGAGGTTCTACGTGTCCCTCCTTGGCCTGGCCTGTCTGTCTCCCTTCATCCCTCTACACCAGGGCTCCCCAGCATGCCGCCTGTGGGCTCCATGGTGCTCACTGACATCTTCGAAGCCTAGAGCTGGAAGGGACCTCCAAGGTCATCCAGTCCAACCCCCTGCACAATGCAAGAAATTCACAAGTACCTCTCCACACCCTCAGGATCCCTGGCCAAACTGACCTGTAGAAAAATTGCTTCCTGACCTCAAAGTGGTGATCAGCATTTCCCTGGGCATGTAAGAAGGGGCCACAAGAACTAAGCACTGATGCAGCCCTCCTGCCCTCCTTCCCACAATCTGCCTCACAGAATCAGCATCGCTGTCAGGTGGCCATCTGGAATCTGTCTGAAAACCTCCAAAGAAGGAGAGCCTGCCAGCTCCTGAGAAAGTTTGTTTCACTGAGGAACTGCTCTGTCAGGAAGTCTTTCCTAATCTTTAGCTGAAAACTCTTCCTATTTAATTTCAACCAGCTGGTTCTGATCTGATCTTCTGGGGCATCAAAAAAACAATTTCACAGCATCCTCTATCTGACAGCCCTTCAAGTACTTGAACATGGTTATCACATTTCTCAGTCGTCTTGTCTCCAGGCTAAACATCCCCAGCTCCTTCAACCTTTCTTCATAGGACATGGTCTCCAGACTCATCACCATCTTTGTTGCCCTCTTCTGGACCCCTTCCACCTTGTCTATATCCTTCTTAAAATGTGGTGCCCAAAACTGAACACAATATTCTAGATGAGGTCTAACCAGAACACAGTATAACAATACCATCACGTCTCATTATCTGGACACTATATCTCTGTTAATACAGCCCAAAATTGCATTGACCTTTTTAACTACTGCATCACACTGCTGACTCATGTTCAGTGTATGCTCCACTAACAGCCCTAGATGCTTTTCACACATACTACTGCCAAGATAAGTCTCCTCCATCCTATAATTATAATTTGATTATTCTTCCTACCAAAATGCAGAACTTAGAACTTATTCCTGTTAAAATTCATTTTGTTTTAGCCTAGTTTTCCAGCCTGTCAAGATCATCCTGTATCATTGTCTTCTATCATATTTGTGACCCCCTCCCAATTTAGTATCATCTGCAAATTTAATAAGCATTCTCTCTATTCCTTCATCCAAGCCATTTATAAAGATAGTAAACCAAACAAGTCCCAGGACAGATCCTTGAGGCACTCCAGTTGTCACTCCTCTCCAAAAGGATGAGGAACCATTCACAAGCACTGTTTAGGTGCGATCTGTCAGCCAGTTACAGGTCCACCTAACAGTAATAGTATCCAAACTACATATTGCCCAGTTCTCAACAAAAATATTATATTGAACCTTATCAAAAGCCTTACTGAAATCAAGATAGACTATTTCTCTGGCATTCCCCTGATCCAGCAAGGTAGTAACTTTCTAAAAAAAGAGATAAGGTTAGTCTGACATGACTTGTTCTTCAGAAACTCATGCTGGCTGTTAGTAATCACAGCCATCCTTTCTAAATGCACAAAGACTGACCGTTAGATTATTTATTCTAAAACATTTCCAGGTACAGATGTCAAGCTGACCAATTGGAAGTTACCCTGATCCTCTTTTTTCTTCTTCTTGAAGATCAGGACATTTACCTGCCTCCAATCTTCTGGCACCTCACCTATTCTCCAATAATTATCAAAAATAACGGCCAGAGGCTCAGAAATTATGTCCACAAATTCTCTTGGATTTAGTTCCTCTGGTCCTCAGAACTCATCATGTTTTCTATTTTTGCCACATTGGGTACCTTATATGAGAAAACTGAGGAAAAGTAGGAATTGAGCAGTTCTGCCTTCCCTTCATCACCTGTTATATTTCGCTTTCCTGTCCTCACAATGGGCCTACCATGTCCTTGCTTTTTTTCTTACTCTGAACATAAGAAAAGAACATTTTTTTAAGCATCTCTCACTGGCCTAAGTTCATACTCAGCTTTAGCTTTTCTAACTCTCTCTCTACAAGCACTGGTTATTTGTTTACATTCATCCTTGGTTATGAGGCCCTCTTTTAGGCTTGCCAATCCCCAGGTCCCAGCAGGGGATCCCCTGGTTTCACAGGCTCCTTCTCACTCCCAGTCAGCAGGCTGGCTGGGGGAAATCCCGCCCCAACAACCACCACGTGCCTTTCCACCTTGGAAGGCTAGAAGAAGCTTAGAAACTGCTTTCTTTTTGGAAGGTGTTTGTGCCTTTAATCTGTAGGGACCAGGCTGAATGAGGGCGGAGTGAGCTGGTAGAACAATGGTGGCTGCACACAGTGAGCTGTGAAGCCGTGAGTAAGAATGGAAAACTAGCCCAGTCACTGTGTTTGCTTTATATTCCTTTCAGAAGTCATTTGCACAGTAAAATAGTAAATAGTAAACTAGAACCTTTGGTTTCCCTGTGTTAGTCTGAAGAACTTGGTTGAATATAGAGCAGATAGTTACATTCAACAACTCCTGCGAGTAAATTGTCCCAGTAAGATCACAAAAGTGTGTGCTTGCAAAGATGTGCAGCTGCTGGGGAATAGGGAAGTGAAGACTGTGTTCAGGGGAACTGCACTGCTGTATTTATTTGTTTGTTTGCTTGTTTGCTTAAGGAAATGTGAGAGTCTCCTGGCTCCACCCCCAAAGACTCAGATTCATGTATTTACTTCACAAGTATATACCTCCTTTACATATAATGCTATTCCCCCGCCCATTCTTATTTGTCTGTCCCCTTTTAAATAAGTTGTATCTCTCAATCGTAATACTCCATTTGTGAGTGTCATCCCACCAAGTTTCAGTAATGCCTATTAGGTCATAGTCTTGTATTAGGATTTCCAGTTCCTCCTGCTTGTTTTCTGTACTCTGTGCATTAGTGTAGAGACATTGGAATCCATGTTTTATGCTCCCTGAGGTTTTTGTTTCTGTACTTACTTGTGAGTTAATATTCCTTAGCTTATGTGCCACTTTAGTGGTTTATGTCCAGTTTTTGGCATCATACAGGCTTTGAATTTTTGTCTCACACACCCATAGGATTCAGTTTAAAGCCCTCCTTATTAGGTTTGCAAGGCTTATACCAAACATATTTTTTCTACCCTTATGAGGTGCAAGCCATCTCCCGACAGAAGAGCTTAATCCTTGGTCCAAAAATCCACACCTTTCCTAATGACACCATCTATGTAGCCAGCCACGACCTTTGACAGTCAGAACTGATGAATTCCCTCCAAATGAATACCCTTACCTGACACCTTCCAAATACTTTTAGAAAGTGGACGGGGCAGGTGGTGCTTTTGCCCAGTGAGGCTTCTGGTTGGCCACTGGAGATTTCATTGGCTGTACAAATCTTTTAAGTGTTGCTTTGGCAGCAGCTTTCATCACAGTGCAAGGATCTTCACTGTGTGTCAGGGGCTGGGTGCAGGCCAGAGCAAAGTCCCGGTCCAGTCCAGGGTCAAGCCAGAGAGTTCAAACCAAAGCTGAGTCAGAATGCCAAGTCAGAGGGTGGAAAGGGAGGTTGTCTGGAGCTGGAAGTCAGAAAGCCAAAGGGTATGAACAAGAATGCAAGGGCCGAGTGGACACAAGTTGTGCCAAAAGTGGCCTGTTGCTTCCTCGGAGAGCCCAGCCCTGAGCAGGGGGCTAAATGGGCCTCCAGTGGTACTCCAGTTAACAAGCTGGGAAGCTCCTGCTAGAACTCAGGATTCAGTGACTGCCTTCTTTGTAGGCATGTGTCCCTCCACCAGGCCACTTAGTCTCGGTGTAGTGGCTCCTTCAACTGCGCTACCCATGGGAGTGAGTCAGGCTAGGCTTGCCAATCCCCAGGTCCCAGCGGGGGTTCTTCCGCTTTCCCAAGCTCCCTCCTGCCCCAAGTCAGCTGGCTGGGGGGGGGAGCCCCGCCCCCAGAGGACCATGTGACTTTCCAGTCTCCGATTGAAAGGCTTCCTCTTGGGATGGGGTGTCTGTGTTACTTTGAAGAAGTTGGCAGCAACTCGTGAGTAGAGAGGCCAATCCCTCGCTTCAGAGTCTCCAGAAACGGGGGGAGGGGCGGGGGGGAGGGAAACGTCTGCTGAGCACTTCATTATTTCCTTTGTGGAGATTGATTCTCATAGGGTATAATGGGGAATTGATCTGGAGGTTTCAGGGGCTCTGGGGGAGCTGTTTTTTTAGGTAGAAGCACCAAATTTTCAGTGTAGTATCTAGTGCCTCTCCCCAAAGTACCCCCCAAGTTTCAAAACGACTGGACCAGGGGGTCCAATTCTATGAGCCCCCCCAAAAGGTGCCCCTATCTTTCATTATTTCCTATGGAAGGAAGACATTTAAAAAGGTGTGCTGTCCATTTAAATGTGATGGCCAGAATTCCCTTGGAATTCTATTATGCTTGTCACACCCTTGTTCCTGGCTCCGCCCCCAATGTCTCCTGGCTCCACCCCCAAAGTCTCCTAGCTCCACCCCAAAGTCCCCAGATATTTCTTGAACTGGACTTGGCAACCCTAAGTGAGGCAGGCTCCCTGCTTGCAGCTGTGCCTCCTCCTCTCCCTCTGCTGCCGGGTCAGGGCTGGGGGATGCTGACAACAAGCTGTCAACCTCAGAAGCACTAGAGGGGCAACTATGGGCTCAGATGCCAACTCAAGTGAGAATAGGGTTGCCAAGTCCAATTTAAGAAATATCTGGGGACATTGGGAGCAGAGCCAGGAAGGCGACTCTGAAGCGAGTGTCAAGTCTGATATGTATAAAGTGATGGTTCTGTAACTTTGGTTCATTGGTAAAGGATTCTGGGTAAAGCATACTGTAAACTAGCTGCTGAGAACTACCCCTCCTTCCCCTCTGCCTTGCTATGTCTTTGTTGTGTAGTCGCTTTGAAATGCTGATATGGGAACAAGATAACTGAGCCCTCTCAGGCCGAGTGCATGTAGGAGTCTGGAGGCGTCAAGGCCTCGCACTGAGGGAGAAAGTAACATCCTGGTGTGAAAGTAGATTGTATAGAGGGCCCCTCCCGCAGGAATTCTTTGATCTGTACCTTGAAAAGCTGGGTCAATGTATATGCTCCCCAGTCCTTCAATGACTATCTTGCTCTGTAGTTCTGTATTCAATAAACTATGATACTTTGTTTCTACAAAGACTCGTTATTGAAATCAGCAGACTTGACAGCGAGGGATTGGCCTCTCTACTCACGAGTTGCTGCCAACTTCTTCAAAGCAACACAGACACCCCATCCAAGAGGAAGCCTTTCAATCGGAGACTGAAGCCTCCGGAGCAGGAAACGCACATGGCCCTCTGGGGGCGGGGCTTCCTCCACCAGCCAGCTGACTGGGGGCGGGAAGGAGCATGGGAAAGCGGAAGAACCCCCGCTGGGACCTGGGGATTGGCAAGCCTAAGTGAGAAACCCGCCCAGTCATCATCATCATCGCCCATGACACTGTGTGACTGAAAGGAAGCTGCAGCAACCATTTTGTGGCTGGTTGTGCCTCCTATGGCAGCCATTTTGTTGCTGCACATACCATCCTATGTCAGAATTCCAAAGATGCACACAGGCTCTAAAAGTTTGGGGACCTCAGCTCAAATCTCAACAGAACCCTCTCCTGGCTTTCTGTCCCAGTCTCCTTCCCCTGCGCAGTAGATGGAGCAGGGAGTGGCCATGTGACCAGGGGGGAGAGGATATGCAGTTTGTGGTACCCAGGAGGGCAGTGCTGGGCTGCTCCATCCAGATGTTTGGCTGTGCCACTTGTACAAGAGAGGACCCAAAAGCAGCTCCGCAAACCCCCGACAGACACACACAGTTTCCCAGCCACAGTTTTCTCCCTCTCTGTGTGAAGATAGTCTTCAGCTCTCACACATAGAGGAGGCACATGTCTGCTTATGTAACACGACAACAACAACACATAGTCTCTTATATAATAATTGTTTACTCAGAAGATTTCTGAGGTTCTTGTCCAACTCCAAGAAGAAGTGATCCCAGAAGCAAACAAAGCATTAAAGCAAGAGTTAGAACAGTGGGGCTGAAATCCACAATACATAAAACCTGCCCCATCATGCCCAACTGCACAACATCTGTAGCCACCAAAAGCCTACAAACAAAGGTTGGACAGACCTGCTGCTGACCAGAGCTGGATTAACAATGAGGCCAAGTAGGCACAGGCCTATGGCCCCCACGGCTTTAGGGGCCCTGGGATGACTCCCCGCCACCATTCCCCCCTGCTTGCAGCCCTCCCAGCCTGCACACACAGCCAGCAACTGAGTCACTCTTTGCCCAACTTGCCTGGAGCAGGTGCTGCTGGCATTGTTGCCAAGTTTGCCCCTCTGGCACGATTTTGTCAAAGGGGCTTTTGGAACAGTGCTTGCCGGCTGCAGCAGGGGCCATAGGCAGCAGGGAGGCCCTCCAACTCTGAGACAATTTGCAAGGGAGCCCCAAGATTTTGACTGCCTAACTAGGCCTCCACAGGGTTCAATCCGGCACTGCTGCTGACAGAGAATGTCCAGAGGGGACCAACTTGAGCGTCTTTTGGTCAGAGATTTCCGAGCGAGAGCAGCAGAAGGGGGGGGGGCTTTGCAGACCTGCCTGGGGCCAGGCTGCTGCTTGGGCAGCTTTCCCAGCTCTGCCCTCTGCCCCGTGACTGGCCAGGACAGGCAGGCTCAACCCTCTCAGCACACTTTTGCACCTCGCATCCTGCTCCACCAGGCTGCACAGAAGGGAACTGCAGGTTATGGACTGCCAACTTTATATAAGTTTAAGTAACCACACATCGTATAAGGTAACAGCTTAAAATAATTCCAAAGTTAATGTTTTTAAAAATAAATTTAACACATAAAATAATTGTGTTTGTTCCCTTTATTTTTTGCCCTTCTTTGATTTCTAGAAGCAACACCTGGCCTCTGATCATTTCTCTTCCTGGATGTGGGTCTTTGTACCATTTTATATACTGACCACTGAGGAAGGCCCTGGGGGGCTGAAATGCATATTGTGGTGATTGCAATCCATCAAATGTAGATGTGAAATTGTATTTTGTTTGCAAATTTTATGCAGCCTTATATTCAGATATAATATTTTAAATACATAAGAACCTAAGAGAAGCCATGTTGGTTCAGGTTCATCCAGTCCAACACTCTGTGTCACACAGTGGCCCAAAAACCAGGTGCCATCAGGAGGTCCATCAGTGGGGCCAGGACACTAGAAACCCTCCCACTGCTGCCCCCCCTGGACCACTGACGTTATTCTTGATGGCCTTAAAAAGCCCTTCCTACCCTCCCCCACCCTAATAATCATAGTTCAATTTAAACAGGAGCTTGGCTGAGCAGAAGAACTGCTCCCAGAATGCTTGGCACTTGGCGGCCTCTTGTTTAAACTGGCCTGCTGCTGCCGGTGCTTCCACCTCACCCATCATCTTCCTTGAATTAAGTCCAAGTGGCCCTACCCAACAAGTTGTTGTGACATATTTGGGAGCCACAGTCACGTGGCCTTCTCTGGTGCTTTTGGACCACCTGTGAGATCAAGTCTAGCCCTATGGAACTGTGTGTGCCACAAGGAATATGAGGCGCCAAAGGAAAGGAGGTCCTTGCCCGCCTTGGCTCCCTGTCTCCAAGCCAGAGCTTCCCGGGCTCCTTTTCTCCCCTCCAGTCTGAGGTCGGTGTGAGAGCTGAGACCAGGCCGGGGACCAGGATTCCATTCCAGCAGTCCAAGGCAGGCCTGCAGAGGCAAGCTCTGTGTGCTGGACCCCAGACAGGTAGCCTCAGGTGAGCAGAGGCAATGCCTCCAAGCGGATGCTGTTGCCCTGAGGTGCAGGTGGGTAGGCCTGAACAGGCAGGAGTCTCACTCTGAGCACCCCCCCCCCTACAAGCACCCCAGGCACAAAGCTGCCTGACGGGTGGAATTGGAAGCTGGCGCAGCCAAGCCTAGGAGGAGTCAAGCTGGGAGAGGGAGCACAACAGGCCAGGATGACAGGACAAGTTGACAGGGCTGGGTCTTCCTCCCGACAGGTCCTTGGGGAGACCAACCAATATTTGCCTCCTTCCCCCACTCCAGAGTCCTTGGTGGGTCTTCAACTCAGGCTCCCTTCTTGATTAATGGGACCCTTTTCTGTCTATGGCTTTGAAGCTTTCTTTTCTTTTTCTTTTAACAAGCTTGTACCTATGCTAAGTCACATTGCTCCACTTCAAATTTTCTTGAACTTCTCTTATTGGCACTATGAATAAGTATTAAAGGTTTTTTATCATAGGTTAGGGAAAACTATGTCATAGGTAATAGTTATAAGTAATAGCTGGGTATTTTTAGCTGGTGATTATAATGATGGAGCTAAGCAAATGTAACAATAATGGAGATATAGATTAATTTTTTATGGAGACTATATTGTTAAAATATTAATTATAGAAAATGTTTGTATTAGAATGTTATCTTAATATACATTTAGAGGTTAGAGATACATAGCTTTAGGATAAAGACCAGAATTTTTCTCTTTCTTCCTTTCTTTCTCTCTTTTTAGACGCTTAGGATGTATGAACTTGGCTTTGCAATCTGACTTGAAGTTTGCTACCAAATATTTTACAAAATAGTAGGATTTTGTATAACTATCAAAAGGTCACAGAATGTTTCTAGAGTTCAAAGGCAGCGTCTGTGTAATAATCCTGAATACTTGCAGGTACAATGAAGTAGATTTTTCTCTTCTCTTGAAAAGGAAACAATTGTAATCTATCTCTTTTTCCCCGTTTGTATTCTGGCTTCTAGTCCTTCCCCCCGCCCCCAAATCCAAATTTTCCCTTCATGAAACTTTTTAAAACTTTGAAAATGCAAACTCCTTGACGGGAGTCTAACAGATGGGGACTTGATGTCGTCTTGACAGAACTGGAAAGAGGACATGAAATTGCTGCTGCTCCAACAGATTTCCCTCCTGTTGGACTGTGGCGGATGGAGACAGAAGAGAAGGCTGCGGAAAAGACGATTCTGGTGCGTCGTCTCTAACATTAGTCTGAACGACAGGAAGGGCAGGCGCTGCACTCCTTCTCTCCTTCTCTTGCTCAACATTCCTGCTATGCTGTCCTGCCAAGAACATATTTCCGGCACAATACTGTCCTTTCAGGCTGTAACAGGAACAGTGGGAGACAGAGGCAGAATATGCTGTCCAAGACGCATCTGGTTTGTCATTTCCCATCATGCTTGAGTGCTGTTCCCTGGAATTTGGCAATGGATTGCTGATAGAAGGGGGGGGGGCTCAGTGGGGGAAAGTCCCATGGCCTTGCTATTAAGAGGCTGGCTGGCTTTTCTGGCATCCCTGAGCCACAAGCTTGGATGTCGGCCACAGAACATCTTGTTTTTCCTGAGCGCACTTCTTCTCTTGTTGGATACATCTCTTGTTGGTCCACCAAGATTGTCTAAGAAAGCAGAGGTAAGAACCGAGCCCCCTTTCTTCCCTGGGGATGGGGAGGGTCAGTGTGCGCAGGACAGAGTTGAGGGTTCTAGAAAGGACAGAGACGAGACGATGGCTAGTGAAGGGGAGAAACAGGTAGGAGAAGCCCAACGTCTCTACTGTCCTTGCTGAAAATGAAAAGAGCAGCTCTAGTGCTGGCGGAGGAGGGGAGTCAGAAGGATGGAATAATCGCATGCTTGTATCTGAGGAAGGACATCTTAAGTCTATCCCATTTGCTTCCCCCTTAAGACCTCTCTTGCAAAGCAAGAACTTGTGTGCTATCTCAGATATTGGATAGGAGGGTTTCTATTACCGCACAACTGAACTTTTGTTATGTAATAGTAGTGCTGTTGCCAACAGGCCTGGAGAAACATGTCCTGTTGTTTAACAGAGGATAATTTGAGAAATAGGCAGTCAAAGCTTTTCATGGCAGGAAAGTAAATAACCCTGCCTAGTAAAGAATTCCCCTTTAAGCTTCTATTAAAGGGACAGGATTGACAATCCTAAATATGAGGGTGATTTGCCTTGGTTGCTTGTAAAGTTAGGATCTATTTTGCAAAGTTTATGGTAACTAATTGTGAATTTGTTTCCTGCAATGAGACCTGGTTTGTAATGCAAATTTTAAAATATCTTTATACCTGCTTTTTAATTGCATGTTCTTGCTGGAATGGCCGAGACTTCTGGCTAAGGCAATCAGACCATTGCAGATTCTCCTCTTACACAGCAAACAGAACTAATACAAATTCATGTCATCCGAGGTGGGTAGCCTGGCTAGCCTGGACTCAGAAGCAAAAGAAAACAGGCATCCCAGCCATCTGCTCTCCTGAACTAGTCGCCGCTCACCAGGTACAAGTTTCCATAACAGGCAGGCAGTTTGGGGTTTCTTCTTTTCTGAGGAGCCTCACAACTTTATTGTAAAGACTGTCGCATTCCCAACAGTCCAGTGTGCAGGCTCCTGAAGTTTGGCTTCCTGGGAAATGGACGCAAATGGTTAAATATACAGAGGGAAGACTGAAAATATCTGGTTGTTATGAGGGAAAAATTGGCAATTGTTTGTAATTTTAAAAAAATACAAAAAGAATTTGAAGTGATCATTACTGAATAATTTAGTTAAATGAGGCAACTCAGAAATCCAGTTTAAAGGTTTCACTTTTCAGTGTTATTACTAGCTGTTTCTAGGATGGGCATCTTGAACACAGGCAGGTAAAATTCTACACTGCCTTGCCTTTCTCGTCTTGATGATTCTGGTGCCTGATCTGGAACAGGAATCACGTCAGGGCTGTTGTCTGGACTGGCACCAGCATACCCTAGAATCAGAACTATAGAGTTGGAAGGGAACACCCGGGTCATCTAGTTCAACCCACTGCAAAATGCAGGAAATTCACAAATACCTCCCTCCCCCTAGGTTCATAGAATCAGCATTGCTGTCAGATGGCCATCTCGCCTCCCTTTAAAAACCTGCAAAGAAGGAGCTTCCACTAGCTCCCAAGGAGGATGCCAGCTCCACTGAGGAACCGCTCTAACTGTCAGGAAGTTCTTCCTGATGTTTCAACAAAAACTCTTTTGATTTAATTTCAACCCCTTGGTTCTGGCCTGATTTTCTGAGGCAACAAAAACAGCTCCACACCATATTCTAGATGACAGCCCTTGGAGATGGTTATATTGCCTCTCAGTCACCTCCTGATTGAAATCGAGACCAGCTATGCCCTGTGATGGAGCAAGTGCCAAGCCCCAGGGTCTCTGCCACAAAGGGAAGGTGTCCTGATGGGCACTGTGGTGGTGTTCCCATCTGTCCACACCACCCAGCACCATCCCAGAAGGAACGCACAGCCAGTGTGAAGGCCCACAAAGGCTGGAGAAGGAAGGACACGCAGCCAGGTCTGGGGGTGGGCAAGCTGGAAGGGAGGTCTGACCAGGGGTCCTGGTGGTTGTCAGACGAGGAAAGGAGGCTGCTGGGCACTCTCTGCTGCCCCATGCCCTCCTAAACCTCAAACCATCCCTGGTTGTCATCGCCTTGCCTGGAGAAAGTTACCCATGTGTTGCTGCTGGGCCTCCAATCTTGTCTTCTGCTGTTTCTCGAAGCCGCTTTTCCCCAGATCTGCTGCATTCCTTTAGTGAAACGTGGGGAGGGGGATGAAAGGAATCTGCAGCACTCTGTGCTTGTAGGTGAGGGTGGAGGGGAAGAAGACCTGCCGTGGTTTGGCTCCTGCACGTTCCTCAGCGCCTCACCTGTCACCTTGCCTGCTGCATTTTAGATTCAGCAGGTTTTCTTTCAAGTCCCAAGCGAGAGAAAGCAACCAGAGAAGAGTCTGGAGGCTGGATTCAAGAGACTGTGTGGTCCAGCGATCAGAGTACTGAACTGCTTTTAGATATCTGGATTTGTGTCCCGCCACTGCCTTGGACTCACCAGATGCCATCCAACACAGAATTAAGGAGACTCAGCTAGCTGTTCTATGACCTCGGGTGACCATTGGGTAATTATGGGCATAATGACAATCTGCCTCACAGGGATCAAACACACTACAATTTTTTTAAAAAATGAGAAATCCAGTGAGCTGCATAGATGAACATTTATCTCCATAAGAAGGATGAATGGAAGTAGCTGCAGGCTTTAGATTTAAAATTCAACATGACCCTGGAGTGCTGGCTTTGTATGATTTAATACAATATGTATTATATAGGAAAACTCAGAAATGTAATTCCTAGGCCTGCGAGATGGAGCAGAGCATCAACAGTGACTGCCCTTTGTGCACAAGCACCAGCAACCATTCCTGCTGTGTGTCATCCTCCATTCCTCCTGCTGCTGCTGCTATTGCCAGATGAGGCTATAGGGGGAGGTCTTTGTGAATTTCCTGCGTTGTGCAGGGGGTTGGGCTAGATGACCCTGGAGGTCCCTTCCAACTCTAGGATGATGATAATGATGATATTGGATTTATATCCCGCCCTCCACTCCGAAGAGTCTCAGAGCGGCTCACAATCTCCTTTACCTTCCTCCCCCACAACAGACACCCTGTGAGGTGGGGGGGGGGGCTGCAGAGGGCTCTCATAGCAGCTGCCCTTTCAAGGACAACCTCTGCCAGAGCTCTGGCTGACCCAAGGACATGCTAGCAGGTGCAAGTGGAAGAGTGGGGAATCAAACCCGGTTCTCCCAGATAAGAGTCCGCACACTTAACCATTACACCAAACTGGATCCTATGATTGGGGAGTTTATGTTCCACAGTACCTTAGAGTTGCCAAATCCAGGTTTGGAAATACCTGGAGATTTGAGAGTGGAACCTGGGATGGTGGGGTTTAGGGAGGGGAGGGCTCTTGGTAGGGTCTGCAGTCTTTCTTCCAAAGCACCAATTATCTCCAGGCGAAGTAGAGCCCGGGCTCATACCAGGGTTGTGTCTGTTAAAAGGGGTGGGGTGATTTTTAAAAATCCCTCCCTCCCTTAAACCAAGTCTCATCCCCCACTGCAATTTACTGCAGGCCCCCCATCTCCGTGGCCCAGGCAGGTCCAGTCTCATTGCATCTTTGGTTAGTAGTGGGAGGGAAGTCCAGAAGCCCTGTGCAGGGGCTGGGAATGGCAAGCCAACTCCGCTCATCTCTCCCCTTGAAAACCTGACGAAGGGTTGCCAGAAGTTGGCTGCAGCTCCATGGCACTCCCCCCCCCCAACACACCAATTGTGTGTCGGGGCGGGGGGGGGGCTTTACTGCTTACAAAAAAGCCTGCAGGTCATCCAGTAACAATTTCATGCCGCCTTGTCATGAGACCCAAGCTATGCAGGGGAATCATTCAACAGTGACTGTGCTTGTTAAGGACAGGGCTGAGGGAAGGATTTCCACTTTAGTCCATTGCAGCAAAAGAAGACATAAGTCTGGTGGGGCCTTCATGACCATCAAAGTCTATCTCAACAGAAGCTTCCAAGAGCCGGAAGTATCTGCCGAAGTCAGCTGTTGCTCATGCTGGAATGAATGTTGATAACCTTTCAGGTGTTGGTGGGCTCCTGTTTCATTTTTGTACATGGAATACTGTTTGCACCGGTCAATGGAAATGGGAGTGAGAAGAGAAGCGCGTAGTGCCAGCAAGCTTCCTGGTTGCTGCATTTAGGTTTTAGATCACACGCCCCCCCCTCCCCCACAAAAAAAAGACTGAAGCAAACTGTTATGAAAATGTATTTGGTGAACCTTTTGCAAAACGACTCTTGGCTGGGAGTTGTTTCTCATCCTGAACTTGCCTTATTCAAATCTTTGGATTTTGAAACAAATTCAAAGTGATTCTCCTGACCTGACCTCTCCATTCTTTCCTCCCCTCCCCCAGGGCACCACTGGAGAGCCAAAGGATGAACCCCTCCAGAGAGAAGATCACCATGAACGTGGGCGGAGTCCGCTATGAGACCTCCCCCAGCACCCTCCGGGCTTTCCCAGGGACCAAGCTTTGCCGCCTCACGGAGCCCCAGGCGGAGACTCTCTTTGACTATGACTCCAGCTCCAAGGAGTTCTTCTTTGACCGAAGCCCCCAGCTGTTCAGCGCAGTGCTGGACTACTACAGGACCCAGCACCTCCACTACCCTGCAGATACCTGCAAGTCTACGTTTGAGGAGGAGTTGGCATTCTGGGAGATCGGCCATGTGCCCGTGGCTCCCTGTTGTTGGTGGAAGGTGGCAAATGCAGCGTCCAGGCAGGCCGAGGGCCCTCTCTGGGATGAGAGAATTGAGACTGAGAGCCAGGCTCTCCTGGTCCCGGTGGAAAGAAGGAATCTCAGCTGGCGGGCCAGGCAGCAGCCCAAGATCTGGGCTCTCTTCGAAAAACCTTTCTCTAGTTGGCCTGCAAAGGTAACTTCCTTGCTAAGTGGATTCCTTTAAGGCTAGGCCGAAGAAGCTGTGCAAGGATGGGAGGGGGGAGCCGGAGGTGGTCATCTGAAGCAAAGTTGCTTCACCCTAAGGACTCAGCTGGACAATACCTGAGACACTGGTCTTCTCAACATGACTTGCAGGCGCACATAACATCTGGGAGCAAAAGTTCCTGGGCACCACATGCTGTAGTCAGAGACAGAGCCCCAAAGCAGGGCAAATAGGCCCCCCACAGCCCCTGCCACTCAGGAGGCTGAAGTCCTTCCTCTGCCTGCATGGCATGCCTCACCTGAATTGGCCCCAGAGAACTTGGGAACTTAAGTCCCCCAGTGTTACATGTGACCAAGAGGCAGTTCGGAGACCTTGGCCTGACTTGTGTCACACAGCTACTTTAACATTTGGTTCCATGGTGTCCAACTGGTTGAGAAAAGCTTTATGTATTCCCAATGGAAGCTTCCTGCCAGCCCCACGGGGGGGGGGGGGGGGGCGCTGTCCATTATCTTCTTGAAAAGCCCGCAACCACACCTGGCTTGTCCCACACAAAGAAATCCCGTTGCAAGTGATCGCTGTAGTGCAACCAATGGCCAATGTCAGAGTTGCTAAATAATTTCTGCCTAAATTGGGGGGGGGGTGTTACTAGCAGTAACCTGCATTTCATAGGAAACCTGCTCCCTCCTAAATTTTAGCTGAGCTTCATCCACTGCAGAACAAACTAGTCCCGAATGCATCTCCCATCGTGGAGTTGTTGTAGCCCTGCAGAAACATGACCTCCAGGAAGGGATGAAACCTGCCTCTCATACAGCCTGGTCCTCTAGTCTGCCTCTCAGGTCGCCCCTTTAAGTCTCCTGTGAAGTAGCCTTTCTAAACCCTGCAGAGGCCAAGCGTGCCTTCTGCTGTGAGGAAGCAAATGCCCTCTGCGCATGCTCAGAGGGTCTCGTTTCTCACTCTGTCCATTTCAGGGTCATTGTTTCACGATCAATTTCCCAAGATCTAGGTGTGAGCTGATCTCCCCTCCCCCCCCCACTGTCCACTTGGCAGCCCCTCCTCCCCCACCCCTCCTGCCTCCGTGACTCCCC